>NC_056731.1:1472363319-1472435819 GCF_019279795.1 Protopterus annectens
TGCAGGGAATATAAAATAGCCATTGCATTCCCAGTGTATTGGCAAGCATCAACATAAACCATACTCACCAGCTATAAGTTACTGCCTTGGTGGTATACTGGAGAGACCTACATAAGAGTATACAGCTCAGCAAGCTCCTGCCTGGTGCCCTGCAGAGTTCTACAGCAGCAGAGAGACAAAAGGGAGACTTTGGAGTGATTAAGTATCATTTTTTTTGCATTTGTTTGCTGCCTTTAGCTAATTCCGCCTAAAATGACAATTTGCTAGAGCTTCTGTGATTTAAAAATCTTGTTTCAGCTAATTATTGTACTTATTTTACTGCCTGCACTTTAACAAAGTTGTTTTTGTGTTTAAATTACCTGATTAACTGTTGTAGGCTACACACTCAAGTGTGATAATCATTTCTATGCATTTAAAGTGTTTTTTGATTATATCTGCTTTATTTTCTAAAAAAAAGCAAAATAAAAAAAAATACTTGTTTTTCTGCCTTACAAAGCTAGTATAGTCCAGTTTTCAGGTTAGTACTGAATTCAGGGCAATATTTAAGGTTTCTGTGTTTGCCCATGCCTTACTTGGATAGAAAGAAGTTTCTCTGTTCACTGTGAGAGAGGGAGCTTTGAGCAGCCTATCTGTCCCTGGAAGAGTGGTTTCAGCCCAGAAATTAGTAGTTTAATGGCCATTTTGTGCTAATTCCTATCTCTTTCATGTCCCTGCTATAAAACCCACATTTGTGAGGTTTTTGCATTAGTATAAAGCTCAGCAAGCTCCTGCCTGGTGCCATGCAGAGTTCTACAGCAGCAAAGAGAAAAGAGAGAGACTTTGGAATGATTAAGTATCATTTTTCTGCATTTACTTGCTGCCTTTAGCTAATTCTGCCTAAAATGCCAATTTTCTAGTTTCTGTAATTTAAAAAGCTTGTTTCAACTACATATTGTACTTATTTTACTGCCTGCACTTTAACAAAGTCATTTTTTGTTTAAATTATCTGTTTAACTGTTGTAGGCTACACGCTCAAGTGTGATAGCTATTTCTGTGCATTTAACGTATTTTTTGATTGTATCTGCTTTATTTTCTGAAAAAAAAAAACAAAAAAACCCAAAAATATACTTGTTTTCCTGCCTTTCTAAGCTAGTATAGTCCAGTTTTCAGGTTAGTGCTGAATTCAGGGCTGTGTTACAAGTTTCTGTGTTTGCCCATACCTTACTTGGATAGAAGGAAGATTCTCTGTTCACTGTGAGAGAGGGAGCTTTGAGCAGCCTATATGTCCCTGGAGGAGTGGTTTCAGCCAAGAAGTTAGTAGTTTATTGGCCATTTTGGGCTAATTTCTACTCTTTCATGTCCCTGCTATAAAACCTGCATTTGTGAGGTTTTTGCACTAGTATACAGCTCAGCAAGCTACTGCCTGGTGCCCTGCAGTGTTCTACAGCAGCAGAGAGACAAAAGAGAGACTTTGAAGTGATTAAGTATAATTTTTCTGCATTTTCTTGCTGCCTTTAGCAATTTTGCCTAAAACACAGATTTTCTAGAGTTTCTGTGATTTAAAAAGCTTTTTTCATCTACATATTGTACTTATTTTACCGCCTGCACTTTAACAAAGTCATTTTTGTGTTTAAATTACCTGTTTAACTGTTGTAGGCTACACACTCAAGTGTGATAGCCATTTCTGTGCATTTAAAGTGTTTTTTGATTGTATCTGCTTTATTTTCTAAAAAAAAAACAAAAAAATACTTGTTTTCCCGCTTTTCTAAGCTAGTATAGTCCATTTTTCAGGTTAGTGCTGAATTCAGGGCTGTGTTTCAAGTTTCTGTGTTTGCCCATACCTTCCTTGGATAGAAGGAAGTTTCTCTGTTCACTTTGAGAGAGGGAGCTTTGAGCAGCCTATCTGTCCCTAGAGGAGTGGTTTCAGCCCAGAAATTAGTAGTTTATTGGCCATTTTGGGCTAATTTCTATCTCTTTCATTTTCCTGCTATAAAACTCTATTTGCAAGATGTTTGCGCTAGTATACAGCTCACCAAGCTCCTGCATGGTGCCCTGCAGAACTCTACAGTAGCAGAGACAAAAGAGAGACTTTGGAGTGATTAAGTATAATTTTTCTGCATTTCATTGCTGCCTGAAACTAATTCCACCTAAAACAAATTTTCTATAGTTTCTGTGTTTTAAAAAGCTTGTTTCAGCTACATATTGTACTTATTTTACTGCCTGGACTTTAACAAAGTTGCTTTTGTGTTTATATTACCTGTTTAACTATTGTAGGCTATGCACTCAAGTGTGATAGCCATTTCTGTGCATTTAAAGTGTTTTTTTGATTATATCTGCTTTATTTTCTGAAAAAAATATATACATACTTGTTTTCCCACTTTTCTAAGCTAGTGTAGTCCATTTTTCAGATTAGTGCTGAATTCAGGGCTGTGTTTCAAGTTTCTGTGTTTGACCATACCTTACTTGGATAGAAGGAAGTTTCTCTGCTCACTTTGAGAGAGGGAGCTTTGAGCAGCCTATCTGTGCCTGGAGGAGTGGTTTCAGCCCAGAAATTAGTAGTTTATTGGCCATTTTGGGCTAATTTCTCTTTCTTTTCCTGCTATAGAACCCGCATTTGCACGGTTTTGCATGTCGGGCAGCTCCAGTTAGCTTGGGTATAAGTATTCCCAGCTCCACAAAGTCTACTCTTCAATTTTTCCCTTGGAACCAGCCAAACGTTCAACTTAAGCACTCAAACCATTCACTTCTCATCCCGGCACTTGCTCAAAACTCATAGCAAGCACTAATAAAGCTTAGCACTAGACCCCCTTTTACTGTAGAGAAGGAGAAGTCTCTCTATTCGACCTTACCAGCCAATCAGTAAAACAGTTCACTGTACCTATCCAGGCATGTCCAAAGGGCAGTTTCAGGTGTACTTGTCAGTCCAACTGGTGAATCTGGGCATTTTGAGGCAATGTTACAATTGCCTCATATACACAGACAACCCTCTCCTCCTTCCACCAAACACTAATGCATGCGAGCAATGCAATTATACAGCTAAACTGGAGGCTGAGCTCTCTCAACCCAAGGCTGGACCAGGCAGTCAAGAGGAGAAGGGAATTACTTGCATCACACCACCAACCTTACAGAGACCTATGAAATCAGCACCGGCAAAAAACATCCATAAATACACAAAAACATACTTGGAGGCTCTAAATAAAAATCTGCTAAAACAACAGAGACCACCAAAGCAGACAACCAAGCAACCTCCACCCCCAACACAAACCATGAAACACAAACTTCACAAAGCCAGTGTGCCACACAATCACAGCCCTGAAGGCAAAATAACATACCCAACACACTAGTAATAGGTGACGCGATAGTCAGGCACACTGATGTCCCACTCACTAGGCTGAACAAGGAGAAGCTTACTATTAGCTGTCTGTCGCGTGCCAGGATCCACCACATAACACAAGCACTCAGGTCACTCCAGAACAAGTACAAATATGACTCTGTCATTGTCCATGTTGGTGTGAATGACCTGAGATGTACCTCCCTGGACTACATGAAAAGAGACATGGAGGAGCTCTTTGATCATGTAGCCCAGGCCAGTATGATCCTGACCCTGAGTAGCATCCTGCCCTCACCAAGAATGAAACCATGGTATAGAGAAAAAATTATCAATTTCAGCAATTGGCTAAGCGTCTAGTGTCATTCAAAGGGGATCCAGTGTCTGTCAGCCTGGAATGACATGCTCGACAAGCCACGCTGTTTCGCTAGAGACAGCTTGCACCTGTCACCCTTAGGCTTTTGAATACTGGCCAAGGCTCTTGCAACCCCCATAGTGCCTTTTTTAGGCAAAGCTCAAAAGACAAACCCACCACCATAAATAGCACAGGTAACAAAAAACTGAGGGTAATGCTACTCAATGCCAGAAGTCTAAACCTCATAATGCATGCACTCAAGGCACTCCTCAGTATTGAGAAAATCGATATATGTGCAGTAACAGAAACCTGGTTTAAAGGCTCCAGAGAGCACCCCAGCACTACCAGGCTACAACTCATACCATACATTTCGGCCACAGAACCCAGACCGAAATACAAAAGGCAGGGGAGTATCCATATTCATCAAGGATACCCACACCTCCAGTTTAGTGCACAGCATGATGCTTCAGAGATCATCCACGTACAAGTAACAACAGGTAAAACTGCTATTCAAATTATAGCTTGCTACAGATCACCCACTATGTCCCAGGACCCCCACTCCGCATTCCTGGAAACACTTGGAAACATAAAGGTCCTACCAAACACCCTGATATTGGGTGATTTCAATTACTTTAACATTAACTGGGAGAGCTACTCAAGTACAAACTCCCTTGCCCAAAATTTCCTAGAATTTATAAACTCAAACGCCCTGGATCAACTGGTCAACACCCTCACCAAAGGTGACAACATATTGGACCTGGTCATCACCAACATGGGCGACCGGTGTTCCACACCGGAGGTCAACCCTTCACTGGTTAGATCTGACCATAAACTAATCACTCTGGATATCCACATTCCGCCACCACCTCTGGTCAAAGAAACCACTATGAAAAACTTTTCAAAAGCAAACTTCACGTTACTTAAGATCGAGGTGGGAAGTTTCAAAGCCCCCATGCTAAAGGATAATGCTGTCCAAACTGCAAAATCCTTTACTACTGCTCTCTATGGGCACCTACAAGAATGCATGGATGGTGCTATCCCAAACAAACCAAGAGTCACTCCCCCAAGAAAAGGAAACCAGTCTGGTGGACACCTGCCATAAACAAGCTATACAATAGAAGGAGGAAACTAGTACAGAAAATAGTAAAATCCCAAGAAGGGAAGACATCCCTGATCAGTATCAGGAAGAAGCTATGTTCCCTCATAAAATCATCCAAGGCTAGCTTTGAAAGAAAAATTGCCATGGACTCCAAAGATTACCACAAGGCATTCTTTAGCTATGTCAAGAATCTAAGTGGCAATTCTCAGATCTTCTCGGAGTTAGTGCAGAATGGCACAAAATACACTGAACCGACTGATATAGCCAACATCCTGGCTGATAGGTTCAGTGCAAACTTCACCCCCCTCTGTCCACCAAAAGGGCCCATAACTAAAGCAGAAGAATGTAGTGCCCCTGGAATCACAGACACTCAGGTTAAAACAGCCCTCTCCCAAGCCAAAAACACAGCATCAATGGGACCGGATGGTGTCCCAGGCTACGTCTGTATGAGCTCAAAGATGAACTAACCCCTCACCTAAACACACTGTTGAAACTCAGCCTCTCTTCAGGCTACGTGCCCACAGAGTGGCGCACAGCAATGGTTATTCCACTCCACAAAGGTGGAGCCACAACGGACCCTGGGAACTATCACCCTATAAGCCTGACTAGATTGGTCTGCAAAGCTATGGAGTGCATCATTATTGATTTCATTAACAGAGACATTGGGAACCTCCAAACACTGGACCCTACCCAGTTTGGCTTTGTTAAGGGCAGCTCATGCCTCCAAAACCTGGTGGACTTCTTTGAGACAGTTACAAAGGCTATTGACGAGGGAAAGGTTGTTCACACAGCCTACCATTCCCCACTCAGGTATTATAGACAAGCTCACCAGCCTGAACATAAACCCCTGCGTCATGAGATGGGTTGCCAAATGGCTCATGGACAGAACCCACATGGTAAGAGTTGCAGGAGCTAGGTCTGACTCTAAACCGGTTGCAAGTGGAATTCCCCAGGGCTCAGTCCTAGGAACCCTCCTGTTCAACATATACTTCTCAGAGGTACAGACAAGCACAGGAGTACTATGGCTGACTAAGTTCGCAGATGACTGCAAACTAGGGGTTATAATTGACTCTCTGGCAGACACAGACATCCTCCAAAAAGGTCTCACTGAGAAAGATACCTGGTGTCAAAACCATGGCCTCAAGCTAAATGCCAAAAAGTGCATTGTCATCCCCTTTGGAAAAAACAAAGTACCCACAAACTACCACATAGGTGGTAGCCCAATAAATACAGAAGACATAATAAAGGATCTGAGGACCAAAGTAGATAGTAACCTATCCTTTGATAATCACATTGCCAAAGTGGTTAGAAAATTCTTCTATGTGGCCCACCTAATCACAAAAGGGTTTGCATCCAGTTCGAAAGAGGTCATTGGGCCTCTCTACGCATCACTCATCAGACCCATTATAGAGTACAATGCCCCATTTGGGATGTACCTTACAAGACACCTGCAACAAATGGAAAGACCACAGAAGTACCTCACCAGGAGGATCACTGGCCTCATGCAGATGCCCTATGCAGCTCGACTGAAGAAACTCCAGCTGTACTCAGTTGCATACCGCCTACTCAGAGGTGATCTCTGCCTGACATACAAGGCCATGTCCAATCCAGAATTGATGGACATGCTCCACCTAAAGAAAATCATATCCCCTCAAGCCACACGCTCCAGGGATCTAAACCTCACTACAACAATAAATAGGATGTGCTGGAGGGATAGACTCCTGTCCCAGAGACTTTCCATGCTCTGGAACAAGATTCCAATCTAGATTAGGCAGGGCTCCTTGTTAACCCTCTTCAAGAGAAACCTTGATGAGTGGATGGGAAACAGAAAGTTTACCCCAGGGATCACTTCAATGGCTCTGCTGGACAGAAGCACAGGGAACTAATCTAAGGAGGTGGCAAAAGCCAACACATCCTGGCTAGGCTTATAAATGCCTTCAGGAAGATAGCCTCTTACCTACCTATGAACCCATGAACCTAAGAGTGTGAGAGATGCAAAGTCAGTTGCCACACCTGTGGCATTGCCACAAGGTGGGTGCAACATTATAGTACATCAACAGTACAAGTCCACAATACTACCACTTATTCACATCTGTTTATTACTACTATGTAGCAACAAACTATATATATATGACATGTCTGATATGCATGATCTTCCTGTACAGATGCGGATGCATACACAACAGTGGTCTACTGATGTGCCCTGTGGCCTTACTTGCACGCTCTTCAGCTTTTGTGTGGGTAGCACCCACCTCCACAATGGTGTCTGGCAGTTGGCTGTGCAGACGGGCAGGTGCCACGAGGCTGGCGAGGAGCTCCTCAACACGTGTTCAGGGGATGGATGGCATGACCCCCCCCTGTTAAGACGTGATCTCCCTGGACTGCAGCAGCATGCCAATGGGCATTGTGAAGCAGGTCAAAACAATGATGCCGGACCTGTTCATAACTGTTGTGACATCTTGCCTGAAAGACATAAAAATGGAAACACGTTTGAGCAGTTCATACAGCAAGGTTACCATAGCTCTTAATACACATCTCTGTCACCGTCCCACCATATCAAACACAACAAATTGTACACACAACTCAATAGGTTTGGCTACAGCTTACCTGCCAGTGGGACATATATTTGATTGTACCGCACTTTGTGCTATGTGGTTGTAGGCGTGCTCCCTGTGTGGACATTATCATCGTTGGCCTGTTACGGGCTATTCACCTGCATGCCATTATCAGGGCCACTATGGTTCCATATATGCATGAGGTATGCTTGCTATGTGATTGCTACACATCTGACATTCTGTGTTATTGGGGGCATCTATGCATGCTGTTGGACATGTTCCGGGATTGTGTATACTATTACTACCCACATATGTTCTATAACAGTGACACAATAGCATGTTTATGGAATATTTACCAACAGAACCACCTCTCCAAACTCATCTGGCCATGTTACAAGGCCACATCACATGTGGAACCCACCCTGTGGCATCCTCATGTACCGGTCCAGCACTACCTTCAGGTGGAACCACCTCAGGGGATGTACCCACCGCCGGGTTGCGCACAGACATGGTCCTGTCCCCCGAGGTCAGCTCCAGGGTCTGTTCCATAGCAGGCTCTGCAGACACATGTGGGATGTGCTACATCATCTTGAGGCACCCATTACACATTCACAGGGTCCACATGCTCCTCCTGCTCAGCCTCGAGGCCAGGCACCTTCAGAGACGTGGACTGCTGTTGTGAGTAGCAATGGGTGGGAGACTTGTTCCCATTGTTTCCATATTGGGGCCCATGGGGCTTTCACATTGCATACCACACACATCATCAAGGGTGTTTACCCACCACATGTGTCATATACCACCCCTGTAGGCTGTCCTCTATATCTACCAACCCGGACCACCTCCACAAATATACCTGCCATACTTCCCCATATTCCCATTCCTTACTTCACAGACAAGGGCAATATGGTCCTAACAAGGAGCTCAGATGTGACATGCCCATCCATGGTGCACACACTTACACCTGTATATATCTGTGTTCTTTGCTATGTGTGCTCTTCCCTCACACATAGCATGCAGCACTGTGATGATAATATAGGGGATATGTATTTACATACATGTGTGTGTGTGTGTGTGTGTGTGTGTGTGTGTGTGTGTGTGTGTGTGTGTAGATATGTGCATATAACGATATATCTATGTATGTATAGATATATATGATGTATATATGAGTTTATATATCTATGTCTACGTATGGGGTATCTGTATATCTGTGGACATACATATATATATATATATATATATATATATATATATATACATCTATATATATATATATATATATATATATATATATATATATATATATATATATATATATATACACATCTATATATATATATATATATATATATATATATATATATATATATATATATATATACGTACCTATATATGGGGTACATTCAGACATCAGGTCCACAATCTCAAAATCCCTTCCTGCATAGCTGTGCTGTTCTGCCTTGCTACAAAACAGACAGGTGCCACATATGGACACAGTCTAACATTAGGGGGGTATATATAGGGCCAGATGTCAGGTAATCTTATTACACACCTATGGCATTTCAGCATGCTACAATACATGTTAACCTGAGTGTCCTGCAAGTGATGGGTTGTGGAACCCAAGTGTCCATCATCATGGCATTACTTCCACCACCAGCTATTTGCCACAGTAATATACATCCCTTCTATAACACACCATACACTATACTGGCATACATCTTGCAAGTCGGTGCTGCTTTACACAGTTGACAGTTATGGCCCACTACCCACAGGGACAGATTGTAATGTCCATAGCAGTTGTTCAGCTGAAGATCATTACAACAGCAACACCTGATGGCACATGTATATCATTCCACATCATTTACCCAGTATTATGGACCAGGTACTACAGTCAATTACATGCATATATTCTTCACATACCTGTTGTGGGAATGAGGTCTGTTGTGCACAGTATCCTTGTAGGAGGTAATTTTTTTTAACTCCTTAGCCTGCTTCCTTTGTTGCATTTTCTGGTGTTGTTGCATTTCAGGAGCTGTTGTATGTTTTCTGTTTGTTTTCTCTTTCACTTTATTTATCTGAGTCTCTCTCTCTCTCCAGTAAATGGATTGAGCTGCCTGGAATAGATTGCAGCATGGCTTTTGTTGGTGATGCACATGATCAGGTGATGGCCTCTGCACCAATCAGTGTCCTCCACTTGCTACCTGCATGCAGCCAGCTGCGTAATACTTCCAATTACTACTGTCATGGCAACCCACTACTATACATCGATACATCATGTGGTCATGGTCCCGTTACCTTTCCTGTATGGTGAACATCCTTCCTGTGTCTGGGCAGCACTGTTACAGACAGCAGGTAGCAATACCTCTTACAAGAGGACTTCCAGGTTCAGGCCAGCTACATATTTGTATCAGAACTACAAACAGAGAGTGTGAGTACTGTTGTTGTATGCATTGTATAGCACCAGTGTTACAGGGTTTGTGTGTACATACTAGTTTAACACGGACTGCAGTCTGTCTGCATAGCTCTCAACTGTGTGCCTATCCACTTGATGGCCAGAGGTGTGTGTGTTATGTTTTTGCCTGTCCACCACACAGGAATTGTGTCAGATATATTTCTAGATGTGTTGTGTGTGTTGAGTGCTATCAGTACATGGCTACATCCATTTGTGTTTCTGACTTCATATTCCTGATTAAGGGTATGTTGCAGACTATACTTTAGCACCAGTGACTTGCTTGGTGTATGACAACACTACTTTATATATGGGCCTGTGTTCTAGCCTCTGTCATCCACCTACATGCCAGGCTTTGTCCGTATGACATGCTGTCAGGGGTTGATATGTAGTGGCCTATGAGTATGTCATTTTGCCATTCCTGCCATCATTCCACTGTTGTTGTGGTCCCTAAACATATTGTGTGGTTGGGTCCATATATGTGCGGGCTTCATCTGCACAATACATGTGTGTCCTTATGCAGTCCAGAGGCCAGTGTATATAACTGTGGTAAATGGCCCTGTATGTCAGTCTATTGGGGGGGATGCACCATAACTAACCTAGGCTGTTACAACATGTGGGGGTATCAGGCGTAAGCTGCCTTAAGGTATCTGGATGTACATTACCATAGAATTCACCTTGGGTAAATGCAGGCCTACTGCTTTCTGCCATACAGACTGTTTTGTTTATCAGTATGATTATGATAGTTTCAGTTATGCCTTGTCATGTAACAGGTACCTCCCATTGCATCAGCTGAGGTCTTTACTCCCAAGGGATTGTGTAGATAGAGGCTGCTGGACTATACATCTGCATTAGTTACTGTTGATTGATTTTTAATCTGTGGCCCAGTCTGTCTTTACCGTTGTACTACTTGAAGGCCTTGGCCTGGGCAGCAACATATGTAATGCTTTCCAGAATACTGTATTAATTTATCTGTTTGACATTTGCATTAGTCTGTTAATATCTATTTCCGAGTCTAAACTGCTATATGACATGGCATATACAACTGTAATAGTACACAAATAAAGCTTTCTCATGTATGCATACCTGTGTGGGGTGTTATATCCTTTGACCTCTCTGTGGGTATATGTTGCAGACAAAACTGTCATTTGTATGGGTGACTCATACAGTGTCCAGTTGGTAAGGTGGCAACTGTAGGCATACTGGCTGTTCTGTATGGTGCGGACCCTCTACATATGTATCTTCCTATACATATCTGTGTGCGTGTATGTGTAGTTACATATCTATATATATATATATATATATATATATATATATATATATATATGTGTGTGTGTGTGTGTGTGTGTGTGTGTGTGTGTGTGTGTGTGTGTGTGTGTGTGTGTGTGTGTGTGTGTGTGTGTGTGTGTGTGCGTGTGTGTGTGTATCTGCATATATGTGTCTGTGTATATGTATCTGAGGAATGTTTATTGCTTCCACGTTGTACATTCCCTATGATGGACTGTACTGCATGATATGTTATTGATACCAGCCTGACATCATACAGGTGGGATGGTATATTGTTAATATCTTGAGCCCATGTTGTGTCAGGTCCTGGTTATGGGATTTGCAACAGTTGGTATTGTATTGCAGGGCAGACCAATTTGGCTGTGGAGGGGGATATCAATATGTACAAGGCATATGTTGCTTGGGCCCACTCAGCCCCATTAACAGTGCATGTGGTCATAATGTATTTGTTATGTTCTCTTTTATATCTATAGATATATATCTGTATATATATATATATATATATATATATACATATATATATATATATATATATATATATATATATATATATATATACTTGTATATATATTGCTGTATATATATATATATATATATATATATAGATAGATAGATAGATAGATATTTATATATATATATATATATATATATATATATATATATATATATATATATATATAGATATAGATATATATATATATATATATATATATATATATATATATATATATGTATATATCTATTTAGATATAAATATATGTACACACACATACATCTACATGTATAAATACATTTTCTGTACTGTTGAATGACTGCGCTGGATGATATGTTTGTGAAAACATCAGGGTTATGTATATCAGACATGGCTTAGTGGCAAATCACTTTGGCTATGGTGTGCAGGCTCCTGAGTTTGAGCCTTGCAGAGGCTGTTTACTTTGTTGCTGGGCAGAACGAGGGTCAATACAGAGTGATTAAGGCACTTTAAAGCAGTTGTAAGTGGGTTTGCGCGGAGGTAAGCACTGCCAACTTCCGGTTACAGTTGCTTATACACAGTTAGCTTCTAAATTGCTTATTCTGTGTTGCCATTACTTACCCCAGTGCAAACAGGCTTAAACCCATTTACTTCTGCTTAAAAGTTCTTACTCCTGCTTATGCTGGCACTCATTTCTTTAAAAGAAAAGAAAAAAGGGTTGATAAGAAAGTGGTGAAAAAGGGGCACAAAGAGGGAAAGACAGTAGGGAAAATAGCTAGGGATGTGCAAGAAGGGTGTAGTGAAGATCCATAGCTGCCCATTTCTTCTACAGCAACAGATGTGCATATACACTGAATTTGGGGATAGATTTGGACACTCAAACCCCTGAAAGAGGGGTGAGGACAACAATAATATGTTGCAAAGCCAATTTGACCAGATTGCATGTGTCCAGTAGATACGTGTGCAAAACGGACAGCTATGTATGGGGCAAGATTTTTTTTAGTACAGATTGCCCTTTTTTTTCAGGTGAGAGTGAGATGTTGGGGAGGGAATAGTAGGTATATTTGGGGACGTAGGTTGGGTAGGTTAATAGAAGACAAACAAGATGCATACAGAGGCGGTGTATGATACATGTGGGGGGGTAAACACCTTGATGGGGAGTGATGTTGGGAAATCGGAAGCCCATGAATCCCCTACTGGAAACAGTAGAACTGAGGTCCCCACCCATGGGCAGTCACCACTGCATCTTCACAGCCCCATAGGTGGCTGTGCTGTGGGCTGAGTCGGAGAGCCAGGCCGATTCTCTAGTCACGACACATGGCCCTTGAGCTGGTGTAGCAGATCTCCAAACTGCTTGTTGAGCTCACTATGCACCACGACCCAGACCAGGCGACAGGTGACAGGTTCCTGTCCATGCCCACTCTCAGGGGGGGGTGAGCCCCATCCCCTGAGGCAGTTCCTCCCAAAGGTGGTGCAGGACCAACAGATGAGGAGGTCCCAGGTTGGGCCCCAGAGGAGCTGGTGCCGAGTCTGTAGTCATGACACACGGCCCTCAAGCTGCAATAGCGGATCTCCAAACTGCTGGTTGAGCTCGCTATGCACCACGAACTGGACCTGGTGACGGTTGACATGTTCCTGTCCATGCCCGCTCTCAGGGGGGTGAACCCCATCCCCTGAGGCAGTTCCTCCCAAAGGTGGTGCAGGACCAATGGATGAGGAGGTCCTGGGTTGGGCCCCAGACAAGCTGGTGCCAGGTGCCACAGCCAGCTGAGGTGGGACAGGTGAGTCTGCTGGGACCCGCATTCCCATATGTGCTATGGTGTTTATGTTTTATCAACATATGTTGGTTAGTAATATACAACACATTCCAGGATTAGGTATAATAGCATGCATACATATTTCCATTAACCCAGACACCAGATATGGAATAGTTGCATAGCAAACAGAGCACATGCATATCTGGGACCACAGTGGTAATTACAACAGCATGCAGGTACATTGATGACACCATGCCACCAATGTTGGAGTATTTCAACATAGCACAAGCATAGAAGCAGATTTAAATAATTATCAAACAATAGGACATATGTCCCAACGTTAGAGTTAAGTCAGTACATACCAAATGAGTTGGGTATTTAGTTTATTGTTGCAGATATGGTGGTGGGGGTTGAAAGATGTCAATTAACAACTAGTATATTCTGTAGTTTGCATTACATTCCTAGTCAATGCTGTTATCTGTACGTTACAAGTATTAGTACACTACCCTACTCTCTTACTTTGGACAGTGGTATGGCTGTCGACAACTATATACATGAACTGGTTTTACCTGCAGTATACACATCTTACCTGGTATACCTGAGGAGGAATTGTTTGTTAACACTAACTAACTGTTTCTACACATACTCCCAGATCCCAGGTTGATGTTATGCACATACCTGTCCATCTCTTTTTGCACAGACTCTGGGCATGTCTTGACCACATGCAGGTGAACCAGGACATATTTAGACTATTTCCCTCCTGAATCTTTAGTGACTTACAACACTCTTATACAGGATTTCCTAGACAGTTATATTATGTAGCACAGTGTGGATGACAGTGATGAATGATACCTTATTATTCAGAGCAAGTGCAGCACTCATAATGCCATACAGTACCAGAGTAAACAGTAGCAGTACAGGGTATCAGTCTTTTATTTCTAGGCACAGTGTTCGTATCTGATAGACCTGTGAGAGCAATGTTTGTTAGCACTACCTGAATGTTGCCACATAAATTACCAGAATCCACATTAGTATTATGCACATTCATCTCACTCTGTTACTGCACACTCTGTTCACAGCTTGAAACATGGGGGTGTAGATGGGACATACTTGGCTTATTACTCTCATAACATTTTGGGGAGTTACTAGAGTGACAGGTTTGTTCTTTTAGATGTGTGACAATCAGTTTTATTTTTTGTTTGCTGCCTAAACATCTGGGATCATCCCACTGATTTCCCAGAGAGACAGACAGCAGATATGGGCCAATATACTGGAAATTCTGGACATGTCTGTACAGTTGTGGGGTATGATTCTGTATGCAGCCTACTACCACTCCCAGGATTCAAACCATGGCTGCGTGTGCTAAAAATACAACAGTTCACGTCTCAGTTGCATATGCTATTTGGATTTTACTGTCTATCTTTTCATTGTTTTCTCTCTATGTCTCTCTCAGTTGTACTATATGACCTCTTGTGATTACACCAGACATATACAGACAGTCCTACAAATTTTATTTATGTTGCACAGTGTGAGTAACAGTGCTTAATACAACAGTACTATTAAGTGATTGGAAATCTACATTACCATATGATACCAGAGTAAGCACATGCAGTCCAGCAGTTAGACCTTTATTGTCAGGCTATTATGCTTTTATTTACATACAACCTATATGAGACTCTTCCTGCCATATTCTCTGGTGTATGTAGTAGATGCCTTAAACAATACAGGTTTTATACAGATAATTAACTTACTATTACTTTTAGATTTATTTCCTATGACAGTACATGCAAGATTATTATTAACCTGCCTCATGTCGCAACTGCTCCAATTGACATCCATGGACCCCCTGGTTCACAGCCCACTCACTTGCCATTGTGAAGGACATAAGAGGGATATTTAGCCATACCTATCCATAATAAACATGAGCTGGAAATTATTAAACAGGTAGTGGAGTGATACTTATACATGGCTGGGATCTCCCCTGTCCTCCTAGCCTCTTATATCCACTGATCCAAGAGATCCCCCTTTCACTGCTTCAGGTCAGCATAGTGATGCCTTACCTGTTCACCAGTTTGGGGTATGCCAGTGGCACTGGTGAAGTCACTGGTGAGACATTCCCATGCGTCCACCTTGTATTGGGTACCCTGGTAATGGCTTTGCAGCAGTCTCTGCTCATGGTCTTTCACAAGAAGTCCTGCCATGACTCTGGACTCCTGGATGTCCCAGCTCTGTGCCCGTAAGAGCACACCCTCTCCCATTCCAGACATAGTGCTTACAAGGGGAAGCTACAACCAGTTATGAGATGTATTCCCACCTGTTGGGTTTAAATAAGGCCAATTTCCCACACTTTGCCATGATTGGACAGTTTTGAAAAGGCTAAGCTATGGGGGAACCTGCTTACATAAGGCTGATATTGTTTAAAGGGGTATACCAATGGGCAGACTAAGTTAGCTGGCCTACACATTTCTTACACCTACTAAGCTGGGCTGTGCAATGCTTAGCATTACATCAAATTCAGCCAACAATCCAGACAAATGCCAGAAAGTACTAGGACAATATGCCAAACAAGCTTTATTGGTATGGTAAGCGCTTTCGGTTAGACCTTCCAAACTTTTTCAGACAAATAATCACAGTTAAAGCACTTATTAAATACACCTATAATGGCAATTAATCAATAATCTAATTACTGTCTTAATGGCAAAAAGACATAACATAACATAACCATAGCATAAACCATAAGGCATAAAACATAATATAAAATATAAACATGTAAAACATGTAACCCCCCAGCTATATAATTTAATACAATACAATAATGATAAAATATTTATCTATAAAACTTTTTAAGATTTAAAACACTTGATAAAGCTGCTACATCATTAATACCAGGTACTAAGGTGGCATTTAAATAAATCTGCCACCAATATTCTCTATTTTCTAATAATATTTTCCAAGGACCACCCCTTAGGCCATTTTTTACTTGTTCGAAAATTACAAATCCAGATTTATGACCATAATTTTCCTGAATATGTCTGGACAAAGCATTGGTACATGTAACCTTTCCAATGTCATAATAATGTTCGTAGATATGCTGCCTTCATTTCCTTTCCATTTTACCAATGTAATAAGCTGTGCAATCCAAGCACTTAGCAGCATAAACTACCCCTCTTGTATTACAGTTAAAGCGACCTTTTATAGAGACATTTTACTACCTAGTACAACATTATCACACTCCAAGGTGGATCTACACTGATTGCACATATATTCCCAGTTTTCCATTTTTCTAACTTTGCAAAGGATTTACACCAATCCTTCAAATTTTTATCTCTTTTGTAAGCAATATTCAGATGGATACCCACCACATGGCTTATATCCTTATCCATGGAAATAATTTCCCAGTTTTTATACATAATATTGGCTATATTGGCACTATCATCCATAAAGGTTGTAATAAACCTATTACATGAATATATATGCTTCTTTACCTTTGGCCCATTTGTACCAATATTATTGCAAATACCATTCGGTTTACAAATACTGGTATTTCCTCACCTTCTAAATTCATGCATATCTCATCACAATAGTTTTCTTGTTTTAATAATGGGCTATAAATACCTGATAATCTCTTTCTTATAACTTCCCCTGAAATGGCATCCACTAAAGTTTTAGGATAATCTCTATTCAAAAACATAGTTCCTATAAACTTAATCTCTTCTATGCTTAGCATTGCTTACTATTTAATTTGCATTTTATTTGCTTTTTGGCATTAATTTAGTATTCATTATATGTTATATATGTGTTTGATATCCTTGATTCATGTGTACATACACTGTATAGGGTCCTTGTGTTTATTAGGGGACTTCAACACTTTATTACAATGACACCACACATTTGGGCTTACTGCAGTACTCCAGTTCACACATTTATGTTATGTAGTAGGTTATACAACATATGACTGTATATAGATTCCTTTCACATGTTCAATTTTATTTTCCTATAGTGAGGATTTGTTTGGTGATACCTCAGTCTTATGTACTACCGTGATGGCTTAGTGGTTAACTACTGTGACTATAGTGTATAGGGTCCTGGGTTCAAGACCTGCAAAGGTTGTTTACTTTGTTTCTGGCCAGAACAACAGCTGATGCATACAGAGTGCTTAAGGCAATTGTAAGCAGGTTTGTACGAAGGTAAGCAGTGTTAACCTCAGGTTAATATGCTTACAGAGTATTAGCTTGATTATTGCTTAACTTGTGTGCACATTGCTTACCCCCACACAAACAGGCTTAAACCCACTTACCACTGCTTAAATATCCTTATTCTTGCTTACTAGTCCTTATGCCCGCTTACCACTGCACTCATTTAGACAGTAATGTCTAATGGTTCTTGGGAAGGTGGTGGATTTGGAAACTGTATGGTGTTATCATTCATTATACATTTTACCTTCTATTTGTATTCCTGATTCCTGTGTACATATACTATATGGGGCACTTGTGAATATCTGTGGACTTTGCAACATTATGACAATGACACCTCACATCTGCATTTAATGCCTGTACTCCAGTTCACAAATATATGTTATTTAGTAGGTTATGCAACTAAAATATTGGTCATAAAGTGATTTGACATGGAAAATGGAATATACTGGAGTGGGACTCAAACCAGGAATGACTGCTCGTAAGGCAAATGCTCTGCCCACTACACTATCGCTGTACTGCTTCATTTGCATATATCTTGCTTTTTATCCTCTTGTGCAAATTAAGCTGCATTAACCATAGCTAAACAATGGGCAAACCCGCTCACCTATGGTTAAATTTAAAAAGTCTCCTAAAAAAAATAAACATCTTTATATTTGTTGTTTTAACTATTGCTCTTGTACACGTGGGGGATGTTGCTAGGGCTATGTGAACACCTATGAGCAGCCTTGCTCGTTCTTTTATTACTACTCTGCTGTTCTTCATTGCAGGGGCGTGTATATTCTGAGAGCTGTGCTCTTGGACATGCCCCCTGCACTCTTACATGCTCCGTGTAAGCTAAGCTAGTCCTGCATGGAAGGATAGTGAATCTGGGGGCATGTTTTTCTGTGGTACAGAATGAAGGAAGCTTTCCAAGCAGGTCAGGATGTGTCAATGAAACTCCAGTTGTATGAAGAAACTGTTTCAATATTTGGCTAAACAGGCAATAGTCGTATGTTCAGTGCAATAGCTTATTCTTTGAATATGGTGTGGACTGATTGATAGCTGTTAGGCACTTGGAGCCATCTGACAGGTTAGATAAAAGCAAGACCTTCTTTTGTGAAAGGGTGGTAGTCCTATGGCCCAAAGAATGACACAGAGAAATGAAGAATGAAATGAATACTGAAGAAGGGGGTTCCTGACTAGATGTTAGAGATATGATTAAACTATGACACAATGTTTTTCAGCAGATAGACTTGACTCATAAATTGGGTTACACAAAGAGGTGATAAGCTAATTTATTAAAGAGAGGGACACAGGCAGTGACAGAAAGCAAATGAATCAATAGGAACAGTAGATGGGTATATTGGGTAGATAAGATGATGGGGCAAAGTTGGAAAATATAAACTTATATGTACCAAATAAGGTTGATCAAAACATTTTTTCAGGATTATTTTGGAAAGTCAGAAGATGCAGTTGGAGAGAATGAAGTTACGAGCTTACTTCTTAGGAGTTTAATGCAATTCTAGAAAACATATTATTTGGAGTCTTTAAAGGAAAGGAATTCATTGTAACAGTTGAAAACACATAATAAATGAGAAAGGCAAGACTGAGATCAGGAGTAAGATGCAAAGATGAGACATATTATACCTTTTCCAGGCAGATGGGCAGACAGCAAATAGGTTAGGCCTAATACTTGACTAAACAGGATCTATATGAGGAGGTTGAAACTGGTGAAATTTGAAGTTAATATTTATTTATTTTATTTTTATTTAACATTTATTTACCAGGAAAGTCTGATTGGAACAGAATCCATTTTCAGTGGAAGCATGAGGGGAAATGTTGCAGACGCATGTCTTTGGAATGTAGGAGGAAAGTAGAACATGCAGAAGAAAGCCACAGGAAAGCAGGGAGGACATGGAAACTCCACACAGAGGCCACCCCACCCAAGAGTCAAACTGGAGAACCTCTTGCTGTGAGGTGACAATGCTAACTGCTGCACCACTGCAGTGCCCAAATATTTATGATCATGTTCTAGCTTATACTAGTATTAGGACAGAACCAAAGTGAGACATGCAAAGCATAGAGATAAGCCTATTAGGAGTGTAAAGTAGCTGTTAAGAAGCAATACTCAATGGATTTCCTAACTGGTAGTATTCAGGATAATAACCCATGAAGCCTGATGGATGCGGTAAAAACAAATTTCAAAGTAAACATTATGCCAGAAGAAAGGGCTATAAAAAGAAAGTATCAGAATTTTAATGTTAGAAAAGGAGTTAAAAGGATACATAGATATCCACATTAGGAGAGCAGCAAACAGGGACTGAATAAATGGATGAAGGCAAACTGCAATGTCAGTTGGTTCAAGAGAGATAACATGCCAAATATATTCATGGAAATTCAAAGAAAGGAAGGAACAAATAATAAGTATAAAAAATGAAGAAGGGGTATGTCAAGAGAAGTCAGGGAATGCTTTAATGCTTTATCAAATACTCTGTACTACAAGGAACATTAAATTAAGAGAATAGTGTTGGGGTGTTAAGTGCACCACACAGGAGACAACAGCATTGGATGCAGACATATCTATCAGAGATAATGGTGATTATAAAGAAAATAAATGGAGACAAATCAAATAAGTATGATAAGTTATTAATGTAATTTTACTAAAGGAGGAACAGTACTGGTTGAGACCATAACATAAATATATAATTACATTAGGAATATAGGAAATGCTTCTCTATTATGCCTAAACCCAGCAGTACAGAGCTATAGAATATGAAGGGAAATCTAAAGGACATGGAAACTGTTACCCTATTTTATTAATGAATTTAGGCATAGCAACTTGATTTGATGGAATTCTTTAAATGAAAAGTGAAAAGAGTGAGTGAGGTTGTTAAATGAAGATAATACTTCAATAACTGGTGGATTTTGGCATATTTCCTTAAGTGGAAAGGGTAGAGGGGTCATGAAGACATTTAATTCCATGGGATAGCCTTTTCCCTTTTCACTTTTAGAGAAAATAGGTTTTAGTGTGAGTCTTATTGCATGACTGATGCAGATATACAGAAACCCATTCTTGACATCTTAATTAACTGAAAAAAACAAGTATGGTCCAAAGCCGATAAGGAAACTTCCAAAAGGAGGTAGGAGGAAAGGTAGAACCTTTTTTTCAGGATGATTACTGATGATTCTACCTTGCTGGTTAAAAATGTAGATTAAGTATTAAAGAATGTGTTGGGTATGATCAAGAAAGTAGAGGATAATCTGTAAATCAAACCTTAAGGAGGGACAGTGGGAGAGGACTGTAAGTATTTCAGTGAGTTTTATGCAGTGAATGAAGTATGGAGTAGATTAAGAAGGGTTATGAGATGAGAAAACATGGAGTCCATCTATGATGACCCTCAATAGGTGGTACCTGACAATGACAAGATTATTTAAAGAAGGAAGAAAGATTTCTAAGTGCTGTAGATATAAATGTAAAGTTACAAACCTATACCACATATTCTGGTTCTGAAGAGGAGCCAATGATATTCGGGTAGAGATGAAAAATAAATGAGCAGGGGGAAATAGTTGACAACAATCCCTCTTTCTCATTGGCAGCATGCATGTGAAGATGAGGAAGGATAAACACCTAAGTCTGATTCTGTCCTTTGTATATATAAGGCAATTTAAGCTACAGAATGAAAGACTGAAATTGAAGTACCATACATTAGTATGACAGCTGATTCCCACAAGTTGTTAAGGAGGGTGGGAATTGTATTGTTAATAAAGAAAAAATAAACTATAGAAGGAATGGGGAAAAAGGTATTTTGCTCTTTAATTCAATGTTGTCAGTATTACAAAATTTGCTGCAAAAACCTGCATCTACTCCATATTGTGGTTCAAGGGCTACCAGAGAGGACAATATCTGTTTGCCTGTGTATATAGAAATTTAATTGTATCTTGGAGTATTGTTAAATCAAAACAAGCAAATGACAATATACATAGATTTCCATATGTTAACACCTTTTTTCTGGAAATTTCTAAATTATGGTTATTCATAAAAAAACATGTTTTGCAATAGGCAAGCCCTCCACATATAAGAAACCTTGCTCCTTCCACCTTCTTTTAGTTTTAGCCTAAGGTCACTTTACCTTGGAGAAAGAACATTTAACTTGAAACTGTGTAATGTTGTCTTACTGTGTTCTGATTTTCTGTAAACCTGTATAATATTGCAAAATGCAGCAAGCATTTGACCCATCCCAAATCATTCCTACATGGAGCAAGCAGAGGAGATACAACAGCATGAATCACATCAGTATGATTGGTGATAAATTCAATGTGGGATTCTATTATAATGCATTCTCTACACGATCTTCTGCACTGATGTTTTGTATGGTTGCTGACTAGTACTATATATAGTTATTTTAATTTCAAACTATCTAATAGCCTATATGTTTTACATGCTTTCATTTACTTTGTATTCTGCATTATGAGTTTACGCTGCCATCTACTGACGTTTCAAGCCATCAACATGTGTTGAATATATTATGGTTTGTTTAAGCTGATGCTTTTAATCTAACATGGGATTTCGAAATAATGCATTTATATATGAACTATCACATAGATGTTTTATATGGCAGCTAATTAATACTGTATATAGTTATTTTAATTTAGTTAAAAGCACCTAAGTATTTTATAGACCAGGCAGCTTATTTAGTTATAGAGTTAGACATGTGATTGGCTAGAAAGTTACTCATCACAGCCACCTGGATGTTTTTAAACAGAATTTTTTTCTGTAATAATCATTAAGTCTGAAAAAGCGTTCATAGTAACATGAAAGCACTCACTACGTTTTATATTTTTATGAGTTATTTTTAATAAAGGTCTCTTCACTTTGGATGGTGTTGCTTCTGGAGTTTCTTTTGAATTTGAAGGTTTTTATATCATAGAGGCACTTTACCCTATTGACTGTGCTCATTTTTTCTTCGACTATTGGTGATAGATTAACTTAACCTCACCCTGACAGAGAACAGTCCTCAAACAAGCTTTAACAAAGAAATTAAGAAAATACTCAAGTTCTCCATTCTGAATTACAGAATAAAACTATTGCTTTTATCTCCTAAACATAGATGATGGGGCAAAGTTGGAAAATATAAACTTACATGTACCAAATAAGGTTGATCAAAACATTTTTCAGGATTATTTTGGAAAGTCAGAAGATGCAGCCAGAGAGAACAAAGGTATGAGTTTACTTCTAAGGATTTTAATGTAATTCTAGAACACACATTAGATGAAGTCTTTGATGGAAAGGAATTCACTGTAACAGTCAAAAACACATAAACATTCTACTGATAACATTCCATTACATTTTAACAATAAAGCAACAGGTGGGTAGCATAGAAATGGCTGTTGTCACAGTATGGTGTGTTACTGTGACAGAGAGTGAGTGAGTGTGTGTGTGTGTGTGTGTGTGTGTGTGTGTGTGTGTGTGTGTGTGTGTGTGTGTGTGTGTGTGTGTGAGTGTGTGTGTGTATGTGTGTGTATGTGTATGCATGTGCATGCGCGTCTGTGTATTTGTATGTGAGTGCAAGTGTGTGTATGTGAGCATGCATATGTGTATGTGTGTCTGTGTGCGTGTGCCCACATGCACGTGTACATGCATGTGTGTGTTGCTGGTGGGAGAGGACAATATTGGTACTCCAAATATGATCAAATTGAAATGGAACATTGTTGGAACTCCAAAACTGAATACATTTAGAAGAGACAATGCTGGAACTTTGACGCTGAACAAACTGAAAATAGAAGAGCTTCTCTTTGGCCAGTGAATGAATATACTGTTTCCTTAACTTTCATTTCTTATAACCTTCCATTACTACACTGCTCCTCTACCCAAAATGCACAGAACATAAACTTCTGACTTTTCCCTCTAAAATTGCCCCACTATCTACATTTTCAGGAACAGCAACGACATGCAATAATACTTATTCTGTGCTTTACCACACTATGCACATCCCTGTTCTGAGTACTCCATTCCTCTTACGTAATATAACATTGCCTGGACTAAAAGCAATTCAATGACCAAACAGTCAATCCCAGTGTATGGAAATCTCAAAACATGGCACTTCAGCATGCGAATTAACGTGGATAAAAGTTGTTGGATACAACTCTTTTTGCCTTCTTCAGAATTGTGGCTATCAAAATGCACTACATTTTTTTGCAGCACAAGGCATTACATAAATGTTTTGAAACAAAGACAACCTTTCTGATGTTCATTTGCTCTGCTTATGCAATGTTACTGGTCATCGGTTTCACCTGACATAGCATAGTGTTTTGTATTTCTTTTCTTTTTTACCTAATCACATCCATCTTTGCTGGAGCTGTTTCTTAAGTCTGTTTTTCCTATAATTTACCAAGTTGATTTGACTCATAAGAATTATTGTTACAGACATCTCCTATTTCTTGGAATAAGTTGAAGATGTGTGACTGATATGATTTCTTCTTTTGCTTCAAAGCCCCTTCTGTTCATCTCCTATTAGTCTGACCAGTGCTGGCCTTAGGCAAGTTGGAACACTTTGGCCCAATACTGTCCTACCCCCTCAAGCGGCCCCGCACTATGCTATGACAGGGTCATTATGCCTTACATGACCTAGAGATTTGCTTAAAAGATGCTACAGTAAAGTGCAAGTCATTTTCCTACTGCAGCCTTGCTCCTATAGTACTTAAAGGTCCAGTAAGCCTCAGGCTACTTGTATGCCTCATGTGTTAACTACTTGCACTCCTATTGTAATTGCTTGCTGTTGCTGAGTACTCAACTGGGTTTTCAACCCAAAACTGGTTGGACTGACCATCTACCTTTGTGTACCACTTCAGTTACTGTATCAAAAGATAAGCCCACACTTATTTTGAAGACTGAGAGAGAGAGGTATTGTTTTCATTAGCTTCTTTTGCTGATAATGCGGTTTATGAATGGTTGTTAATGACTAACGTTACAAGAAATAATTGTAGAATAGTCAGTCTCAGACAGCTTGAAAACAAACACTAGTAAGCACAAACAATGCAGGTACCATAATGTGAGGTATTATCTGATCATTAAGACTAGTAACAGAATGTTACCATTCAGAAACATGGCAGACAAATGCTTGTTGCAGTCATAGTTATAAGCAAAATAATCCAAGAGAATAGGGTTGCCACCTTTTCAAATGGCCAGAGTGGGACATTTTCGGGACACACATCAGATTTTACAGGCTGACACAAACCCACGGTCAGTACAAGGGATAGGACTTTCCTTTTTTGCCTAAATAAAAGCTTATTCTTGTAGCAGTTTAGGTGCTTATCCTGTTTCTTGTAACATGTAGGTATTTTAGATACAGAAAGAACTATTGTATGCAACTATTACATTACATATGGGACATAATTATGTCCTACAATCTCAGGACATTTGCCATGTTTAATATTTTTGGTCACAACTGCCCAAAGAGGGACTGTCCCTCATAAAGTGGGACAGGTGGTAACCCTACAAGAGAAGTGAAATATGAGGTGTATGTGCTGAGTGTTGAGAGGCAGAGGTGAAAAGAAAAATGAATCACTTAGGTGAACGTGTTAAATCAGTAACACTGTGGAAAACAGCCTAATAAAGAATAAACATTAATTAATATTAGTGCAACAGTGATAATGAAGGACAAGCATGCAGAGAAATATTAGTCACAGTAATATGTTGCATAAATGATCACAATCTTAAGTAGACATGATATAATTATTCAGTCAGTAAAATAAGTAGCAAAATAGGTAAGAAGAGTACTTGTGCGCTTTCATAACATCATATTGTAAAATGTTTTCATGTTGAAAATAACACAAAAAACAAAGATTTTGCTGTATGTACAATTGATGGGCATGGGTTGTGAAGGAGAAAAAGGCATAAGTCAAATTAGGGGAGTATAGGAAAGGGAGAACAGCAGAAAAGACACAAAAGTAAAATAAAATTCAATATTTAGAAAAAAAAATATGCAGCTATCATCTACCCAGATTCAGGAGATCCAGGCAATGCTACAAGGTTTTGGAAGGGTGCACCCATCTGAAGATACACCTTGCAGATACAGGACCTCCGTAGCCCATCAAACAGGCCCTTTACAGTATATCTGCATGAGACAAAAACTACAGAAGATGTCAGTTTGGGGGGGGGGGGTAGTTTTAAAACATTTTATGGCAAAATATAAGCTAATAAAAAATATTGTTTTAATACACAATAATATTGTGCATTTTGGATTCCTTATCTGAAACAATCTTAACGTCAAAAAGCCAGCAAATGGTGGGAGAGGAGGGGTGGTAAATGAAGGGCCAGAACAGGGTCCCCACCAAAATGGTCCAAACTGTGCCCTGCTATAGCTAAGGCTAGCCCTGAGTCTGACAGCTTGATGCCTTGCTGTAGTAACCTTTGTACTCATTGTCTGAGTAGAATTATATTTTCATTTGCAGTCTCTTGAATTCTCTGTACTGTAGTCATTTTTAGTATTGGGTTGGTCTTGACAATCTACAAAACTATCTCCTTCTTGTCATAATTGCAAAGACAGGGCTATGTCCTGATTTGTAGGCTGAATCTACTCTTACCATATATGTATAGCAATGCCATCATGACACCAGCTCTTTGTCATTTTTCCAGAAATAGTTTATTTTTATTTATTTGTTTGTCTATTTAATTATTTATTTTTTCTTTATTTTTATTATAAAATGTGTTTACCAGGGGTAATGGGAAGATCTATAAAAGTCCTATTTCAGCCATTGCCTGTGAAGAAAGATATAGAGTGGCATGTGTTACATAATCACAGAAGAAAAGGAATCAAGTATAATGAACATATATAGAATTATTAAAATGTGTACAATAATTGAGAAGTAAACAACAGTACTGATGTATGTAAAAGACATCAGATAGATAGCAACTTTAAGCACATTACCAACATGCTGAGTTCCGAGACCATCTTGACCAAAAAAGAGTAACACATAAAATTATATATATATATTTATATTTGCATGGAAATATGTGTATACACACACACACACACACACACACACACACACACACACACACACACACACACACACACACACACAGTGTAGCTACAAGGCTTAGATATAACCTAAAACACAAATGCCAAGTCCTCAGTGGCTATTGATTATGGGGCAGTAATGTTAGTTTAGCAGGATAGGTTATAAGGCAGGGCATATTTTCAGTGGTCATTATATTATTCAGAAGAGGAAATCGAAACATATGTGGTTTGCAGAAGTGCAGATTTACAAAACTTTCCTCCCAGCACATCAATTAAGACTACTTGGAAGAAAGGCTAATGGCTTAAATTTAAAAAGTAAGTAGAAAAGAAATGTATACACATGTGACTGGCACTTCAATTCATTTCAGTATAATACATAAAGAGGATTACTTGGTTGTGGGAAAGGTTTATAAAATTGGTGAGCCTGAGAAAATATTTATAAGCAGCTTTTTTCTTTTAGAAGGAAAATGAAAATTCTCAATGGACTGTCCTTGGTTATGAATAAAGTTATGTAATTGGTGGGTGAGTGAGGCATCTGCAAGTAGCTATTTCTCTTACGTGAAATGAGTTTTGGAACAAACAAATTTGTCCAGGGACATCTTCAGAAAGGTTCAGGTAGGAATAGTAATGGGAATTAAGATGTTAGTAGAAGAAAGTGTGGTAGAGATAGAAGAGGTAAATTGGGAATGTAGTAGGCTTGGAAGGAAATGAGGTAAGTGCAAGGCAGGGCTTAACTGTTTTTTTGCGTGAGTGCAATTGGGTAAGGGATTAGATTTTGGCATGAACTTGCTACTGTAAGTATTATGTCCATGACAACCATTAGCTACTGTGGTGCAGGTAGGCCTTGGTACTTTTAGATGGGAAGTGGATGAGCTTGTGTGTGTGTTCTTTTTTTGTTATGGTGGGTGGTGGTTTATAGCCATGATCAGTGGTGCAGAGGGAGAGTTTAATGGAGTGTTTTGACCATGGTTGGCATTGTTGCAGGTTATTCTATTAATAGTGGTTTATTAAGAGTCCTTTTTCCAGGCGGGGGCTTAGGTAGTGTGAACGTTGGTGGCTTTCATCTGTACTGTATACGTTAGTATGTTCATTGGTTGTTGTGGTAGGTATGTCTGGGAGTGTTAGGGATTCATTGGTTGCCTCACTGGTGCGCTTTCATTTTTCATTGGTGGTGTGAATTTTGGCAATTTTCCTGGGTTATCTGTGGACTGGAAAGCAGTTGCTAGCAGTGCTGTGCATGCATTATTGCTGCTGGAGATGCTTGAATGTTGAACTTGGGCCAATAATTTGTGGAATATCCAGATTTTGTTAATTAATTGAAAATCAGATTTGTTATCCATTAAAGGAGCTTTCTCAGTTTATAAGAGCAATTAAAAACTTGTCCCTATGTGGTGTTCATTGGTGGTGTGCAGTTGGTAGAGTAGCAGTGTCCTGTGCTGTTCATGGGCTGGAAAGCAGCCATGAGTAACAGATCATTGCTGCTCTCCAAAGTTTTGTAAACTGTCTATACATGGGTTTTATTTTAGTCTGCACTGCATAAAATCTGTGGCTTCCTGACAGGTCACTGATGACTGAAGTGACTAACTAATGCCATACATTTCAGTTTGGATTACAGTGTGTTAGCACTAAACCTATTATTCTAGCCTCTTTCTAATTTTAGCAGAGCAATTAAATTTGTTTTGATTTTGGTTTTCATTGTAGGTGTGCAGTTGTTAGCTGTAACAGTTCTGAGCTGTTTGCAGGCTGGGAAGCGGCACCGAAAAATGGATCATTGCTGACATGTGCAGTTGCGGCTTGAGCTGCTTAACAGTTGAGCCTCTTAATGGTCAAAATCATCAGTGCTGCTCCCCTTATACCTCTCAACTGTCCAGATTTTCACAGAATGTCTAAATGTTGGCTCATAATTTGGTCTATGCCTCATAGCATATGTGGTTTTCTTGTGGGTCATTGCAGTCTGAAGTCACTGGATAATGGCATGAATTTGAATTTCAGCTTGCATATTCCTCAGAAAAAAAGTACGAACAGAAAACGTCTTCTCAGCTTATAAGAGCAATGATATTTGTTCCTATTTTGGTCTTTTATGATATGACAGTTGGTATGCAGGGCTCAGGTGAGAGATGTAATTCCAGCTGCATAGGGTTTGATTCCCTCAGCCTACTGTTCTCCATAAGACCCTCATCTTTTGGCTTGGTACAGATTTCTTGAGCTAACAGGTTGGGAGCCATACATGGGTATAGGTGTGTTTGAGGCACCTGCACATATCAGCCAGGAGCTGCACGGTTTGTATTTGGAGTTTTCCTGTGCCTGTTAGATGCTCAGGTTACTTCACAATCCTATTTGTAAAGTTTGGGAAATTGCTGGCTATCTATGCAGTTGCCCAGAAACTAAAGGCAGACATTCAGTTTATGACTAAGGTGGTGAGATACTGCCTCATTAACAGTATGGTCAATCTAGCCAGCACAGGCCATGGTTGATGGTCATTATTGGGTTAAAGTACTTATTAGACGTGGTTTAATATAAGCTAGTTAGGTTGGATGGCAGGGATCCTGGTTATGGTGCTGGTCTCATAGATCCAGGGTATAGGGTTGTGAATTTCCCAGTTGTTTATAAGGTGAGAGGCATAGCAGAGGTTGCAGGCCCCTTTGGATTTTTTTTCAGAAGCATTTATAGAGATCTTTTCTTTTGCAGATGGTGGAAACACAGAGTTTGAGATTGAGATGGGCGGCCATCATCTCACAGGCAGAGTAGCTATTCTGGGAATTGTCAGCTAGTGAGCCTTCAGTGACAGAAGATCCAGGTGAGTCCAGTTGGAAGAGACAAAGGCAGACAGTAGCCAGTAAGCCAGTGGCATGAGGGAAGAGGACTTGACAGGCAGAGGATGCTGTTGCATTGGAGGTTCTGGCCACTGGAGTTGTGCACAATGAGGTCACAGGTAGTGATACAGTGTTGGGTGCTCATTTAGGCATGCCTGAGTTGGTGTAGTTTGGGAGTAGTGTGGGGACAGGTGGAGATGAGATACATCAGAAGCAATGTGATGTAGGTGATGTGACGGAAGAGACAGAATGGGCTTTATTGGAGGTGGACATGTTCATGAGGAGGCTTTTGGTGATGAGGAGGGTTTAGGTTTGATTATGAGGAGGTTAGGGTCATCCACAGGAAGAGTGGAGTCACAACAATTGGAGGTTGGGTCGGATTTTGGCATCCATCCAGGTAACTGGTTAGCTACACAGGCCCTGGGGCAAGGGAGGGTCTTTTTTGACCCCTCATATACCACTTTCAGTTAAGGAAAGATTTGGAAGGGACAGCACACTTATATTTTTGAACTAATTGAATCAGATGGGGTACGACATCTGATGGCATTGGAAACCATAAACAGTAAAGACCTTTTGTTAGCCTTAGCAGCCTTGGGGCAAAGGAGGGTACGTAGAATATGGTGGCCAAGAACATTAGGTAGACTGTGGCCAAGGAGGACAACTGGGTATTAGGCTTCATTTATTTTCAGGTGTTGAAAGATACCACCTTTGTCCATAGGACTTTTGGCTTATTTTCTCACAATCACTGATTGTGGTATGATCAGAGGTTTTGGAAAGGGAAGGTGGTGGATTAGTCAGTGCATTGGGATGTGAGACATCATGACATTTAGCTAACCACTATTGTATATAGTCTTGGAGCTGTTAGCAGAGGTGGTTAGGTTACTGGGGGTCGGGAAAGGGTATGCTGGGTCTTTAATGCAGAATGTTGATCACAGTCAGCTTTGCACACCTGTTTGAAGTGTGGGGGAAGCATTCAGCTATGCAGGTTTGTTTGTTTGTTTGTGTCTTTCGGCTTTTGACGGTTAGGGGTTGCCACAGTGGAACTCAGGTCTGCTAATGATTGACAGTTGATTTTTACGTACCGGCTTGCCAGGCCTGATGCACAACCTTCAACGAAGGTACATCCATTCATGCATGTCTCCACGTAGACGACACTCTAGCTGAGAATTGAACTGAACAGCGTCTTACTGTGAGGCGACAACTGACAGACATAAAAGTACATTGGTTAATTTGAGTTTGCAGCAGCCTAGATTGAGTGGGATTGCCCTTATTGTTTCTTGGAATTCAAGGTAGTTGAATTTCAAGGGCAGAGGATGAGAGTGTCCTTTTGTCTGTCAAAGGGAAGACTGGAGCTCACCTTTCCCCACTGATGTACAGGTATTGTGTCAACTGCTAAGGCAATTTCCTGATTCAGAAGTTGCACTCGAATTAATAGATGGATTTTCTGAGAGATTTTGTATTAGATCAGGGGTGGGAAGGTTCGGGTCAACTTGTAAGAATCTGTGTTCGTTGCAGGGGAAGGAAGAGATTTTGGAAGACTTGGTGGAGAAGGAATGGCAGGTGGGTCAGTTATTAGGTTCATTTGATATTCTTCCCTTTAACAATTTTAAGCCTTCTCCATTGAGGTAGGTTCCTAGGAAATCATCAGGGAGCTTCATTCACCACTGGTCTTATCCTGAGGAGAATTCTGTGTATGTTTTTTTTATTTGGGAGCTGATGTAAAGTTAGTTATGAATCTTTGCATGATACAATGCAGGTCATTTGTGCGTTTATGGACCCTTGGTTGGTGAAGGCAGATATTGACTCCATTTTTCATTTATTGCCAGTTTGAGAGGAAGAGTAGCCATTACTGGGCAGGGTAGTTGGGCTTAAGGTTTACTTTGACAAGGCTATGCTGATGAGATGCTCAGTGGCCTGTGCTACTTTGAGAGGTTTAACATTGCTCACCATTGGATTTGACAAGTAAAAATAATTGTGGTGTGCTGGTGCATAAAAAATCACCAAAACAATACAAACTGCACTACGCGAACTTCAGACACGTAGTTTATTTCCAGAACAATGAAATGCTCCAAATGTAAAATGTTAAGTGTTTTCATCAATAAAAAATGACTTCCTCAGAACACATAGTGATGAATCAATTAACCTTATATAGTCTCCATATTCAACAAATTAATCAATTATAAATTAATTATTCTCTTAAAGTAATATGCCATACAAAATGGTAAATATTAAAACAAATGAATAAAAACTGAATAAAAAACATTTAATTTTCACTGTTGTTAATACATAAATAAACTACTTACTATTTTAATTTTAATTTATTTTAATCTATTTGCCCTCTCTTTTAAAACTGGGAGAATTGATAAATAGTCATTCAGACTGGGGGGGGGGGGGGGGTTAAAAGCTAATCTAAGCTCTTTCTTAACCAAACTGTTTTTCCAGTCCCCTCCTCTTCCATCAAGTTCAACAATATCCACAATGCCAAATTTAAACACTGTATAGCCTTGACAAACTATTGAATGCCTAAAAAGAGCATTTGTCACCATTGGATTTGGCAGCAGTGGGTGGGCTGTGTGGGGTACATTATCTGGATGACTTCCTAAGAGTAGGTGAAGTTATCTGGATGACGTTCTAAGAGTAGGTGAAGGGTTTGACAGAACATTGGAAGGTATGTGGGTGTTTTGGGGAAAGTGTGCGGAACTGTGTGTTTCGTTGGCTAGGCAGAAGTTAGAAGGCTCAAGAAAAGCATTGTTTTCTGGGATTGCTAGTGGATACAGGTCATGGTTTGCTTTGTTTACCAGATGTGAGGGTAACATATTTGAAAGAAAAGATTCACTGGGGAAATCAGAGGACAAGGTGCTGATTAAGAATGTCATGGAGCTCTTTGGGATCCTGAAGTTTGCATATCAGGCAATTCACCTGAGTTGTTCCTGTTGTGAGTTCTTGCAATTGTTTCCTGATGCGGCAGGAAGTATTGGGTTGTGGGCATATTCTGGGGGAATGGTTTGTTGCTCACTGGCCAGCAGGATGGAAGGATGTTTGGTGGAGTGATGTTGACTGTTTGGAGTTTGTTCCAATTTGGCTAGTGTTGAAGGTCTAGCAGGAGAAATTGCAGGGGAAAAGGGTTCATTTTTATTCAGACAATATGGCAGTGGTACAAGCCACTGGTGTTGCTAGACATGGTTTGTTAGGTTCAGTTAGAAGGATTAGATGCTTAGTACAGGAATCCTGGACAGTTTTTAAAAGGAATATGTATGGTAGGGCATTGTAAAATTTTGTTAAATTTGTGTTGCTGCTGCCTAAGGAAGAAGGAGTTTAGAGAAGGATTGTTTTTGAGATATTTGGTTCAGCCTTGGGAACAAGGTAAGGGAGTTCATTTGGTCAAGGTGGACTTAGATGTGATTAGTATAGCTGCATGGGTGGTGGGGTTATATGAGTTTACTAAATCCTGGACTGTGGTTTGTATATTGAAGGGCTGGGGTACTGGCAGACAATGGCCATTGACAAGACAGGTTTTGAAGGTTTTGTTGCTGAGATTAGCACTGGAAAACAGACTCCTTAGACTGTACTTTATGGATGATTTTCATTCGATGGATGTGTTATGGAGTTCTTAGGGTGTCAGAGTTGTTTTGGTCATTAATTTGGCAGATGTTTCAGTGTTCTTGGCTTCCATGCATATTTGGTGATGTAGATATAAAACTGATCTATTGGGGAAGGGCAGGCAGGTAGTATTGGGAAAGGACAAGAATGCCTGGTTGTGTCCAGAGTGTTGGGCTAAGAGGTTGCTGTGGTCTCATGATGGGAGTCCTCTGGACGTCATTATGATCAGTAGGGGCAAGGTGATGACATGTAATCAGTTTGTATGTATAATGAGGAGAACTTTCAGTGTTGGTTTCCATGAGAGAGGTTTTCTACTCATTCTTTACACATAGGTTCATAGCTGTATGCTATGCTAATGGTCCTGGAGCCTATATAATCCTAGCCCAAGAAGATTCCCTGGTATCATGCCACCCAAAGTTAGTTCCCAGTGCCCCTGTCAAGCAAGGCTACTGAAGTGATCCCTGGGATGAACTTCCTATTGCCCATCCACTCATCAAGATTTCTCTTAAAGAGGGACAGTGAAGTGCTCTGCTTTTCATGAATTGGAAGTTTGTTCCAGAGAATGGGAAGTCTATGGGTTTGGAACCTGTCCCTCCAGCATGTTTTGTTTATTGTGGTAATGAGGTTTAGGTCCCTGGAGTGTGTGATATGGAGGGATTGTGATTTCTCTAGGTGTAGCATATCTAGCAGCTCTGGGTCAGACTTGACTTTGTAGGTCAAGCAGAGATCGCCTCTAAGTAGGCAATAAGAGACAGAGTATAGCTGAAGTTTTTGAGTCTGCCCATATAGGGCATGTGTCTATGGCCTAAGATCCTCTTAGTGAAGTATTGTGGCCTTTCGAGTTGTTGTTGGTGTCTAGTGAGGTACATACCAAATGAGGCATTGTATTCTATAAAAGGTCTAATGAGGGACAAGTAGAGAGAGGATTATGACCACTTTCTTCCTGGATGAGAAACCTTTTGTAATGAGATGTGCCACATTGAAGAACTTTCTGACTACAGTGGCAATGTGGTTATCAAAGGAGAGGTTGCTGTCAACATGTGTCCCCAGGTCTCTTATCACACCTTCAGTGTTTAGTGGACTACGGCCTATATGGTAATTCATGGGCACCAAATTTTTCCCAAAAGGAATGACGATGCACTTTTTGGCATTGAGCTTAAGGCCATGGTTCTGGCACCAGTCACTGGTGTCAGTGAGGCCTTTTTGTAGAATGTCTACATCAGTTGGAGAATCAATAATGGCTCCCAGTTTGCAATCATCTGCAAACGTGGTCAGCCAGAGTCCCTTTGTGTTGGCTTGAACTTCAGAGAAGTAGATGCCAAACAGTAGAGGACCTAGGACCGATCCCTGTGAGGCACCACTTGTAAATGGTCGGTAGTCAGATTTGGAGTCCGCTAATTTCACAGTGTGGGTTCTATCAGTAAGCCAGTTGGCAGCCCATCTTATGACATAGGAGTTTATGCCTAGTTTAGTGAGATTATCTATGATTCCTGAGTGAGGGATGGTATCAAAGGCCTTGGCAAAATCTAGGTAGGCTGTGTGAAATACCTTGCCCTCATCCACGGCTCTGGTGACAGACTCAAAGAAGTCTATCAGGTTGAGCAGGCATGATCTACCTTTCACAAACCCAAACTGTGTGGGGTCCAGAGTTTGAAGATTCCCTATGTCATTATTTATAAGGTCCATGATGATGCACTCCATAACCTTGGATATCAGACTCATCAGGCTAATGGGGCAGTAGTTCCCAAGGTCTGTAGTAGTTCCCCCTTTGTGGAGTGGGATGACCATAGCAGTGCGCCATTTGGTAGGAACAAAGCCTGAAATAAGGCTGTGACTGAACAGGGTACTCAGGTGTGGTACCAGTTCACTTTGTATTTCATGTAGAACACAGCCAGGGATATTATTAGGTCCCATGGAAGCTGTATTCTTGGCTTTGGACAGTGCAGTTTTTAACGATGTAGCCATGATAATAGGGACTTGGCATTCATCAGGTATTGTGATAGGTCCTTTAGGGGGTGAAAGGGGGTAAAGTTCTCACTGAGCCTGTCGGCCAATATATTGACAATATCAGTTGGTTCTGTATATGTATTGCCATTGTGCTGTAACTCAGAGCAGATCTGAGTATTGCCATGTAGATTCTTGACATAACTATAGAATGCCTTGTGGTTGTCTTTAGAATCTGCAGCAATTTTGTTTTTGTAGCTAGCCTTAGAGGATTTGATGATGGATCTCAGTTTTTTGCTGAGGCTGACAAGGAAGATTTTCAGTCTTGGGACTTCACCCTTTTCTGCAACAGTTTGTTTTCCTTCTGTTGTAGAGCTTGTTTATGGTGGGGGACCACCAGATTGGCTTCCTTTTTTTGGAGGTGAGCGTATTGGTTCTGTTTGGTATGGCCCGTTCCATGCACTTGTGTATGTGCTGATACAGTGCATTGGTTAATGATTCAGTCATGCACCTGTTTGCCATTTGCATGGGTGTCGTGAAGTTAGCCACCCATGTTTTTAGAAGTTCAAAGCTGGTTTTGGAGAGGTTTTTTACAGTGGTTTCTTTTGGGGGGGGGGTGATGGTGGATAATGGATATCCCTGGTGATTAGCTTGTGGTCATATCTGACCAGGAAGGAGATGATTACTGGTATAGAGCAATGGTTGCCCATGTTAGTAATGACCAAGTCAAGGATGTTTCTACCCCTGGAGGTGGTTAGAATGAGTTGGTCCAGGGCATTGGAATTAATGAATTCCAGAAAACGTTGAGCAAGTGTGTTGGCATATGAGTAATTTTCCCAGTTAATGGAGTGGTAGTTAAAGTGTCCCAGTATAAGGGTATTGGGTTGTACCCTAATATTTTTCCAGTGTGTTTAGGAATGTAGAGTGGGAGTCTTGGGACATGGTGGGGGGTCTATAGCAGGCTACAACCTAGATTGCAGTTTTACCCAGTGTTAGGTGTACCTGAAGTATCTCTGATGTGTTATGTTGGGCTACTAGTCTGGAGATGTGCATATCCTTTGTGAATATGGAGACACCACTGCCTTTAGTGCTTCAGTCCAAGTTTAGGGGCAGAAAGGTGTGGTATGAATTATAGCCTAGTAGTGCTTTGATGCTCTCTGGAGCCTTGAACCAGGTCTGGGTCACTTCACAGATGTCAATGTTCTCCATTTTAAGGAGTGCTTTGAACGAGTGCATTTTGAGATTTAGACTTCTACCATTGAGTAGCATAACCCTCAGATTGCATTTGCTTATAGCTGTTATGGTGGTAATTTTGTCTTCGGGACATTGCCTACAAAAGGCATTATAGGGGTGGCAAGAGCCTTGGTCAGTATCTGGAAGCCCTGGGGTGACAGGTGCAGGCCATCTCTGGTGAAGCATTGAGGTCTGTTGATCATGTCACCCCAGGCAAACAGATACTGAATCCCCTTAGAATGACACTAGAAACTTAGCCAATTGTTGAAGTCAATCATTTTATGCTTGTACTGTGGTATTATTTTGGGTAATGGTAGGATGCTACTGAAAGCTAGGGTCATACCTGCCTGGGCTACAAGATCCAAGAGCTCCTCTTTGTCTCTTTTCATGTAGTCCAGGGAGGTACGTCTCAGATCATTCAAACCAAAATGGACAATGACAGAGTCATATTTGTACCTGTTGTGGAGTGACCTAAGTGCATGCGTTATGTGGCAGATCTTGGCACCTGACAGGCAGCTGACCATAACTTTCTTCTTATTCAACCTAGTGAGTGGGAAATCAGTGTGCCTTGTTATTGAGTCACCTGTGACTAGTGTATTGGGTAAGTTGTTTTGCCTTATGGGCTTTGGTTGAGTGGCACACTGTTTATGTGAGCTAGGTGTCTCATGGTTTGTGCTGGGATGTGGTGGTTGATTGTGTTTCTGTCTCAGAGGTCTCTGTTGTTTGGGCAGATTTTTATTGAGAGCCTCCACAAAGGTAGGTGTGTGTTTTGTGTTACTATGCGAGGGTTGTGGTGGTGTATGTTCTGGAGAGCTATGTGTTGAATGGGGTGTGGTGCAGGTGTTAACCTTCTCCTCTTTACTGGCTAATCCAGTCTTGTTTGGAGAGTGCTTGGCTTCCAGTTTGGCTATATATGTGCATCTCTCACAAGTCATAGTGTTTGGAGGTAAGAGGAGAGGGTTGTCTGTGTACATGAGTCAGTTGCTACATTGCCTTAGGATGCCCATGTTCACCAGGTTGACAGGAGAAAGCACAGGGAACTGACCTTTAGACATGCCTGGATATGAGCTCAATATATTAAGTACTGAAGTCTTTTACAAGAAAAATGTCATTCAAAGTGTCTGAGTCTGTACAGAGCACTGCCAAACACTTGAGGGGAAACTAATACATAGACCCTGAAAATTTAAAGATGACGTATTTAGGCATATATTCTGAAGTAAGGAAGAAACCAAACAGTACTTACTGAAAATAAAGAATTAGCTTGTCAAGAATGATAAAAATAGGGGAGTTGCATGAACGGCTACTGCCTGGCTACTACTAATGCTGGTCTTAGTACAGCCTCACTCTGTTGGGATACAATACTCCTTTGCTTCTTCTCTTACCAGAACCAAAATGTTACCACCAATCCCAAGAAGAGAAGCAGACCACAGCCTGTTTGGTGATTTACAGTCTTGTCCCAGATGATGCAAGAGTCTGCAGGCTTGTAGTCTTTTTCTGGTAGATGCTTTGAATAGCAACCAGATCAATCGGGTGTGTTAACCACAGACACTCACTTTACAACCAGAAAGAGTCAGGAATCAATGCACTCTGCTCCTACTCTCAGCAGGATCAGAATATAAGCACAGATTCCAAGCTGTCACCTATAAAGCAGTTATTAAGCTTTCAGGTGATCAGCAGTCTCCATGAAATAATGTAACTTCACTCCTTCTCTCATCAGGAGAAAACAGAGCACTAATCCCAAGATGGCTACAGAGATGCAGTGTGTGGGCTCTCCAATAACTGGTGGTTTTGCAATAGATGCTTAAAGGTAAGATGAAAAAAATGGTTTATCCTAAACACTGCAGTGTGCACTACAGGAGTTAGATGTGAAAGCAGGTAACTTAAGTTTTACCTGTCTAAAAATTTAAGTTTTAGTGGAGAGTCACTATTTTTAAAACAGCAAGAAAGATTGAAAGGGGGTGGTCACTTTTTTATTTTGGTACTATGGAATACAGTAGGATGGCCAATAAATTTAAATAGTTGAAGGGACGTGATTTAAAAAAAATGATAATTTTGTGCTTACTCACACCAACCAGTAAAAGCAGAGAGGAAATGAGATATATTGTCAAATTAACATAAGGGGCAGGCAATTAGGAAGACGGTGGTGTTTAAGAGCACAACAGTAACCAGGTGGGAGGTTGGGAAAATTCTGTCTGACTCACAAGAGACAGAGCTGTGGTGTCTTTTCAAGTTTTAATATGCAGTTAAAAGCAGAATACAAGTAAAACACAGTGCAAAGAAAACAAATTGCAGTATACAAAATAGAAAAAGGCAATAAAGTAATACAGAATACAACAAATAAAAAGCAAAATAACCTTTCCCTCACAGCAAACTGTAGCAGAGTCTGGGTGAGCCTTTCCAGTAAAGCTCTGAAATGTTTTATTTTACCTCTTAAATAGAAAGGTTAGTTTTTAGCTCCACCCCCTAACTTCACAGATGATTAACCTTAACTGACCTCTTCTACCTTATCTGTGACTCCTTAATTGACCTGTTTTAATTTCTGTCTGACTTACAAGAGACAGAGCTGTGGTGTCTTTTCAAGTTTTAATATGCAGTTAAAAGCAGAATACAAGTAAAACACAGTGTAAAGAAAACAAATCACAGTATACAAAATAGAAATAGCAACAAAGTAATGCAGAATACAACAAATAAAAAGCAAACTAATCTTTCTCTCACTGCAAACTGTAGCAGAGTATGGGTGAGACTTTCCAGTAAAGCTCTGAAATGTTTTATTTTACCCCTTAAATAGAAGGTTTAGTTCCTAGCTCCACCCATCAGTTCACAGATGATTAACCTTAACAGACCTCTTCTAATTTATGTGTGACTCCTTAATTGACCTGTTCTAATTTCTGTCTGACTCTCAACAGACAGAGCTGTTTTGCCTTTTCAAGTTTTAATATCCAGTTAAAAGCAGAATACAAGTAAAACACAGTGTAAAAAAAAACAAATCACAGTATACAAAATAGAAAAAGGCAATAAAGTAATAAAGAATACAACAAATAAAAAGCAAACTAACCTTTCCCTCACAGCAAACTGTAGCAGAGTCTGGGTGAGCCTTTCCAGTAAAGCTCTGCAATGTTTTATTTTACCCCTTGGAAGGGTATTTGATTTAGCAGGAAGGGAGATTAATGAAGTCAATAAGAGGGTAAGTTGTTGGTCATTAAATGTTTTCTTGTCTTATATTAGATAACTGGGTTTGTGAGTGACTGGCTTAGTATTAAATATATTTTCTAGGAAAGGAAATCCTATTTTGGTCATTCTTATATCTCTTGGGTGGGAAAAAGAGGCTGCAGTTTGACCAGATGGCACACAATTGGGTTAGCATGGTTTCAGGTGACATTGGGCTTCTTAGAATTCTGGTGGTACATTTGGCAGGTAACGATTTGGGAAATAATCTAAAGTTACAGTGGGTACTTAGGATAAGTGAAGATCTGTTTCATTTAAAGAGGTTATACCCAGATATGTGTATTGTGTGGTCAGAGGTAGTACTGCTGTTATTTGGGCTTTGAAGAGGGTTCATCAGTTTGTTAATTTTAGGCTAATTAGGCAACTGGCTGATTTGGGTATTTATGTAATAAGGCATTGGGATGTCGATGACAGGGATCCAGTTTGATTCAGAGAGGATGGAGTACACCTCAATGATTTTGGTGGGATTCCTGTAATGTATACTTAGGTTTGTTTTGGAGGGTTTGTTAAAGGTATTGGAGTGAATGAGGGGGGAACAGTCTGTATCAGGCTGGTTGGTGGAGAAGAAGGTCAGATTTTTCCCTCTTCTATTCTACTTCTGGTGCTGGATGTTCAACTCAATGAGTTGTGGAATAAAAGTGAGAGATGGGATACTGCTTGATAAGTAAAAGTAAGCGAGTGGAGGTGAGGACACTGCTTATTTGGTTAGAGTGAGTGTGGTTACTCTACCCTAGTAAATGGTTATATTTATGTTCATGCTGTGATCAATAAATTAAAATATTGTTCAATAAAGTTATATTTTTGGAAGTTCAATAAAGGTTGTCAAATGTCATTTGGAGTTGTGTGTTTATTGCAGGGTCTGGGACAAATGAGGCTTGGGAGCAAGCCAATTTGTCCAGGGACATCTTAAGGGAGGGTCAGGTAAGAATAGTAATAAGGGTTAAGATGGTAGTGGAAGAAAGTAAGTGTGGTGGGGATGGAAGGGATAAATTGAGAAAGTAGGAGAGTTAGCATAGCTCTCAACTGTCCAGATTTTCACAGAATGTCCAGATTTTTGACATATGTTTTTGGTCCATTTCTCATAAAGTTGTAGTTTTCTGGCAAATCACTGACAAATCATTGAGGACTGAAGTCAGAAAAATAATGGCAAACATTTAATTTTCAGACTTCCTATCCTTCAGAGTTCATGCTAATGCAAAACTTCTTATTCTATCAACTTTCTAAGTTTTTAAAGCAACATTTAAAAAGTGTCCCTATTTTTGGGCCTGTGTCCCTCTGTTTTTGTTTTGTCTGGATTTATTGCTCTGAGATGTTAAGAGTTATGAGGGTTTGGAGGAAATGAGTTAAGTGCAAGGAGGGACTTATGGAGTGGTTTTGTGTGAGTGTAACTGGGCAAGGGATCATATATTGGTGTGAACTTGTTAGCCACCCTCCCTCCCTTTTTTCTGTTTTTTTTTTGTTTTTTTGTTGTTTTTAAGGAACATTGAGAATTGTGTGGTTATTTTTATAGGTTTGTGTTTAGGCGGAGAAGAGGGGCAGGTTTGTCCATGTTCTGCCCCCAGTGTTGGATGTTTAATGAGTTGGAGAATGAAAGTGAGTGATGGGAGGCTGTTTGATAAGTAAAAGTAAGTGAGCAGAGGTGAGGACACTGCTTGTCCGGTTAGGGTGAGTGAGGTTGGCCTGCCCTAGTAAATGGTTATGTGGATGTTCATGCTGTGATGAATAAATTAAAATATCATTTAATAAAGTTATGTTTATGGAAGTTCAATAAAGGTTGCCAAATGTCATTTGGTATGGTATTTTTACTGGAGGGGTCTGTGTCAAAAATGAATGTATAATGGGATATCCTTGGCTAGTGAGAAAGTTTGTATAACAAGTACTTGAGTGAATGCATGCAAGCATATCTTTTCTTTAGGTGGGTAATGAGTTTCCTCTAAAATTATAACATATATTCAGATATATTCTTGTTTATCTATCAAGTTTTATTTGCTTATTGAATAGTTAAATATTTGCAGAAAAGATTAACAATAAACTATGCATGGCAATCTTATGAAGGACCACTGAACTTCTCAGTACTGTATAAGGTGACCACACATGAATGTACTATGATTTACATTTACATTGTCATAACTGAGACACATGTATGCTATTAAGGGGTATGGTGTGAAATGCCATGGTGGGAGACAAGAATATTCATTGTCACTGTCCATTTATATCACACTGTACTGGAGATACTACTAGTTGTTTGTTAGTAATTATGAAAATAAGCAATATTTTCAAACGGAAGTTCATGAAGCATCTTTTCAAAGTCGATCTTCATCTTTAGTAGAGCTTTGAGTATCAGAGGAAAGGAGGAAGATATAGAATGGATTAGAATGTGCAAGTAGGCATCTATTAAGTCTAAGATTATGAAAAAAGCCATGTGAAACAAAAAGGGGATGAAGGTTTGTAAAACGATCTTCTTGCATTTTGGAACCAGAAGAAAGGTGTTCTGTTTTGAAAGGTCCATAAATGGTTTCCATGTACATTCCATTCTGGGAACCAGAAACATTCTGGAGTAAAAGGCCTCATCCCTTTTTGACAGAGGCACTGTTTCTTTTACACCTTGTCACAGAAAATCTGACACAACTTGAGGAAACGGATGATTTTTTTGGCGGCTGAGGAATCCCTGGCTGAGGTGGAATGGATGCCATCTAAAGTATGCAACTATCCTTGAATATTTTAGAATCCAGCCATCTGAAGTTATCTTTTTCCAAAAATTTTCAATTTAACTTATGCTTTTTAAGTTTATTTTTCAGAAAATGCTTTACATGATACATGTAGGCTGCTAGAGGTGTGACATTCTACACACATAGGTGTGAATGAGTTAAGATAAGAGACTTCTTAAAATGAAGACTCAAAAGGCAAAACATTTGTCAACTCATTCTACCCCTTTTCTCAAAATCTTCACAGCAAGACTGGTATAATTTTGCTCATGGCCTGTATAATGCCTTTTTGTATACTTCCAGTTAACACCCATGGCTCCTCATGGTGTCCATGCCTTTTTTGGGTCTGTTTCATTAACTAAGTGACTTAGCAACTATTAAAAGGCAGGATTAGAAAGAGTAAGGTGTAATTAACAAAAATTGCACTACTGTTGTTAATTTAGGATGTCCTGCAGTAGAGAAGTCAATTGCTAGCACTTATTATTCATATTTTCATATTTATGTTTACATTTTCATAACTGAGAGACATGTATGCTACTGAAGGGTACGGTGTGAAAAGCCATGGTGGGGGACAGGAAAAGTCATTGTCACTGTCCATTTTATATCACATTATACTGGACATATTGCTAGTTATTTTTAGTAATTATGAAAATAAGTAATATTTAAGCATTTACTTACTACTTAAAAATTATGACATACAAACTCTTGCATAGCATCCTGTGAAAAAGAGATGGCTAAATGGTATCATAATTTTATCATCCAAACTGTCAGGTGTAGATTTTGAAAGAGGGGATGGACTAAGGGTCCTTTGTCTTGTGTGAAAAGAGCCACTCTGTGAGGAAATCTTTAGTAACTGCTCCTGGACAGATGCATGAGAATGGAAAACCAATGTTGTCTGGGTGAAAAGGAAGTTACCAGAAGCATCTTTGCAAAGTCCATCTTGATCTTTACAGAGCTTTAAGTATCAGAGGAAAGGAGGAAGATATATAATGGAATGGAATGTGCAAGTAGGCCTCTATTAAGACCAATATTTTGAAAAAAAAAACATGGGAAACAAAAACTGTGTGAAGGTTTTTAAAATGATCTTCTTGAATTTTGCAATCAGAAGAAAGGTGTCCAGCTTTGCAAGGTCCATAAGTGGTTTCTGTATACCTTCCATTCTGGAAACCAGAAATATTCTGAAGTAAAAGGCCTTGTCCCTCTGTGATAGAGGCATGGTTTCTTTTCCACCTTGTAACAGAAAATCTGACAGAGCTTGAAGAAATAGATTAATTAGATTTTTTGGCAGCTGAGGGGTCCCTGATTGAGGCAGAATTGATGCCATATAAAGTATGTAGCTATCTTTGATTATTTTAGAATCCAGCCATCTGAAGTTACCTTTTTCCAGAAATGAAGTCAGTTTAACATGCTTTTTAAGTTTATTTTCAGAAAATGCTCTACCACTCAAGACGTGTGTAGGCTGCTAGTAGAGTGACATTCCACACCATATAAGTATTAATCAGTTAAGGCAAGAGACTTCTTAAAAGGAGGAATACTCAAAAGGCAAAACATTTGTCACCTCATTCTACCCCTTTTCCCAGAAATGTTAAAAAAACTGGCATAATTTTGCTCAAGGCCTGTATAACACCTTTTTTTGTATACGTCCAGTTAACACACACAGCTCCTTGTGGCATCCATACCTTTTGTGGGTTTCATTAACTAAGTGACTTAGCAACTATTAAAAGGCAGGATTAGATAGGGTAAGGAGTATTTAACAAAACTGCATTTTCTATGACCGTTAATGTACCATGTCCTGCAGTAGACAAATTAATTGCTACCGCTTATTATCAATATTTTCATATTTATGCTTGCATTTTCATAACTGAGAGACATGTCTGCTATTAAGGGGTACAGTGTGAAATGCCATGGTGGGAGACAGGAAAATTCATTGTCACTGTCTATTTATATCACACTGTACTGTTGATACTACTAGTTGTTTGTTGGTAATTATGAGAATAAGCAATATTTCTGTACGTACTTAATACTTCAAAAACTGAGTGACTTACAAATTATTGCATAGCATTAGGTGAAAACTTAGATCTCATTGAAGAAAACAGACATTGATATTTGCACTATAAGGTGTGCATTTTGAGAGATATTCAGTGTTATTTATATTGTTAATTATACAATCCAGCCTACATTTTCATATTTTTGTAAATATCTCAATAAACATGAACTCATAGAGGAATTTCCTGAGGTCATGTGAGAGAGTATCTCTAGTTAATGATACTGTTTTAACAATATATGTCTATGATGCACAGTTTCCAAAATATGGCAATTTGTTTGGGAAAGTTTAGTAAAAATATAATTCTGGATTTCTGTTCATTACAATCCATTACATTTATGGAAAGACTATGAATGCACAATTATCACTGCAAGTAATACTTCTTACTAAAACAATGTTCTTTATATAGTTTTAATAGCTTTTATTGTTCTCAAAATATTTATATTTGTTTATCTTATGCTTTTAAGCTGATTTTCAGTAAATGCTCTGGAATGCAAAGATGTATGTGTGGCAGCTAAAGTTGTGACATTCCACAGCCCATAAGTGTTAATGAGTTAAGGCAGTCAAGTTATTTTAAACGTTGCTTTCAGTTTCTACACCAGTTAAAAGAAAGAGATACCCTCATACTCCGATTAAGAGATTCTTTCTGAATCAGATATTGATGGCTCAGACTGCTCCTCCCAATTATTCTTTACTATCTCTTTTGAGTCTGAATCACAAGATAGCTTCTCCTCAAACTCCTTCCATGATCAAATTTCTTTTGGGGATACAATTTCAAAAATGAAGGACAAAATTTAGAATAGACAGTAGGGAAATGTCCAAATCTGAGATATATGGAATTACTAGGCATGGATGATCCTAAACCAGCAGTCATTTTTCAGTTTTAGGAGTCTTGGATGATGCATTTGCCTCCCTCTCTGTTTCTCCTGATTACTTAACCCTTCCATAAGAATCCTGACAAACTTACAGACTGGCTTACATATAAATTCATTTACAGAAAACAAGTTGCAGACCCTGCTGTTTTTTCTCTGGATGGGGGCAGAGCTTATAATGCCTTTTCTGCTTCTAATCCTGTCCCAAAGGTCAAAGATGGTCATTCCTTTGAAAGATTTGTAAAGAAGGTCTATACATTTCCCACTATGTCTTTTAAAGCTATCAGCTACAAAATCACTTGTTAAGTACCTTTTATCTGTTTTTGCTGACAAGCAGCAAACCTTAGCTTCACTTCTTAACTCTGGCACTAAATATTCCCTGCTATTAATGTTAAACTCTGCTTTGGAGGTCACAAAGCATACTGTTATGTATGTTTATGATGCAGTATTTGCTGTGTCCATGACTGCAACTGCAGGTACTGTAAGGTGTATTGGAATGCACAAATACACTTGCGGAAGTTTCCTGATGATATTAAAACTCAGGTGCTTAATGCCCCTCTTGCTAGAGACCTTTTTTTGGTTTACATTTCTACAGCAGAAGCATTTAAGAAACTGGAAGAAAAGGGTAAGTTGATGCCAGGAGTCAATCTACTTCCTAGATACTAAAGGAATTACCCAGCTTTTTGAAAGTCCTTTAAAGCCTCCAGCAAAATCCGGGGAGATGGCAGCATAAAAAGAAATGTCAAAGAAATTCAAAAAGGAAAGGAGATGATCTCAACAGCCTTCTTCTCAAAGGAAAACCAATAACTACCTATGCCTTCTCCTTTCCCCCTTGCTACTCCAGTTATTCTTCCCAAATTACAAGCAATCTCTACCACTGGCTTCATTTCCGGGAAAAGGTAACTTCAGGTGCCTGAATTCTAAAATAATCAAAGATAGTTACATACTTTAGATGGGACCTCTTACTTCTCAATCAGAGATCCCTCAGCCACCAAAAAATCAAATTCATTTCCTCATGTTCTGTCAGAGTTTCTGTGACAAGATGTAAAAGAAATGCTGCCTCTATCACAAAGGAATGTGCCCTCTGACTCCAGAATGTTTCATGTTCCCAGAATGGAAGGTACAGAGGAACCATTTATGGATCTTTCAGAGCTAAGCACCATTCTTCTGGTTCCAAAATTCAAGATCATTTTTATAAACCTTTTCCCCCTTTTTTCCCCATGCAGTTTTTTCATAATCTTGGACTTAAAAGATGCCTACTTATAAATTCCATTCCACTCTATGTCTTCCCCCTTTCCTCTAATATTCACACATCTCATAAAGATCAAGTGGACTTTGCAAAGATGCTTCTGGTAACTTCCTTTTCACCCAGACAACATTGATTTTCCATTCTCATGCATCTGGCCAGGAGCAGTTACTAAAGATTTCCTCATAGAGTGGACCTTCTCAGACAAGGCAAAGGATCCTTAATCTACCCCAACTTTCAAAATCTACACCTAGCAGTTTGGATGATAGAATTTTGATCCCATTTATGCATTTTTTTTCCAGAGGATGTGCAGCAGGTATTGAAAGAAGCTAGAGATTTTGCTACTAAGGAATAATAATTGGCAAAATGCCATTTCTGCCTGTCTTCTTTTGGAATCTCTATTGCTTCTTTTTCTCAACTTAAAAAAAAAAAAAAATATATATATATATATATATATATATATATATATATATATATATAAGGGGCTTTGCATATTACACTACCTAAAAAAGAAGTAACACATCCTTGAAACTGGGCATAGGGCACTGGTACTAGTAGAACTATACATGTTCACTAAGGCACATAGTAAATGTTCAGCATGGCATGTTATTCCACACCCAAGTCCTTTAGGAATCTAGTCTCTGGTCAAATAAGGAGAAGGCAACATAGTGGAAGGTACAGCTCCTTTATTTATGTATTTATTTATTTATTTGTCTGTTTGTATATTTTAAAATTGGATTTTAAATGGAGCAGCAGCAAATTCAGGATGTTACGTTGTTCTGAAGAAGTTTCTGTTTTTTGGAAATGAAACGCTTAACCTATGCTCTATGTTTTTCGTTCATTAAATCTTGTGGAAATATATCTTTGGACTGAAGAGTCTGATTTGTTGAACTGGCACTTTGGTGACATTTTTGGGACAGCCTTCATTGAGTCTGTTATGGGAATACTTTTTTCATTTATTTGTTTGTATATTTTAATTTGTTAAATGCGTAGACAGACTGGTCCATAGACCATTTTCAGCCATGACCTAGGCACAGGAAGTATACAATGCAAAGAGACACACACATATATAGAGGTAGAGTACAATGCAATACAGTTGTATAAAATATACACAGAGACCTGTACAGTTTGGAAGCTGAGAGCAATAAACAAAGTTTGTGTAACATACAAAAATGCAGTTTAATATATGTACTATTAATGAGAAAAGAAATGGAGTTTGTAAAAAAAAGAAATACCACTATGCTGATTTAAAACACTCACATACATACATAAATACAGGCATGCATGCACTTGTGCGCACGCACACACACACACACACACACACACACACACACACACACACACACACACACACACACACACACACACACACACATATATATATATATATATATATATATATATATATATATATATATATATATATATATATATATATACACACATATATGGGTCTATTTTACAAGAACAAAACTTTACAAGAATGAAATTTCACTTACCGAAACTTATAACACTGAGACAAAAAGGCTGACAGCAACACTACACCGACATCCTGGAACACTGACTTGCCACTTCAGGTAAGTAACCGCTTGGCCACCTTAGACAAAAACGTAAACCAAAGAAAAGCAAACCCACTCATGTGGGGGGCTTGACCCCCCCACACCCCCCTATGTGGGCGGGACTCCACCCTACACACCACCCTAACAAAATATACCAACTCTGAGATCGCACTACTGCGGGGGTAAAGAGCAAAGTTCAGCAGGATGGCCAAGCAGTTACTTACCGTCAGTGTTCTGGAATTTCAGTGTTGTGCAGTCATCAGCCTTTTCATCTCGGCGTTGCAAAACAAGGAAAGTGTAAAGCTGACAGTGCTGCATAGAGAAGATAACTAAGGTAAAAATAGGGGTGTTAGTGTATGAATATGAAAATTATCAACTTGCTGTGTCTAATTATGGTAGCTGCAGAAAAAAGGAATAACTAGAAAATGGAAATCAACATCTAAACCACCTAATTTAGAAGTAGTGAATATAGTAACATAGATAAAATAACTAGAATTGAGATTGTTAGAAAAGGGTAGGAGCAAAATACATAGGAAAAAAATGGGAATTGTAAGAACAATGCATACAGGGGAGGAATGAGGTTTAAAAGAAGTCAGGACATAAATGAGCCATGTAATGTCTGACTGAAAATGATTGGGTAGATTATAGGTGATGTATAATGTTTGCAGCTGGGAGTATGTCAGACATTACGTAGCTCATTTCTGTTTAAATTATGCTTTGTGATGAAACATGCTTGCAACTAGGATTGTGTCAGTGTGGTTTGTTTTCATTTATTTAAATGTATGATTGCTTATGTCATAAGTGGTGGTTTAATAAAGATGTTTCTTGTTTAAAAAAGTGACAGGATTTGAATAATGTGTGTAACATTGCTTAGTTTATATGATATATAGCAATATATGTGAGTCATAATGTTTATTAACATGAATTTGTTACTATAGCAATAACCCACGCCTGGGTGTGGGTAATGCTAAATTTACCCACGGTTGGCGTGGTTTGGTCCCAAGGGCGAAGCCCGAGGGACCAAACAAAGCCAACCGTGGGTAAATTTAGCATTACCCACACCCAGAAGTGGGTTATTGCTATTATACCATGACATTATTTAAGAAAAGAAACTGTTACTTTTCTTAAATAATGGCATAGTATAATGCCTGTTTACTGCCCTTCCGCAGATGTCTGGCATCCGGCAGTTCTGATGTACTGCGCGCCTGCGCAGTACATCAGAGTTGTGAGCAACGGAGAAAGCAAGATCTCCGTTGCTTTTTATAGTAGCTATGTTAAATGAGTTTAACATAGCGAGACAGTTTGAAAATAAGCAACGGACATCTCCGTTGCTTATTTTAACTGTCTCGCCATGTTAAACACATTTAACATAGCGAACACTAGGAAAAAGCAACGGAGATCTTGCTTTCTCCGTTTTTAAAACATGTCGCTATGTTAAATGGGTTTAACATGGCGAGACAGCTTTAAAATAAGCAACGGAGATCTCCGTTGCTTATTTTAAAGCTGTCTCGCTATGTTAAACCCATTTAACATAGCAAGACAGTGTTTTAAAAAAACGAGTTATACTAATGGAAAAAAATCCGGGCGACGGGACCTTTTTCCATTAGTATAACTCGATTTACAATGGGCACGCTGGCCAATCAGCGTGCACGTTTTGGGGGGCTCATGGTATAATACAGTTCAATTACTTTTATATAAATATAAAATTGCCTTTGTCACAAGTGATTATTCAATAAAGGTGTGTTGAAAAAAATACAGCAACTCCCTTTTTTCTCCAAACACCTTTATTGAATTATCACTTGTGATATTGGCAAATTTACATTCATATAAAAGTAATCACAGTATAATTAACATAAACATTTTACTTCACATATATTGCTATATATCATATAACCTAAGCAACATTACATAAATTACTCAATTCCTGTCTTTTTCTTTAAACATGAAACATCTTTATTAAACCATCATTTACTACATAGGCAATCACGCAGCTATTCAAATGAAAACAAACCACACAAACACAATCCTAGTTGCACGCATTTTACATCACAAACCATACTGACACACTCCCAGATGCAAAAATTATACATCACTTATAATCTACCCAATCTTTTTCAGTCAAACTTTACACAGCTCATTTAAGTCCTGCTGCCTTTTAAACCTCATTCCTCCATTGAATATATTGTTCTCAAAATTTCCATTTTTCCTATGTAGTTTACTCCTACCCTTTTCTAAAGGTCTCAGTTCTAGTTGTTTTATATCTGTTACTATAGTCACTACTTTTAGTATAGTTGGTTTAGATTTTGATTTCCATTTTCTAGTAATTGTTTTTTTTGGCAGACACCATTATTAGGCACAGCAAGGCCTTACCATGCCTAGGCAGTTCTGATTCAGTATCATAACTCCGAAAAATCATCTCCCTCATCAGACCAATCTGCCACCCAGCATCTCTGACAGTGCATCCCACAGGGAAATCCTTAATGTCTGCTGATTCACTGCACTTCCAGAAAATATGTTTCTAATTACCTCTTTCTTCCTGATCACATGTCCAACATTTGCTGTCTGCCTGAGAAAAAAAAATTTCTGGAGTTTACTTGGGGTATAGAAATATCTATGCAAACATTTCCAGGCAAAAATCCTAAATCTTCTAGATTTTTTTGCATATATATATATATATATATATATATATATATATATATATATATATATACTCCCATTGTTTCTTTTTGAATTGCTTATCCAGTCTCTCTTCCCAATCTTTTCTAAGCTCCTCTGATTGATTCTTAATGTTATTGTGCAATATTTTATATGCTCTACTAACTATTACTTTTTTAATGGCAACTTCTGTTCTAGAGTCTACTAAAAACACTACGAGTGCTGGTCTTTCATTTAGGACACCCCAATTTCTTTCTCTTTGCCTATACTCTGACATCAATCCCTAGTAGGGAAGGCAATCTCTAACCCGCACTGCAAATAAATTCTTGGTGTCTTCCCATTCTGTCATCTTTTTCTCTCTAGTTATTTTCTCCCAATATCTTGGTTTCTTTGCCAGTTTTGTCCAATAAATTCCACCTCCTCTTTCCTATTGTCTATATCCCTAATTGTAGTCATCCCTATCAGCAAAATCTCCTTTCTCCAATCCTGTGTTGGCTTAGTTCTTAGAATACTTTCTGCTTCTTTATGGATATAATATTCTGTATGATTGTTGTTATTCTTCTTAAAGGTTTGCATCCAGAACCCCAGTCTCTCCTTGTTTCTTGAGATTCCTCCCTGTTTCACCATCATCCCTTTCCACTTTGAAATATAGTTTTCTGCTTGTGCTGTGTCATCTGTTGTCATCTCCCTTGATTCAGTGCTGCTCTCCTAACTTCTTCAACAGTCATGTCTGACTGTCACAGGTCTTCTGATCTTCTCTTATACGATTCGTACATCTCATTTCTGGATCTCCTTGCTTCCTCTTGCTCTCTTCCTGTTTGTCCCAAATCTTCTTTAAAACATTGTCTTCTGCTTTTCTGTGCATGCGTCCTGACCACATTAATCTGTTCTCTTCTACCTTCTGTGCACTTGGTGCTATTTTGGCTTCTGCTCTGATGTACTCCTCCCACCCATCATTGGAACTCCATCTCCATTATCTCAGGCTTCCTCAGCTGCTCTGCCTTTACTGCCAGGATTTCTGTACGACAAAGTAGTATTGGTCACACCACTGTTTTATAAACCTTACTTTTTAATTTGTTTGACATTCTTCTGTCATACACTATTCCTGACAATCTGTGCCAGTTAGCTGAAGCCCATCTGATTCTAGTTTTGACCACTTCATTCATGATTCTCTTCTGTTTTCTTCTCCTCAACCACCCCCCTCAGACATTTGATGCCGTTAACTCATTTCACTATTTTCCTTCTATCTCAATTCACAGCTTATTTTGATTTCTCTCAGTTCCATCCCATGTGCCTTAAGTTTTACATTACATTTCCCAAACCTTTGCTGATGTCCTTGATCAGAGTCTGCCTGTAATGCATCCTCATTGGTCTAGCTTCTGGTATTTAGGTCCTGCATTTGAGCAGCTTTTTGGTTGTTTGCACCGAGCTGAAGTGAGGTGGGCTACCAGCCACAGCTCTCAGCTGAGATACCTGACAACTGGAGGCTTCTGTGCTTCCAAATGCCTGTTAAATCAAATGTTATTGCTATTTTCAATGTTTACTAAGCTATTTTGCTATTTTCACTGTTTGTTAAGTATTTACTGGTATTGTTCACTGTTTTAAAGCTATATGTTCTGCTTGTTCTGCTTTTCCTGCCAAGTAATGTTTAAATAACTGATCTGTTAGCTGTTTAAAACATTGTTAGAGCCTCCTTGCTAATTTTCTGTTGTTTAAAATGTGTTTTATTGTCTCAGTGCTATTTTCTCTGCTGTGTTAAACATTCTCTAGTGTTTTCCACTGAAAATAGGGTAACTAATAGCTGTAGCACAGTCCAGATATAGGCTTGCTGCATCTGGGTCTGTTTGCAATGATTGTTTGTTCTGGGCATGTTTTCCAGGTCATCTTGGATTAGAAGAGGCCTATCTGCACTTTAGTGAGAGGATTGTGTTGATTGCACCCCGTCTGGTAAATGGAGGTCAGTCTATGGCTTGGAATAATCAGCCTCATTGGTCCTTTTGACTCTTTTCAAGATTTTTTTTTTCAAGTTTATAGCTTCTGCTATTTAGGCCCTGCATTTGAGCAGGTTTCTGCTTATTTGTACTGAGCTGAACTGAGGTGGGCTATCAGGCATAACTCTGAGATGAGATACCAGATGACTAGAGGTTTCTGAACTTCAAAAAAAAACATAAGTGCCCTGTCTTTTCTGCTTATTTATACTATTTACTGTGGTTTTCTATTGCATACTACCTACTTTTATAATGTATTTACATACTGTGTACTAAACTACACTGTTTTACTGTAACTGTCTGCATTATTGTGCCTGTTAAATTGAATTGTATTGCTGCTTTCACTGTTCACAATGCTTTTTTTGCTAATTTCACTGTTTAAGTATTTACTGGTATTTTTCACTGTTTTAAAGCTATCTGTTCTGCTTCTTCTGGTTTTCTCATCATGTAATGTTTAAATAAATGATCTGTTAGCTGTTTAAAACATTCTTTAGAGCCTCCTTGATGATTTTCTGCTGTTTTAAACATTTTTAGTGTCTCACTGTTAATTTTTCTGCTGTGATAAACATTCTTTAGTGTTTTCCACTGAAACTAGGATAGCTAGTAGTTATAACATAGTCCAGGTACAGGCTTGCTGCATCTGGGTCTGTTTGTAGTGCTTGTTTGTTCTGAGCAGATTTTCTAGGCCATCTTGGAATGGAAGGGGCATTCCTGCACTTTAATGAGAGGATTGTGTTGACTGGATGCTGTCTGTAAAGGGGTGTCAGTTTAAGGCTTGAAATAAGCATTCTCATTGGTCCTTTTGAAACTTTTTAAAGTTTTCTTTTAAGATTTTAGCTTTTGGTATTTAGGTCCTACACTTGAGCAAGTTCCTGCTTGTTTGCGCATTGTGCAGCACCATGTACTGCCTTGCAATTGTGCACAAAGTTGGACAGTTAAATTCAACAATTTTTCAGTTAGATGCAACTACAGCACACTAGTGTAGCCCTCATCCATAGTGCTTTCCTGGCCAAAGAAATACTGCTAGTGAAAAAAAAAATACGGCTAGTGAAAAAAAAGGCAGAAATATCCAACCACTGAGCTATTCCATGAATGATTCTGAAAAGCAACTTCTAGTGACAGCAGTCGTGAACCTAGCATTATGGACAGTTGGACTTCCTTTGTTTCTCCTGCCAACTTTGTTGACTAGGGTCTTTTGAGGCAGTATGGCAATTGCCTGATGTACATCTACAACCCTCTACTAATAACTCATTCTAGTACAGAGTGTGAGAGATGTATCTACACCAGGAATTTTGAATCCATGCTCTCTCACACTCAAAACAGTAACACGGAAGAGGTTGTCAACTCACCCACCACTACATATGCACATAGTACCATTACTCATACACATAGTACGCATCAAACACAAAAATCTACATTTATGGAGGTTCTCTCAAAAAACTTACTGAAACACCAGAGAACTCCAAAACACAAGACTGCTACGACTAACACAGTCCCCACAGCACTCATGACACATAGCAACACTAGTGTCTCACCCACCAAGCTCGTAAGGCTTAACACTCAAAAAACAAATGTTCTTGTCATTGGAGACTCTGTAGTGAAACACATGGATGACCCACTCACCAGGTTGGACAAGGAGAAAGTTACAGTCAGCTGCCTGTCTGGTGCCAGGATTTGTTAGGTCAAACATGCACTCAAGTCTCTCAGCAGCAAGTACCATTATGACTGTCATAGTTCATGTTGGTGTGAATTACCTGAAACATACCTCACTGGACTATATGAAGAGAGACATGGTTGAGCTCTCTGACTATGTGTCCCCAGCAGTTATGTCGTTACCCTTGAGCAGCATATTACACTCACCTAGAATGATGCCATAGTATAAACAAAAACTGATTGATTTAAATAATTTGCTTAGTTTTTGGAGTCATTCAAAGGGGATCCAGTTCCTGTCAGCCTTGAAAGCAATGGTCAACAAACATTGCTGCTTTGCCAGAGACATTTTGCACCTGGCACCTCTAGGCTTTCGGCTGCTGGCAAAGGCTCTTACCTCCCCCATAGTGCCTTTTTTAGGCAAGGTTTCAAAAACAGCATTACTGACATGAAATTAGACAATCAGAACAAAAAAAAAGGTTTATTCTGCTAAATGCTAGGAGCTTAAGCCAAAAACTGCACTCCCTAGAAGCACTTCTATCACTAGAAGATGTAGATGTCTGTGCAGTCACAGAAACCTGGCTCAAGGCCTCAAAGAGTACCCTGGCCTTGCAAGGCTACAGTGCCTTCCACATCTTTAGAGCACAAAATGAATGTGTGAAAACCAAAGGAGGTGATGTTTCTATCTATACTAAAGATACATTTACCTCCCGTCTAGTTAGACTGGACAACTCCATGGAGTTACTCCAAGTTCACTTTATGGTGGGCAAGACTCCCATTCAAGTCATAGCTAGTTATAGATCCTCCTTCATGGGTCACAATGCCCATGAAGCCTACTTGACCAACTGGAGACAATCCAAATTTTATCAACCACTTTGGTTATGGGGGATTTCAATTATCCCACCATCAACTGGGAAACCTATGCTAGTCCCAACTCACTAGAGCAAAAGTTCATTGACTTTGTTAATTCCAATGTCCTGGATCACATTTTCATACCCTGACAAGAGGAACAAACATTCTAGATTTGGTCCTCACTAACATGTCAACAGATGGACTGCTGCAACTGTCAGAAACTCGTTAGTTAAATCTGACCACAAAACAGTCACCTTCGAGTTAGCACTAACACCAGAACTCACAAAGGGTGAAAAACTTCACCAAGGCAAACTATACCCTCCTAGGTGAAGGTATAAATGCATTCCAAGCCCCACCCAAAAATGACAGTGTTAACTATGCTGAAGCTTACACTAAAACTCTGTACAATCGCTTGCATAAGTGCTGTACCAGAAATAATCAAAACTAGAACACCAAGTAGAAACAAGCTGTCATGGTGGACATCCAGCATCAACAAACTTTATAACAAATGCAAAATGTTGCTGTCCAAGAAAACAAAGGCAAGGCCCCAACATTGGAAAAGCACCTCCTGAGCCTCAATGGGCAAATAAGGCAACTTATCAAATCCTCTAAGGGCTGCTTTGAGAGAAATTAAGCAAGTACAGCCAAGGATAACCATAAGGCTTTTTACAGCTATGCACATAGCCTAAAAGGGAGGACCCGAGCATGTGCAGAACTAGTCACCAATGGAATCACACACACTGACCCCACAGAGATAGAAAACCTGCTAATGAATAAGTTTGGTGAAAATTTCACTCCCTTATCCCTTCCTAACTTATCATAAACCTTCCCCAAAACTTCCCCCCACTCTACATATCTCAGGAGCAGGTCTTCAAAGCTTTGTCCAAGGCAGAAAACACAGCCTCTATGGGACCAGACAACATCACAGGCTGTCTTCTAAACAGGCTAAAACATGAACTAGGATCACCATTAAGAACCCTTTTTAATCACAGCCTAACCATAGGCTTTGTTCCTGTGGAATGGAAAGCAACAACAGATAATCCCTAGCAACAGACCTGGGTATTACATAGCCATAAGACTGATCAGCCTCATCTGTAAGGCCATGGAATGTATCATTATGGGCCTCATAAATAAAGACATAGATGACCTCCAAAGCCCGGATCCTACCCAATTCAGCTTCATTAAGGGCATATCCTGCCTGTTAAATCTGGTGAACCTCTTTGAAAATGTGACCAGGGCCATTGATGAGGGCAAATCTGTGCACACAGCATACCATGACTTGGCAAAGGCTTTTGTCACAATCCCACATTCAGGCATTACCAATAAACTTAGCAAACTGAATGTAAACCCCTGCATTGTAATAGGGTTGCCAGCTGGCTCACAAATCAGGCACACACTATCAAAGCGGGTGACTCCACATCAACCAGCAGACCTGTTACCAGTGGGTTGCCACATGGGGTCAGTGCTGGGCCTCCTACTGTTTGGTATATACTTCTCAGAAGTTCAGGTCAAAACTAAGGGATTGAGGCTGATCAAGATTGCAGACGACTGCAACCTAGGTGCAATCATACTCCAGGAGGGTCTCTCACAGACCAGCAACTGGTGTATTAGTCACAGGCTCAAACTGAATGCAAAAAAATGCATTGTCATTCCCTTCAGCACAAACAATGTTCCTTCACCCTATCATATCAACAATAGTACCATAAGTACCCATGAAGTGGTAAGGGACCTGGGTTCACAAGCTGACTGCAACCAAAACTTCATCCACCATCTGTCTACTGTAGTAAGGAAGGCTTTCATATAGCACAGTTGGTTAGTAAGGGCATCCCCTCAAGAGCAAAAGAGGTCATAACCCCACTATACTTGGCACTAATCCAGCCCATAGTTGAGTATAACACCCTGTTCATCATGTACCATATAAAGCACCTGCAGAAACTGGAGAGACCTGAGAGTTTTCTAACAAAAAGATCAAGGGTCTCCAGCATGTGCCTTACACAGACCAATTAAAGTCCCTGTCACTATACTCTGTATCATATAGACTTCTTAGGGGAGACTTATGCCTGGCCTACAGAACAATCCAAGATCCAAACCTAATGAACTTGAAACCTAAATATGGTCTGTGACTTAAATAGGACATGCAAGAGGCATAGATTTATCTCCCAGCTACAGACACAGCTTTGGAACAGGCTACCAATTCATGTGAAGCAGAGCACTTCTATGACACTGTTGAAGTGGAACCTGTACAAGTGGATGGGCCACTTTAAACTCTTACCAGGGAAAGCACCCACAACCCTCCTGGACGTGGGCAGTCATCATTAAATGCAATCTTGGGTACTGACTAGCATTTTCATAGCATTACATTGGGATGAAATGGCTAGGCTTAAAATAACCTCCAGTTCAATAGCCTGGTAATTTCCTATGATCCAATGACCCTATGATATCATCTACATACAGCAACTTTATTGATCTGTCCCCTCTGACATGTGTTTGCTAATGAAGTCCATGACCAGTATGAGCAGCATTGGACTTGGAGCTAACCCCTGATGCACATCCACTCCTTTTGGGAACCCTTGTCTGAGACCGAACACCATTCTTACTTGTCATTGGGACCTTGTACATAGTCTTCACTAATTCTACCAATGTATCTAGGATTTCAAAACACCACATGACTTCAAAAATCAGCTATCTAGTAGCATGTGGTATGCTTTCTCCAAGTCTAGAAATGCCTAGTTGGAATTTTTCCTCATCTCTACATTCTCAACTGTATGTCTCACTACAAACATTGGGTCGGTTGAGCTGCATCCTGATCTGAAACTGAACTGCTCATCTGCCATTATATTTTCCACTACTCTATGCATATTCATTTAACTCTTTCCCTCCAATAGAACCCTTTTGAGCTTGTACTCTAATTCCTAGTGGATGTGGCATGAGCCTTTTAACAAACAAAGTTATCACCTTGCAGTTAAAACAAATGTTCATTTCTTTAGAACCGTAAGTTGTTGTTGTTGTGTCTTTCGGCTTATCCTGGTTAGGGGTCGCCACAGCGGAACTCTGGTCCGCTAATGTTTTGGTAGTGGATTTTTACGTGCCGAGTTACCAGCCCTGACACACAACCTTCAACAAAGGCATGCCCATTCACGCATGCCTCCACACAGAAGACGCTCTAGCTGAGAATCGAATGGGACAACGTCTTGCTGTGAGGTGACAACGCTACCAGCACCACTACCGCGGGTTTCTTTAGAACTGTAAGTGTTACTTGGAAACTGTAAATGGCAAATTGTTCAACACAAAGTAACTTTTACAATTGCTACATTTATTTAATTCTAGGTCTTTAGCAGGATTTTATAAGTCACAATAACATTAGTAAAGATGAATTATGTTCATAGGTTCATAGGTAAGTACTAGGCTATCTGCCCAAGGGCATCTATAAGCCTAGCCAGAATGTGTTGGCTTTCGCCGCCCCCTTTGATTAGTTCCCTGTGCTTCTGTCCAGCAGAGCCATTAGTTCCCTGTGCCTCTGTCCAGCAGAGCCACTGCAGTGATTCCCGGGGTAAATTTTCTGTTTCCCATCCACTCATCAAGGTTTCTCTTGAAGAGTGTTAGTGAGGACCTCTGCCTAATGTAGATCAGAATCCTGTTCCATAGCATGGGGAGTCTCTGGGACAGGAATCTATCCCTTCAGCATATCCTATTTATCATTGTGGTGATGTTTAGATCCCTAGAACTTGTAGCTCTCGGGGATTTGGGTTTTTTTAGGTAGAGCATGTCCATCAATTCTGGGTTGGACATGGCCTTGTATGTCAGGCAGAGATCACCTCTGAGTAAGCGATATGCAACTGAGTACAACTGGAGTTTCTTCAGTCAGGCTGCATAGGGCATCTGTTTGAGACCAGTAATCCTCTTGGTGAGGTACCTCTGTGGTCTTTCCAGCTGTTGCAGGTGTCTTGTAAGGTACATCCCAAATGGGGCATTGTACTCTATGATAGGTCTGATGAGTGATGAGTACAGGGGCACAATAACCTCTTTTGTTCTAGATGTGAACCCTTTTATGATTAGGTGGACCATGTAGAAGGATTTTCTAACCACCTTGTCAATATGATTATCAAAGGAAAGATTACTATCTACTTGTGTCCCCAGATCCCTTATTACATTTTCTGTATTTAGGGGGCTACCACGTATGTGGTAGTTCACGGGTACTTTGTTTTTTCCAAAGGGGATGACTATGCACTTTTTGGCATTTAGCTTGAGGCCATGATTTTGACACCAGGTATCTGTTGCAGTGAGACCCTTCTGGAGGATGTCTGTATCAGCTGGAGAGTCAATTATGGCCCCCAGTTTGCAGTCATCTGCAAACATGGTCAGCCATAGTCCTCCTTTGCTTGCCTGTACCTCTGAGAAGTATATACCAAACAGGAGGGGTCCCAGGACTGAGCCCTGGGAGACGCCACTTGTAACCAGTTTAGAGTCGGACCTAGAGCCTGCGACTCTCACCATGTGGGTTCTATCCATGAGCCAATTGGCAACCTATCTCATGACATAGGGGTTTATGTTCAGGCTGGTGAGCTTATCTATAATACCAGAATGGGGAATGGTGTTGAAAGCCTTTGCAAGGTCTAGGTAGGCTGGGTGGACCTCCTTTCCCTTGTCTAAAGCCTTGGTAACTGTCTCAAAGAAGTCCACCAGGTTTAGGAGGCATGATCTGCCCTTAACAAAGCCAAACTGAGTAGGGTCCAATGTCTGGAGGTTCCCAATGTCTCTGTTAATGAATTCCATGATGATGCGCTCCATACCCTTGCAGACCAGGCTAGTCAGGCTTATAGGGTGATAGTTCCCAGGGTCCGTTGTGGTTCCACCTTTGTGGAGAGGGATAACTGTTGCTGTGCACCACTCTATGGGTATGTAGCCTGTAATGTTACATAAACATCTTATTAAATCTCAGTAACCATTCAAGCAACGCACATACTGCATTTTCTTTGTACAGCTCTGGTATCTTGTATGAAGCTAAGTAGTTCTATGTGTGCCATTTGACTGTTGAGATGTTTTGAGAAATATGAAAATGAATACAATGCAAATAAATGACATGCAGATAATATTCAACATCTCTTTATCTGCACCAGACAGAGGTCAAATATCAATACAGTTGTAAAAAGTCAAAACTGTTGCACGGAGAAGCAGGACTCTTGAAAAGCAATGCCCATGTATACTCAAAAAGGCTGCCTGTAATGGCACACCATCAACTGTTCTTTAAATTCAAAAGTCAGTAACAAAAAGTCACAATTTGCTATTCAGCACTGTCAGGAACTTCCAATTGCATCAGTTAACTTCACCGAACAATAACTTGTAGACATTCAAATGCACTAATCCAAGCGTTCAGCGAAGTTTAAAGGAAAAGAAAAGTTTATTTAACATCTGGCTAGCGCTTTCAACAAGGTCTTCTTCAGGCCGTTATACAATTTTTCAAAAACATTCACATACATTTATAGAGGATGTGACATAAACAATCTGATGTCATATCCTGTGCAATTTAAAAACAGTTAAAAATGAAAACATTCACCTAACCATTTAAACACTGTGACATTTAAACACATAGCACTCTTGGTAGGAATAGCAAATATAGCTACTGTTTATAAAAGCATCAAAACTTTTTTGCCTCCCTAAAATTATTACAAATAAAATATGTTAGAACTTTAAAATTATAAAACATTCTACTAACCATTTAAAGGCTATTGAGTTAAAATACCTGACTTTTAGTTAGGTATGACTTCTTACAAGCAACATTAGCACATGCGTTGACAAATGCCATAAACTACACTATTATTCGCACGATCATCAACAATTACAGTTCTGTGACTGTTCACACTAAAATACCTTGAAAGACTGAATATTCTACTAAACATTCAGGCATCTTGAAGTGGTATACCTAACATTCCGTTAGGTGTAAAAAATTGTAATATTACCAAGCGCTAAATTCTTGTTACTTATGACACATATAAGACCTACGTGTGTAGGGGGGGGGGGGTTGGGATGAAAGAGGGGGGGGGAAGGGGGGAATGTGATACTGATGATGGTGTATGAAACAACTGGTGAAAGGTCAGTCAGGCCAGACAAGGGGGTGGAATAGAAAGGGTAAAGGGAGTGGAGGGAAAAAAATGTTAGAACTTTAAAATTATAACACATTCTACTAACCATTTAAAGGCTATTGAGTTAAAATACCTGACTTTTAGTTAGGTATGACTTCTTACAAGCAACATTAGCACATGCGTTGACAAATGCCATAAACTACACTATTATTCGTACGATCATCAACAATTACAGTTCTGTGACTGTTCACACTAAAATACCTTGAAAGACTGAATATTCTACTAAACATTCAGGCATCTTGAAGTGGTATACCTAACAATCCATTAGGTGTAAAAAATTGTAATATTACCAAGCGCTAAATACTAAATAGTAATCAGTGTGTTCGGATTCCCATACATTTTACTCAGGATGTAAATAGCATTAAGTACATTTATAAGAAACACTGGGATATCCTTTTAACAGATGCAACCATTTCTAAGATGTTAGGTGATACCCCTAAATTTACATATATAAAAATAAAATGAACCTTCATAAGATGTTGTGTGGCCCAAATAGGATAGATAGAGCAGGACCTAGTGGTGATAACATTAATACAACAAAGAAATGTCATAAATGTAACCAATGTAGGTATATCAAAGAATCCAATGCATTTACGCACCCAACTACTAAACAAGAATTCACATTTACATCACCAGCTACATGTGATTCTGAACATGTTATATATTTGGCCACCTCATGATATTGTCCTGCGTTTTACGTAGGAAAAGCAGATAGAAAACTTAAAGAGAGAATTAGGGAGCATGTCTATAAAATTAAGATGCTATGTTTATCCAATGCACTGGCCAAACACGTCTCGAATACCTCGAAGGAACATAGCTTTGTGTTTCAAGTAATAGACTTGAACAAACCGGGTAATAGAAGAGGGATGTGTATAATAAAACAGAACAGACAGAGGTGAGATGGATCATTAGATTGAGGGCTGATAGGAGCCCCGGCTTAAATGACAGGATATCAATCAAGCCTATACTCAAAGGTAAACCTATTCGCTGAATCTAGTTTTCCAGTCATATTCCAACACTTAGCTTAATACTTTCTAGCATGACTCTGTCACTGTGCTCGCCTCTTTCCCTAGTTTCTGATCCTATTTGTGTATGGATCATTTACCATCCCTTGCCTTCCTGCCCCTTCCCATCATCCCCCTTTTCCCCACTCCCTTTACCCTTTCTATTCCACCCCCTTGTCTGGCATGACTGACCTTTCACCAGTTGTTTCATACACCATCATCAGTATCACATTCCCCCCTTTCATCCCAAACCCCCCCCCCACACACACACGTAGGTCTTATATGTGTTATAAGTAACAAGAATTTAGCGCTTGGTAATATTACAATTTTTTACACCTAACGGATTGTTAGGTATACCACTTCAAGATGCCTGAATGTTTAGTAGAATATTCAGTCTTTCAAGGTATTTTAGTGTGAACAGTCACAGAACTGTAATTGTTGATGATCGCATTTAATAATAGTGTAGTTTATGGCATTTGTCAACGCATGTGCTAATGTTGCTTGTAAGAAGTCATACCTAACTAAAAGTCAGGTATTTTAACTCAATAGCCTTTAAATGGTTAGTAGAATGTGTTATAATTTTAAAGTTCTAACATTTTTTTCCCTCCACTCCCTTTACCCTTTCTATTCCACCCCCTTGTCTGGCCTGACTGACCTTTCACCAGTTGTTTCATACATCATGAGTATCACGTTCCCCCCTTCCCCTCCCACCCCTCTTTCATCCCAAACCCCCCCCCCCTACACACGTAGGTCTTATATGTGTTATAAGTAACAAGAATTTAGCGCTTGGTAATATTACAATTTTTTACACCTAACGGAATGTTAAGTATACCACTTCAAGATGCCTGAATGTTTAGTAGAATATTCAGTCTTTCAAGGTATTTTAGTGTGAACAGTCACAGAACTGTAATTGTTGATGATCGTGCGAATAATAGTGTAGTTTATGGCATTTGTCAACGCATGTGCTAATGTTGCTTGTAAGAAGTCATACCTAACTAAAAGTCAGGTATTTTAACTCAATAGCCTTTAAATGGTTAGTAGAATGTTTTATAATTTTAAAGTTCTAACATATTTTATTTGTAATAATTTTAGGGAGGCAAAAAAGTTTTGATGCTTTTATAAACAGTAGCTATATTTGCTATTCCTACCAAGAGTGCTATGTGTTTAAATGTCACAGTGTTTAAATGGTTAGGTGAATGTTTTCATTGTTAACTGTTTTTAAATTGCACAGGATATGACATCAGATTGTTTATGTCACATCCTCTATAAATGTATGTGAAAGTTTTTGAAAAATTGTATAACGGCCTGAAGAAGACCTTGTTGAAAGCGCTAGCCGGATGTTAAATAAACTTTTCTTTTCCTTTAAACTTCGCTGAACGCTTGGATTAGTGCATTTGAATGTCTACAAGTTATTGCTCGGTGAAGTTAACTGATGCAATTGGAAGTTCCTGACAGTGCTGAATAGCAAGTTGTGACTTTTTGTAACTAACTTTTGAATTTAAAGAACAGTTGATGGTGTGCCATTACAGGCAGCCTTTTTGAGTATACATGGACATTGCTTTTCAAGAGTCCTGCTTCTCCGTGCAACAGTTTTGACTTTTTGGACTTGGTATTATTTATTTTCTTGTGTGCACAGAACTTGTTGTGAGTGCTATCTTGTCTTTACATTGTGGTTTTATTTATTTTATACCACTCACACAAGCATGGCAGATAAAAATGTTGAAAGTTCTTCTATAGAACTACCTTATAATCCGGAAGTTGTTATGAAATCCCAAACGTGTCCTGCAGTTAACAATAACAGGTTTGAGAATGCTGTTAAAGGTGAGAACAATCCATTACTTAATTACAATTTTTCTATTGGTAATGATGAGAATGAAAACATACTACATGATTATCAAGGGGTTGATATAATGTTACAAGAGATGGAAAGTGATTTTATGAGGTTAAAACGTCTCCAATTACAGAGACAACACTTTGAAGCCTGTATAGCACGTAAAATTGTTCCCAGGGGGTTGAGGGTTTTGAAAATGCCCACTACTGGAACAGTATACGCAGATTTACTATATTCATGGCAACAGATTAATTTAGAAACTAGCTATAAATATATGGAACTGCTGAATACGTATTTTTTGCCCATTGAAAATGCCCTGAGAGATAAAATTAAAGAACAACAAGTGAGTTTACATACATTGTATCCAAAACAAATATTAGACACTAGACTAGACAGGATGTTAGATGGTGTGTTCATATTTGAGAAAAAGTTACTACAACAAAAAAGAGATAAAATTAGGAGGGACACTAACGATTTCAAAAGGGGCAATGTCTTCACCTGGCCTAGAGTGGAGACTTCACTCACAGGGCCAAAGGATGGTAGAGAACAGATGCAAGATAAACTGCACAATACCAGTAGTAACAAGAATGTATTAACAGATATACGGAGTGAAGGAGACCTGAATGTATCAGATATACATAGTAGCAATAGTATAGCTAAAAGAAAAGAAGGTGAACAAGGTCGCATGAAAAACAAAACTATAGTAACATCAGCTTTAATACACCATGATAATAGAAACAATAGTAGTGCATCACCAGTGAGTAATGTACATGATATCTCTGTATTTGAGGAAGCAAATAGCCGAATAGATATATGTGAACATATAGAGGAGGGCACTAATAGTACAAGTGGTGATAAGATGAATAATAGTTTGACCCCGTGCACCATCACTAATGGGACTCCCAGTAAGAGTAATTGCCCACCCCACCCTTTCCCTATTGCCAGTCAATGGAGAGGAGGGGGAGGGGCGAGAGGACGTTCCATAAGCAGGGGGAGACAGAGAAAGAGGCCAGCAGAACCAACTCAAACTGGACCTACATTAAAGAAGATCTGGCAAGGGAACAAAAATCCCTAGTGTGGAATATATCCACCAGGAAATTGACTGAAGAAGAGCAGTTTGTCTTAGAAAAAGGACTAACTTTTATTCCATCGACCAGAAGCGACATTACTGATAGTGTTATTGACTTGAAACTATTTATTCGTAATTTGCAAATTAAATTACATTTTTATAATTCTTTGGAAACACAACATCCATTCAGAAAACCTAGTACCTATGTTCCTAATTACCATCCCCTCATAGAAGCTTATTCCCAACTTGTTGAACAAGACTTACATAAGAATGATTATGCTAATAGAAGTAAGAGATGGGCTGGTAACTTAAAACCAATCCAAAGAAAAGCACTTACAAGCCTAAAGAATGATAGGACAATCATGATAAGGCCTGCTGATAAGGGTGGTCCAGTCGTCGTGATGGACATGGATTTCTACAAACAACGGATGACCTCAATGTTAGATGACAATAGCTTCTACCAAAAGATTAATACTAATACAGTTGATAGGATTATATCTAATGTGTACAACAGTTTAGATGCTATGTTGAAGGAAGGTAAAATTAATGAGGAATTATTTAAATACTTTATAGTTGAACATCCTACTATACCTATCATTCAAGGTATCTCTAAGATACACAAAGATGGTGAATGTCCACCAATGAGACCCATTGTTGCAGGTAAAGGGTGGATTACCGAGCCCATATCTCTATACTTGGAATCTTTGTTAAGGCCTATAGTTAACAAGTATGAGCATATATTAAGGGATACGAAACAGTTTTTAATTAAACTATATGAGGAAATGGTGGAAACCCAAAATAAGCATGACATACATGATAGATTGTTAGTAACATTTGATGTCCAGTCACTCTTTACAGAGATACCAAATCATGATGGACTCAGGAGGCTTAATAGACAGTTAGTGAAGGAAGGTACTTACTCTGAAGGTAGAATTGAGGTGATTTGTAACCTAATGGAAATAGTATTAATGAATAACATCTTTATTTTTAATGGTCAAATTTATATACAAAAGGATGGTGTAGCTATGGGCACTTCTTGTGCCAATAGCTACGCCAACTTAGTTATGGCTGATTGGGAGGATGAATCACTTTTTCAGTTTGATAAATTTAGGAAATATGCCCTCTGTTACACCAGATTTGTTGATGACCTCTTTCTGATCTGGGGTGGTACAGAGGAGGAATTAAATATTTTGGAAATTAAAATGAACACGGCTACGAAATTTCTAAAATTCTCTATGACTAAATCGAGAGAAGTTATACCTACCTAGATGTGTACATAGAAAAGCTTCCTGATGGTTCCCTGAATACAGGGGTGTACAGGAAACAATGCTATAGAAACACCTTACTTCATCGCAGCAGTATGCATCCAGGCCATATATTTAGTTATATTATGAGGAGCCAAGTGATGAGAGCATCTAGGTTGAACTCTAACTATCCAGGATTTCAGGGTGAGTTAGACGACTTACGGACTAAATTTTTGGAGAGGTCATATGCAGAGGATGAAATTGAAGAAAACTTTAGAGGGATAGACAGTCTAAGGGAAGGTAGAGCACATCCATACCTTGCTGTGCAACATGCTGACACATTGAGCCCTGGACATTTCCCCGATAATAGTAATCAGTGTGTTCAGATTCCCATACATTTTACTCAGGATGTAAATAGCATTAAGTACATTTATAAGAAACACTGGGATATCCTTTTAACAGATGCAACCATTTCTAAGATGTTAGGTGATACCCCTAAATTTACATATAAAAATAAAATGAACCTTCATAAGATGTTGTGTGGCCCAAATAGGATAGATAGAGCAGGACCTAGTGGTGATAACATTAATACAACAAAGAAATGTCATAAATGTAACCAATGTAGGTATATCAAAGAATCCAATGCATTTACGCACCCAACTACTAAACAAGAATTCACATTTACATCACCAGCTACATGTGATTCTGAACATGTTATATATTTGGCCACCTGCGTATATTGTCCTGTGTTTTACGTAGGAAAAGCAGATAGAAAACTTAAAGAGAGAATTAGGGAGCATGTCTATAAAATTAAGATGCTATGTTTATCCAATGCACTGGCCAAACACGTCTCGAATACCTCGAAGGAACATAGCTTTGTGTTTCAAGTAATAGACTTGAACAAACCGGGTAATAGAAGAGGGGATGTGTATAATAAAACAGAACAGACAGAGGTGAGATGGATCATTAGATTGAGGGCTGATAGGAGCCCCGGCTTAAATGACAGGATATCAGTCAAGCCTATACTCAAAGGTAAACCTATTCGCTGAATCTAGTTTTCCAGTCATATTACAACACTTAGCTTAATACTTTCTAGCATGACTCTGTCACTGTGCTCGCCTCTTTCCCTAGTTCCTGATCCTATTTGTGTATGGATCATTTACCATCCCTTGCCTTCCTGCCCCTTCCCATCATCCCCCCCTTTTTTTCCCCCCACTCCCTTTACCCTTTCTATTCCACCCCCTTGTCTGGCATGACTGACCTTTCACCAGTTATTTCATACACCATCATCAGTATCACATTCCCCCCTTCCCTCCCCTCTTTCATCCCAACCCCCCCCCCCACACACATACACGTAGGTCTTATATGTGTTATAAGTAACAAGAATTTAGCGCTTGGTAATATTACAATTTTTTACACCTAACGGATTGTTAGGTATACCACTTCAAGATGCCTGAATGTTTAGTAGAATATTCAGTCTTTCAAGGTATTTTAGTGTGAACAGTCACAGAACTGTAATTGTTGATGATCGCATAATAATAGTGTAGTTTATGGCATTTGTCAACGCATGTGCTAATGTTGCTTGTAAGAAGTCATACCTAACTAAAAGTCAGGTATTTTAACTCAATAGCCTTTAAATGGTTAGTAGAATGTGTTATAATTTTAAAGTTCTAACATTTTTTCCCTCCACTCCCTTTACCCTTTCTATTCCACCCCCTTGTCTGGCCTGACTGACCTTTCACCAGTTGTTTCATACACCATCATCAGTATCACATTCCCCCCTCCCCCCCCTCTTTCATGCCAACCCCCCCCCCCACACACGTAGGTCTTATATGTGTTATAAGTAACCAGAATTTAGCGCTTGGTAATATTACAATTTTTTACACCTAACGGATTGTTAGGTATACCACTTCAAGATGCCTGAATGTTTAGTAGAATATTCAGTCTTTCAAGGTATTTTAGTGTGAACAGTCACAGAACTGTAATTGTTGATGATCGTGCGAATAATAGTGTAGTTTATGGCATTTGTCAACGGATGTGCTAATGTTGCTTGTAAGAAGTCATACCTAACTAAAAGTCAGGTATTTTAACTCAATAGCCTGTAAATGGTTAGTAGAATGTTTTATAATTTTAAAGTTCTAACATATTTTATTTGTAATAGTTTTAGGGATGCAAAAAAGTTTTGATGCTTTTATAAACAGTAGCTATATTTGCATGTGTTTAAATGTCACAGTGTTTAAATGGTTAGGTGAATGTTTTCATTGTTAACTGTTTTTAAATTGCACAGGATATGACATCAGATTGTTTATGTCACATCCTCTATAAATGTATGTGAAAGTTTTTGAAAAATTGTATAACGGCCTGAAGAAGACCTTGTTGAAAGCGCTAGCCGGATGTTAAATAAACTTTTCTTTTCCTTTAAACTTCGCTGAACGCTTGGAATAGTGCATTTGAATGTCTACAAGTTATTGTTCGGTGAAGTTAACTGATGCAATTGGAAGTTCCTGACAGTGCTGAATAGCAAGTTGTGACTTTTTGTAACTGACTTTTGAATTTAAAGAACAGTTGATGGTGTGCCATTACAGGCAGCCTTTTTGAGTATACATGGACATTGCTTTTCAAGAGTCCTGCTTCTCCGTGCAACAGTTTTGACTTTTTGGACTTGGTATTATTTATTTTCTTGTGTGCACGGAGCTTGTTGTGAGTGCTATCTTGTCTTTACATCAATACAGTTGTGTTTGTAATTGTGTAAGCTTTACAATTAAATATTCTAATACATTGCATGTTGAATGCTTTTGGAATTTTTAATGCAAATATGAGCAAGCAATATTTGATGCCTATAGGCATCAATGTAATGTAACTGCAGAAATGCCTGGAGGCATTACTAGGCTGTAATTAGTTAATCACCCTCTCGAGAACTTTCATGCAATGTGGCAAGAGTTTGATACTTCTGTACTGCCTGCAGTTTTGGATACGACCTTTGATATTGTGCACTGGTACTAATATGCTTATTCTAAAGTCATCTGTGACATGCCTTTTTCTCCATTCTCCTACAAGAATCCTAAGAAGCCATTTCACCACTATCTAACAGAACATTTAAATCATATCTGCTGTGAAGACATCTGAGTCTGCTGTTTTCCCTGACTTCATTTTCCTTAGTATTGTTCTTACTTCTCCTAGGGTGGGGTCCTCCTCTTCTTTCATTTTAGGCTATGTCTGGGGCAGTATAGCTTCTATGGAGTATTCTTCATTCAGAAGCTGCTAGATGTACTCATTCCATTTGCTGTTGATGTCCTGTGTACTGGTGAACAAGTTTTTACAATCATCCCTTATGAGGGGTGCATGAGAATCTTCTTTATCTTTCTATCTTTCTATCTTTGTTCTGCAACCTGAGAGAATTCAATTGTGTAAGCAAGTGAGTTACTTTCCAGAAAGTTTTAAAGTGCATCTCATGCCTTGTTCTTTGCTATTGTAACTCCTCTCTTATCCTCTTTGTTAGCCAACCATTACTATTCTTAGCCTTGTCCATCTTTACTGTCTCACAGTTTTTCCTGCACTCCTTTCTTTTGATGACTTCCTGGACTTCTGCATGTCATCTCCTGCTTTCCTTAGGTACCTTGCTTCCACAACTGGCTCAGCCACATATTTTTGTTATAGTTCTCATACATGTTGTTTAAAGGCACTGACATTCTTCTTTGACTCCACCTATTTTCTCTTATTCCTAAGGTAGTAAGGCACTGAGTAATTCCTTCAACTCTTGGGTTTTCTCTCCAGTCAACTTCCGGGTCTTCAGCCTAGTCTCTGTTGATCTTAGATCCTTCTCTGACCATTGCTTGCAGCTGATTATGGCAACCAGAGGATTATGCTATGCTAACTCTTTCACTGAGATTGACTTTGTAATAACTGATTCTACCTCAGTGCTCTTTCCTTACTAGGAGGAAGTCTACCTGAGTTGCATGTTGGACTTTCTTGTATGTAATCTTGTGACAGTCTGTCTTACTGAACTATGTTTATGTGTTGGCCACATTCAAGTCTTTTGTCAGACAGAAGTCTAGAATGGTCTGTCCTTCTTTATTCCTGTTGACTCATCCATATGGACCCAGGCAGTCGTCATATCCTCTTCTGTTTGTCTGTCTCTTCTGATATGTGCTCTTAGGGTACCCATTATAAACACCTTGTAGCTCTTTCAACTGCTGTCTAAATGCCCTCTTTTCTTCACTCTCACAACCCTGCTGTGGAGATCTCACTGAGATTATGAGTAGTGTCTTATCATTACATTGGAGTCTGATTGCTATGAGTCTGTCACTAACTTTGTTTACATTCCTCAGTGTCTTCTGAAGCCTATCCCTCACCACAATTCCCACACCATTTCTAGTCTGTCTTCCTCCTGAGCAGTAGACTCTGGATTCCAAGCCAAGCACCATTGATGCACTTCCCTCCATCTTGTTTTGTGGATACTTAGGATGTCCAGCCACCCCCTTGTCATCATATCATCCACTTCCAAGATGCATCCTGTCAGTGACCCTAGGCTGAGTGTAGCAATCCATTTTTAGCAGGTGGATTAACTTTACATCCAGCTTTTGCTCAACAGGTAACACAAGCTGGGCAACTGGATATTGCTGTCCAATAGATAATTGTCCCAGGGCTGCAGTGCTTTATGGTGGGAACACACTTGCCAATAGTGGCACATAGACCCCTCCTGTGATTCCCTGACATAGGCCAGAGTATGCTAGGTCCTCAACCCATTTATCACTGTCAAATACCCATTATTATTTTTAGTGAAATTAGTTAACATGACCAAACCATCTGTCTAGCCCTGAGGCATGCAGTCTGTGATCCATCTTCTCTTATCCAGAGGATACTGCACAGTACAGTAGATTCCCAAAGCAGTTGGTCTTTACAAATCTCCCCTATAGAACCATCTAGAGTCTGCACTGCTACTCACAACTCAATACATGGGTGAGTTTGAGGTGGAAATACTCAGCATGTTTTTGGGAAGTGAGAGGAACCCCACAGAGACGAAGGGAGAACATGCAAACTCCATACAGGCATTGCCAGAAGGTCAAGAACAAACATTGTACCATGTGCATGAGAAGCGAAGACCTTAACCATTATGGCAACTTGCTTCTCTGTGAAGATGCATATACAGGAGTGTTATTGAAACAAGATGCAATAAGGGGTGGAAAGGATGAGTTCCAATTAGGTGATCGAAAGATCACAATTTAGAACGCTCAGAAGTGCGAAAATGCAGCAAATCAAAACTATTATTGTGGGGCACTGTGCCCCCCCACACCCCCACTAAATATATATACCAACTCCAAGATCGCACTACAGTGAGGAAAGGACAAATATTCCAATTTTCACTGTACTGCGATCCTACAATACGAACTTTGATTTGCGGCATGTTTGCTCTTCTGAGCATTCGAAATTGTGATATCACGTAATAGGAACCTGGAAAGGACAATTATGGGAAAAATGAGGATTAAGAGGATTGAAAGGGTAATGTAGATGTATAAGAGGTAGGCGGTTGCAAGTTGTTAGAGTCAAGAATCATGTATGTCTAAAAAAGGTAGCATGCTTAAAGACAGGGTCTCCATGAAAGCTAAGCAATGGAGCTTAAACTTAAAGATTAAGTATCTAAGTGCTTTACCTAATATCCTATAACAATAACAATAATTAATGCCTTTTAGATGTTTCTTAAGTTCTTTCCTAAATGTCAAGAGATCTGTTTCACTTATGAGATCTTTAGGGAGATTATTCTGGTCTGCAGAAATAAGCTTGTTGAAAGACTTTTCACCATTTGCTTTTTTGAAGCAAGGCCTAATAAGAGTGATCCCAAGTTCATAGGAGAGATGTAGATCATAAGATGGCTTTATGGATTTGTATCATGATTTTGTTGGATAAAACAGAACAGAATCTGCAGCTGATGAGTTTGAAACCGAAACTTAATAAGAGAAAGGTACCTCTAGTGGTGACAGCAAGCCAGCTAGCCCCTTGCAGTGAAAGACAATGATGCTCATTGGCAAGAGTTATGTTAGTAAAGTGACATATTTAAATTAAAGTTGTTTGTAATAAGTTACTGTTATAGGATGGGATAAGAGATAGCAAGGGAGTCCTTTCTCTCATTTTTTGAAGAGTACATCTTTAGCCAGAGATTATTTTGTCTCTGGTTTGAGATTGTTAGATGGTAAGAAGCAGGCTGTTAGCTAGTTTACTGACTTTGGTATGATGAGTTCAGTATTCTTTGTGAATGTTAGTGAGGGATCAAGAAGTCACAGTAAATGGTAAAAGTGTGCCTGGAGGATTTTTTGAGATAGTGTCATAAACACAAATACACTGACTGTTCTTGAGTG
>NC_056731.1:1472438319-1472610819 GCF_019279795.1 Protopterus annectens
ATGAAAATAACAATGAAGCTGATGGAGATAAAGGAGAGGTGTTGAAGATGTGAAATAAGATGATAGTGATGCTGATAAAAAAGACACTACATAGGTGATGAAGATGTAGATTATGTGATGAAGATGCAATGATGGCGATTATGTTGAAGATGAAGATGATATTAATAAAGATAGTGTATCATCTTTATCTTAATTTTTATTTCATTTTCTCTTCATCTTCATCACATCTTCTTTGTCATTATCATCCTTATTTTTGCCTCTTCATCACCACACAATCATCCTTATCTTCATTTCATCATCTTCTTTGCAGCTTCTTCACACATTCATCATCACTGCCTTAATCATCACCATCATTGTATCATCTTGATAGGACATTCATCATCCTCATATATTTTATCATAATCATAACGTCTTAATTTCTGTTATATCTTCACCAACATCATCTTTATCATAACCATCATATTTACTGCTTCATCTTCATCACCTTATTCTTCTTCATATCTTCATAGCCATCCTCTTCATAACGTCATAATCTTCATCACATTTTCATCATTATCTTCAACTTTCTCCTCACAAAGACTCAGATTGGGCTTTTTAAAGTCTAAATGAGATGTTTAACTGCCCAGATGAAGTGCTTATCTGCTTTCTGTTATATTTTTTGTGATGACTGCTCTATGTGCTGCAGCATTAAAAGGTATACTGACTTCAAAGCTGTAAAATTCTGACTGCTATTGCATTGTTTTCTCAAACTTCTGTAGCATATGGGAGTGGGTAAAGCTCCACCCAGAGCAAAGAATTATGATTGTATCTCTCCCATCAGCACCCAACTTCTTACATGTTATTCAGATGGATGTCAAGTTTGACATCTTGGACTTTACTTATATGGTGAATATCTTGACATCCATATCAGGAGCACATGACAACCTGGTTACAATTAAAGACCTGCTCATAATCTTTTTTGTTACCGTATGTCTCTGTAAATAAGACCTAACCAAAGAAGAAGGCCTAACATGGTTTTCCAGGGTGGTCATGATATAAGTCTTACCCCAAAAATAAGCCCCAGTTAAGATCATCTTCAACATCATCAACAACACATGACGGATGTGTTGAACTATAAAATAATAATATTATTGGCACCTTTTGACTGAAGTTATCGTACTTTGCTCACCATTTTGGACCATTCGGACACCCAACTTTTTCTCTTTGCAGAAAGTCATAAGATTCTTTCCTCGGGAGTCCTCCACAATTCTTACTGTAACCCTAATCCTCACTCACACCTGACATTTGAGATCCTTGGGTCATAAACACTGGCAAGTGTACTTTGGTTAAAATACAGACAATGCATGTAAAACATGCGCACTTGATAACGAATGGGTGTGTTTGTGTCTTCTTAACCGTCACCATTTTTGTTGCCACTCCTGTCTTGTAAGTCTTCAATTACCCCCCCACCCCCCACCCCCAGACAAGATGAGTGCAAAAATAGCTATTCTGTCGAGTACAAGAAAGGAATCATGGAGGACTCCCGGGGAAAGAATCTGATGGCTTTATGCAAAGAAAAAAGTTGAATCTCCGAATGGTCCGAAAATGGTGAACAGAGTACGATAACCTCAGTCAACAGGTGGATGAGGGAAATGCTAAGAAGTGCAAGTGTGGATCAGGTCAGCAACCATTATTTCCTGAGCTGGAAGACATCATCTGTGAATGGATTGCTAACAGGAGAGCAAAGGCTTTGCTTGTACGCAGGGCTGATATTCAAGCATTTGCCCTTACAATGGCACCACAGTTAGAAATATTCCCAGAAGAATTCAAAACATTGGCTGGATGACTTCCTTCAGTGATATGAACTGTCTCTAAGAAGATTGACAACACTGTTCAAGCTGGAAGATACTGAAGTTATTAAACGTGTACTTGCATTCAAGTCTTTTGTTGATGGCATTGACTTTTCTAAATACCAACTCTCCATCATGATTGCTATGGATGAAACTGCAGTGTTTATGGGCCAAGGATCTCAAACAACAATTAATCAGAAGGGTGTCTTGTCAATCTACATTCCCTCCACTGGTTACAAAAGTGCACATGTTACCTGTGTTTTGGCAATTCATCTAAATGGAAAAAAAAAAACACCTCTAATCATTAGTAAGGGCAAAAAAGATAAGACTGAACATGTTTCAGGCATTTACTTACTTCCTGAAACTGAAAAAGCCCGTTGCACACAAGCAGTTATAAGGAAGTGGGTTAATGTAATGCTGCCACTTATTTTGCAAGGTGGCGAAAGATGTCTGCTAGTCTGGGATTCAGCCAGCACTCACTCCGCTCAAGACATGAAGAACTTCCTTCCACAGAAAAGAATAGATCAAATAATGATTCCCACAGGAATGACTGCCTATCTCCAGACTCTTGATATTGGAATAAACGAGCCATTCAAGGACCATTTGTGCATGGAACTCAATGACTGCATTGAAAATAGAATGGAGAGAAATCAGTGTGGAAACTTTGTGAAGCCTAGCCTGCAAGAAGTCATGACTTGGGTGAAAAATTCATGGGATAAAATCACTGACAGCTGTGTTGTTAATGCACTATGAGCAGGCTACATGGACAAGCAGTGCTCATTTAAGGAGAGCTCTATTGTTAGGCATGATAGATTGGGAACAATGGTTCTACAGGAAATGGAGTTGCAAGAAATTCAGGCCAGAATTTGGGAGTTGGAGATCTATGACAATGTTCCAGAAGAAGATGACATGACTTTCTTTGAATAACTTTTCCATTATTGGGGCAACAGAATGGATTGCTACTGCTTTCAGCTGCCAGCAAGCTCTTGTCAGTTTTTTGACTTTGTTGTATTAAGGTAACGTTTCATTATCAAGGGGTAATTACAAAGTAAGGCCCCTAGTTCCCAGACTTCATTTTTATAACATTTCATCATTCTTCTCTTACGGTTTTGGTAAGGAATAAAGAAAGTATCACCACTCAAAAAGTGGCAGTTATTCACCTGTCTTATTCCCCTCCTCTAATACACATGTATTGAGATTTGTCTGCACTTTCTGTTAAGCATGACATATTGCACTGTGAAAGCCAAGGTGTGGATATGCTGAAGTTGAAATGCTTGCTGCACTGTAGAATTCTTACACAACTGTTACGAGTTACCTAGAACTGTTGCCCAATAACAGAAAAGTACCAAATAAATGTCCATTTGTGTACATGAATAAATGTTGATTTTTGTACATGAATAAATGAATAAATGTAGATTGTTGTACGGGGCCGGGGGTAAATAAGACATCCCCTGATAATAAGCCCTAATGCGTATTTCGGTGGGGGGAAAAGGGGTCTATTTGACTAGACCAAAAGATCACAACAACAAATGTATGTACACCAACACATTTACATCGATGTACATACTGAGCGAAACACCTAAACAGCGAAAACCAGAACACCGAACGTGTTTCATCATCATAATACGCCACACAGGTAGGTAAAATCTAAACTAAAATATTAAATTAATTAGCTTTTGCAGGGGGGCAAGCCCCACTGCACCCCCCACACCCAACTACTTCAATATACCAACTCCGAGACTGCACTACAGTGGGGAAAAGGATATATTTCCTTATCCCCACCATCGTGCTGCTAGCTATGAAACACTTTCGGCATTCTGTTTTTCGCTGTTTAGGTGTTTCGCTCTGTATGTACATCGATGCAAATGTGTCGATGTACATACATTCGCTGTTGTGATCTTTCGATCTAGTAATATAGACCCGGGAAAAAGTATAAGACCCCGGTCTTATTTTCGGGGAAATGTGGTATTATTCTGCATGCCCTGCACTGTACACTTTGCTATAGATATTATCCTGTCCCATTTTGCATTTGTTACTTTTTTCTTGAAAATAAACACATTTGGTTATTTACTGTTTTATTACGAGTGACTAAGAGGTTGATTCAATTCATGTGTTGACATTTGCTGCAGGCTACAGATGATATCTACCTACTACAAAATGATTGTCCTATCAATTGCATCATCAAAAAGCTAGGACAGATGGCAGAGGATTAGGAAATTATTGAACAGCTGAGAAGCATACAATAAGGTTATTAAACTTACTAGACATAGCTCCACTGTAGTAGGTAAACTAACATCCAAACATTTTAAATTACAAAGCCCATTGTTCATGAGGAAAGCATAAATACCACCAAATGGTAAAATAAATAAATAAAAGGAATAAAAGTTGTACTTGATCTTAAACAGCAAGCAGAGGCAGGGCAAGTTATACTGGAAAAAGATCATGCCAAAGGAAACTGGCTTTGCCGGCATGGGATATCACTTCACTGCTGGGGAATGAGCTTGAGCTTACACATAAGTTTGCTTGGTACCATTCAGATTTATTAGATTTAGTAGGCCTTACTGCTGCATATAGCATAGGTTCTGTAGTTATATTTCTGAATTAGACGTAGTTTATATCATTCTGCAGATAATTTCATGAAAGGCCTACACAGGTGTAAAGATACGCTGTGCAAGTAAATGAGAGGTCGTCCTTAATGTGACCGTGTGTGTTTGTGTACTGCAAAATGGAAAAATCAGCATGTTGCTTATGCAGATACACCTTACAGCTACGCATAGTATATGGCCTTCATATAGACTTTGGGTGTGGTAGACTACTGCATATGGATGCTGTAGTTTCACTGGAAAATATCAATGTCAATATGCAGATTTATAGAGGTATCTGTTGGGAAAGATCAGGTAGGTCAGCCTATCTGATATTATCACAAATGACGGATTCTTTTTGGACTTCCTGGCTAGGCATGTGATGTGACATATTTAAATACAGGGATGATCTTGGGCCAAAGGTCAGAGACCAACATTGAAGTCAATTTCATCAGAACTGATGGTATACATTCTGCACACTTGATTATGAGATGTGCAATCAATCACTATCTGGTGATGATGATAGGTTAGATGGCTGAGACACTGACTGGACAGTCCCAGAAAAGCCAGAAATATATTAGAGGCATCCAGGGAATACCTAGCTGATTCTTCTTTGTGGGATGAATTCCAATCCTTCCTCAAGAAGAGATTCTCATGTACAATGGGGGATCTCAGGGATACGGACAGATTCTGAATGTTCTCTGTTCAAAACCTCAGTAGCTGAAGTAGCAGAAAGGAATTGTGTTCTAAAGGTCAAAAATTGGTCCTTGCTTTTCCTGTTGACAACCCTAGGATCTGCTGGTAACTATCAGTAGCAAGGGGTGCCTAGATTTGATTGATGATTACTGACAAGTCAAAATGTCAGGAGCTGTGTTAGTTGCTGAAATAAAAGATATGGTACTTTAGGAGTTTTACAAGGCCAACTTCAATGTGATTTGGATGGTCTCAAAGGGGTTTTGATAAAGCATCCAGTGATTGCAGTGATTGGGGGGGGGGGCAGATATCACCCTGGCTCTTCTTAGCAGATTTGAAGAAATGTTAATCTAAATTGCAGATAGTGCTGTCAGGAGAAAGAATCATTGAGGAAATTTGGAATGCAGTGTAATCTCCCTCTTTTGAGAAGGCAGGACTAGAAGCAGATAGTGGTAACTTGATCCAGCTTAGTAAATGAGTTCAGAGTGACTAATAAACAGTTTCAGTACTACAAACTAGCAGGGAGGATGAGATCCATCTGGGAATGCAGAAAACAGTGAACATATCATGGCTGGCTTGCCTAGTCTATGCCTCATGGAAGGTTGGGACTGTATCTCCAGACTGATGAACCAGAAGAGTAGTCCATCTTCAGAAAGACTGACAGGATGCCCGTATGGAGGTAATACATTCTTCAGCCTCCAAACATGTATCAGTTACTTTAATATGAGACTTTGTAAAATAGTCAAGACTCTAATTCTGAAATATCAGTGCAGATGTTGTCTTGGCCATGGAATAGTTGATTATTTCTTTGCTTTTGTGCAGATATTAGGAGATCATGGGAGTTTTTCAATAGTACCAACGTGTTTTGTGAGCTTGTAGAAGATTTATGAGTATGTACCCTGCATGTCTTGTGAGAAATGCAGCAACAATACAGAGTCCCTGGAACAGTTCTGCAAGCCACTCATTTCTTATATATGAGGAGTGAAAGTTTGGGCAACAAACTTTGTAGAGAGCTGAATATCTTCAAAATGGAAGTATGGCTCCACCAAGGGGGCCTTCCTGTTTTTGATATTGTTTGCTGGATATCAAAGAGTCACACAGGGTTGGCGAATATCCATCTTGGGGCAATAAGGGTTGTATCATTGTTGTCTACAGATGATTTTCTCCTGCTATACTCAAATGACAGTGAACTCCAACATGTACTGGAATGATTGTCTGTAGAGTACAGAGGTCCTGGGATGAAAACTTGCACCTTCAAATAAGACATCATTGTGCTTTCATATAAAGAATAGATTGCTCTCTTGAAGTGAGGACGAGTAGTTACCTCAGCAGAAAGGTTTCAGTAGCTTCCAGTCTTATTCATAAGTGAGGGCAACGGTGATGGGAAAACTGACCACTGGATTATTGCAATGGCCACAGTATAGAAAGCATTGTCTTGGACTGTTGTGGTAAGCAGGAGCTGAGTCATAAGGTGATGCTCATAGTTACTGGTCAATCTCTGTCAGTATCCTCAGTTATGATTGTGAGCTTAAGTAATAACTGAAAGGATAATGTTGCTAAAAAAAGCAGCTGAAATGTTTTCAGTGAATTTTTTTGGTTGTTGTTGCTTTGTCTGTTGGAGAAAAGACCTTGTGACAAATAATCATGAATCTTTTCAGTGAGCCCGTTTCCTATTCCATTCAGAACAGATGGGCAGCTAAGCAATTTCTTTCTTAACTTCTTTCTTTCTTTAGAATTGCATGTTATTTTGACATATGTGTGAATATTTTTCCCAAATGGAACTGTTTAAATGTTGTAGTCAGATTTTCTTTCTGTTACAGAATGAAGAACTAGACACACATGGAGGACTTCAGACTAAGCTACTTCATGTTGCTTCATATTGAAAAGAATGAGTTGTTAGAGTTTGGGAAATTTGTAAAAGTGTCTAGGTGCCTTTCTTGGAATCCTTTGCCATCACAGCTCAATATTAGAAGGCCATGAGCCAGATCAGGCCAAGATGGGGGGGGGTTATATCTCTCAGTCTTCCAGGGAATTCCAGAGGACCCCACCAAATGAGCTGAAGAGTAATGAAGTCTTGTGTACCCTGCTCATCTTCCCAACATCGTGACTCTCACCAGAACAACCAGTTTAGAAATGATGGTGATGATGACAAAAAGAGTAAATATTTAAGTATATAATTACCAAGTGAAGAAATGCATTATAGGATGACTTTAAAACATTTCCTGGCATAATTCCTTCTGTTCTCTACCTTGTTCAGTGGGGAATATATGTTTTTGCCAAGCACTGTTTGTGCGATTGATAACAATATGAACTTTTTTTGCTAAAACACTACTTTCAGCAAAGGTATGGTGTAGTCCTTTCTCCACTGATGTGCAGCTATGAAGTTTGCATATATAACCTGCGAGGGTTGGAGTATGCTTAAAACTGTTCAATGAAAGTGGCTTTCAACAATTGTTTTGGTTGTTGTTGTTGTTACTTTGTCTGTTGGAGAAAAGACTTTTGACAAATAATCATGAACTTATTCAGTGTTCCCATTCCCTATTCCATTTAGAACAGATAGGCAGCTAAGCAGTTTCCTTCATTCTTAACTTTTTTCTTTCTTTAGAATTGCATGTTATTTTGACACGTGTGAGTATTTTTCCCAAATAAAACTGTTTAAATAAGGTATCACACACACAAAAAAAATTACTTCACTGATGAAGAACTAGGGTAGATGATTACACTGTTGGTCTGAGTGGTGTCCAAAGTCTTGGATAGACCAGTCATAGTTGTTGCCAAATACCTTTTTCTGGGGAAACAGTTCAGTTCAGGACACAGGCTACCTCCCTGCTCCTTGTGTAGACCTGTGATTAAGAAGCTGGACAGTACCGAGAAGATCAAAAGGTGCTGACATGACTTGAATCTGATTAAAATGCATGCAGAAAGAGTGCACTCTTTTATCATTGATAGTGTTGTGTCTGTGACTCTTACTTTCCACTTCCTTGACACAGAATGGAACTTAAACTCCCTCTAGGAAATATGCCATGATATGTCCAGAAGACCAGCTCATTGCCTTAATCCTCTTTGTTAGAAATGGGATGTACACCTATCATTTTGTGTAAAGGCATATGTGTACATTTGTGATTGTGCAAGCTGTAACACAAGCACACACATGTACACCTTGTACACCCCTCTGTATTAAGTTTGTTGATATGCTGATGGTGCAGTAGCTGACAGAAGTTAACTCCTTCTGAGATGTTTTTCACATTTCGTGCTCCAAGCTATCAATATTTTATGTTTTTTAGTTTTACATTCATGGCTATACATTCATGATTATAAGACAGACCAGTTGATTTGTAGCTTGAACACTGAAAGAAGATCTAATTCTGGTCTCACAGATCACCAAGGAAAATGTGAAGGAACTATTTTCTTCTTTTTTTTTCTCTGTTCATTTAATTTTGTGGTTGCAGTCATTAGGGAAATGGGATACACACATCTATTCAAATGATAGGAAGAGAAAGTTGCTGCTCATGTCTATTGGGCTGCCCTATTTAGAAATGAAAGCTACCGTATAGTGCATAAATGCAAATTCAAAATTGAAGACAATTCAAGTTGACTAGGGACAATAAAACTGTTAGTGAAATAGGCATAATATGTACTTTTAATAAATGGTATATTTCTATCAAGTGCTAATTTCCCTTTGAAACATATTCTACTGGAATGGTCAACAACAAAATGTTAGAAGGAGTACATATAGGCTAGCTGCCCTTGTGGGCCATTTTGTAAGCCTAGCTGGTTTTCCTCAAAGGTGAAGATCAGACTGTGCACTTTGTGTTTGTAAGGTAAACACCTTAAGCGTTATGCCAGCCGTGAAACCCCTTATGCCAATCCACAACACCCTTATGCTATGTTAGTTAGTGCATTCAATCTTTGAGAATACTTCATAGTTTGGCTTTTATCAGTGCTTACTTGTTAGCTGAAAGAAACATCCATAGACATGAACAAATATAATGATAAACCTATAAGTTAGTGGTCAGTTCTGCATAATTAAATGCAAGGGTATATTAAACAGCTTGATGGCTCTGCCAGGTAGTTTTCATCAGCATTATTTGTCCCTAAGCTATACCTTCACTTATAAGATTTCATTTACTGAGAAATGAGATAAGCTCTGCAATGCAGATGAAAAATTAAGGCACGCAATTACATATCTTCGTCATTCATTGATAATTTGATTAGCTAAAAAGCCAGACAAACAACATATTTTTAAGAAGAATACAAGTCCCTCAATGGAAATGGTAAATTATTTCAAATGAAGTGGAAACTGGGGACTTGCTAGGATCATTCCAATCACTTTCTCATGTGCAATGTTTAAAATTATGTGAAGTAATTTAATAAAAAGTCATTGGAAATAATCTGAATCTGTAATTTCTTTTTCATGAAGCTAATACTACATGCTTGCATCTGAGACAGCTGATGAGACTGTATGTTACTTAAATTATTCAAAAATATCAAAGAAGAATTCATTTGCAAAGAAAGAAAATCAAAAGAAGCATGCTCTTTTCATGTCCTTTTTGAGAAAATGCTTAAGGTGCGGTCACTTTATGAACAAGTCCAGAAACCTTGAAAAAGCTAACATTGCAGTGCTATGTCACTAGTGTTCTGTCCAGTTTATTTCAATATTACACTGTCTTAAAAATGAATGATCATTACTTGATTGGCAGATCTGAGCTAAAATATAATTTGATTTTGCAGTGAGACATGAGTGTAAACAGCCTGCAAAAATGGTCATGATACAGCAATAATGTTGTGGTAGTGTGGCAGTTATTGCCATTTTTAACCCAGAGGAATCATTATAATGACTATCATGGCCTCTCCAATCTCATTACAGATATCATTATCCACTTTTTGAAAGAATTCATGTATGAGCAATCAGTTCTTTGGGCACATTATTGCAAACATTAATTCAGCATCCTTTTAGGCTGTCTCTTCATATTCCTGTGCACTTATTGACTGTGTGGGCAGACAGTGACTGAATGTCAATTAGCTCTTTGGCAGTTCTATTATGACTAACAAACTAGTATGGTGCTAATGCTTTTTAACAACCTGTCTAAAATAACAGACACTCAGATAATGGTCATCTTTTCACTTTCCCATCACACACACTCACAGACACACACACACACACACACACACACACACACACACACACACACACACACACACACTTGCATAAAGTCATGTGTATACAGGTTCACTGTTACACTGATTCTTGCCTTTTCTTTCACCATGTCAACATCAGAAGATCTATGTTCTATTTAGTACGTATGTGATATTCTCTTACAACTGTAAACCGGAATAAATGTAAGCATAAGATCATTATTCTCGTTCAGGAAAAAAAGGTGGCCAGAATAATGCATATTTTTATTTGGAGTATGAAGCAAGCAATTGCAGATTTGTTTCATTGGGTATGAATGGTATCCAGTAAATACTCAAATGTATCAAGAAAAATAGAACCAGTTTAATGATCTTATCATCTAGGCACAGTCCACAATGGTGTAATCATGTTGTTCTAAAGCAGAGACTAAAAGTTTAACATGTAGTATATTTAGTATTAATTTTTATGCTAGTATATAGTAGATTTCCTTTATAAATCATAAAAATGGAAATGTCTACTTACTTAGCATATCACTCTTTGAACGCAATTGTTAGAAAATATTGTTCTGGTCACCAGCCTTGACTAAATATAATGCATTTGCTCAGTTTAATTTCACACATCATCTGTGATTAATCATTAGTAATTTTCACCTTGCACAATTCCATACATTTTCCATTCATCCATTTTTACCTGTGTGGTTTGCGTTGTCTTCCATATTATGGAAATTACTTTCCAACTACAGCTCTGTCTGTTAATAATTGTCACTAAATATATTAATATACACAATTTTCTTATAATACTAAAATTTAATATTTAAATCTAGTATCTCCAGCAAGGGACATATCTACTAGTCACATTCAGATCACCTGGGGTAAAGGTAGGACATTATCCATCTATACCAATGAAGGTGGCCAAAATTTCAATTTTACTAAAGTTAGACAGATTTCTCTTCTGTGAACACTGCCAGCCATATTTTATTATTTTTTAATTATGATGTTAACAATTTAAATACTTAAATGGATAATCAACGAAGGGCAGCTGCGGTGGTGCAGCAGTTAGCGTTGCCGCCTCACAGCAAGAGGTTCTCCGGTTCGATCCTCAGCTGGGGTGCCTTCTGTGTGGAGTCTGCATGTCCTCCCTGTGGTCACGTGGGTTTCCTCTGGGTGCTCCGGTTTCCTCCCACATCTCAAAGACATGCTGTAGGTGGATTGGACACTCTAAATTGGCCCTAGGCATGAGTGTGTGCGTGTGTGTGCCTTCTGTGGAAGGTTGGGTGCCAGGCTGGCAACTTAATACCATAAAACTCTACTGCCAATCATGAGCAGACAGGTGATCCGCTGTGGTGATCTCTAACCGAGAAATGTCAGAAGAAGAAGAAGAAATGGGTAATCAATGAAAAAAGCTGAAACCAGATCTTTCAGCAGGTCTATAATGCATCCAGTAGGCATTATAGTCCTTCTGTACCCCACTATCACTTCTGACTAAAACTTCAAGAAGGGTGATCCAAGCCTGGGGTTATGCAAAAGATTGTGGAAGGATGTACATATTTCTCAAATGCTAATATTAATATGTTTTTAAAAAGATATGATTTTGCAGTGGGGGATATTATGTGCATGATTTGTTTGGACCATCAATGTAATCACAGTTTAACTATGATAAGGTTATGAAACAAGATGTATGATTAATAGAAGGCAGAATGTTTTTTTTCACTGATTCACTGTGATGTAATGAATATCCACCATGTCAAAAAGTTGCACTACATGAGGGATGAAGCAATAAACTGTGTGTTAATTATACAAATCTGCTCTCACTTTATAAGTGACTAAACAATCATGAATGGAGGTTTATATATATGTAGCTAGCTAAATAAAATACAGTAGAAATAATTTATGTCAACAATCATGAATTAGGGTACAGGTATGCGCACTTAGCTAAATGAAATACAGTACATATAATTTCTATCAACGATCAAGAATAGGGTGCATGTGAGTGCAGCTAGCTAAATAAAATATAGTATAAGGAATTTATGCTGCTTGATTACTGTAGATGATGTATAGTGCCAGAAATAGCATATCTGTCTATGAGATCTTTCTATCACATGATCACAGATGAACAATCAATGTTGACGTAAAAGATAGCTATTCTTCTGCATGAACCAAGATGAATATATTACTTTGCATAGGATTTCTTTCACTAGATTACAATTAATTTACATAAATTGAGATAGAAGGGAAAAACAGTGGGACAGGTTAACAGCTTCAAGTATCTGGGAGTGACGATTGAGGAGAAGAGAAGTCTGAATGAGGAGGTGGGGCTGTAGCCAACTGTCACAGAATGTCAGAGGTAGTGTCTGACAGAAGAATGCCAAATAGGCTGAAAAGTAGGGTATTTAAAACAATGGGGCGATCAGTACTACTGTATGGTATAGAAGCCTGTAGAATGAAAAGGAAACAAGATTTTGGGTTTTTTTTTTCTTTGCAGATATGGCAAAGGCTGATAGAAGTACGTTACCTTTCACATGCAAGAATATAAGTGCAATGTTGCCTTTTTAAAGCGCCACAAACAAAATAATTATTAGTGAAATTTAATTCTGTCCTATGCATGATTTTATATCACCTTAAAATGAATCATTACATGAACAAATTAGAATTTTGGGTGTTACCTTATTGCCTCCTTGTAGAAAAGAAATCAACAAACAAGCAATCAAACATTTTTTTTGTTAGGCAATGCATATTAGCAAAAGAAAATGGTGAAGCAAATCAAACTTCTTTTATTTAGAATTTTGCAGATATATTTGAATCAGAAGCACTTGAGTCATAGATAATCAAGTGCACTGTTTTATAACTGTGGGTTTCCTGTTCTAGAGTAGAAAGAAAAAAAAAAGATATCTATTATTTTTTAATAGATGAATGTCTTTATTTCTCTTTGAAAATACAACAGAGTTCACCAAAATACAAGGGGTTGCAGCCCTGTGCATGGTGGTGGAAGTAAGGGGGAAGTTACCTACATGAAAATGTTTTTCAGCTTTGCCTACAATCAAAGTCACGAGAATGCTGCAATGTAAAAGAAGAGGAGAAATGCTTAATTTTTTGTTACTGATTCATATTTTGATTCCAAGACTTAAATGGGTCTACTACAAGTGCTTGCATCCTTGTAGCTTGCAACATACTTGCTCACGCCCCCTTGCTGTAAATGGCAAGTGCCCTTACTCCCACAAGACTGATCCTTTTTAATTACCCAGCCTTGCCACCACCTGACCATACTAAGCTACATAGCCCTACCTTGCCCAAATACTCTTAACATAGTACTCTCCATCAGCTCCCTAAACCTAAACTTCTCAATCACCTTAAAATTAAAACTCCACTTCCCTCTTCATAAACCTTAATTACCTGATCACTCCATAAGTCTAAGACTCCACTCCTGCTCTCTAACCCTAAACACCTCTACAGCTCCTTAATCCTAAAACTTCCTTCACAATCCTTAACCTTAAAAACTCTCCAGTCTCCCTAAGTCTAAATCCTACTCCTAATTTCTGCCTGAAACTCTAATCTCCTCTTCCACCCCCTGCCATTCCCTGTCCATGGTTACTCGGCTTACCTTGCTCATACTATACTGCTGTGTTTATTTAAGCTGCACCAGCTCCACTCTCTCTTTCCAATCATGGCTGCCATACTTTTCTTGCCAGAACAGTTAGGTGAGTCTGTGGGTGAGCAACAGTCTACAAGAGCTACAAGGAGTCCCAGCTGTAAGACAGTCATCTTCAAGCACTTGGCGCTCAGGCAATTGTTATAAATCCCTCCTTTAACACACAGGAAATGTAATGCATAATTTGTGTTGGTGAACAAACTCATTAATATTATTTCATTTTCACAGAATGTTAGTGGTTACCATATGAGCAGTTAGTTTGATTAAGTGCCCATACAGTAACCAACTGCATACGATTGAATGATTAGATAATCATTGCTTGAATTACCACATCATCAGCCACCAGTAAGATGACTGATATTCATTGACAATCTCTTTGTCAACGTCTGTGAATGTCAAACAATTCCCACCACAATGTAATCTCGATTTATTCCACATTGCACTGTCAAAAAAGCAACCTGTTATCAAAAATAACAGCAGAATTCACTAGCTGAATTAGTGGACATTTGCTTTATGACAGTTACCATTATCACAAATTGTCTGGAGACATTTGAGAGCCATCAAAGAGTTATGCCAGATACATTACCTGTGACATAAAATACAGTTAGGTGAAATACTACACTATAGTTTATCTATTAAACTGTGTTGGCAGTATCATCTTAAGGGTAAAAAAGTCAGGTTAGACATACATTTACAGAGGAAAATAAACACATGTGAAGGCAATCAATCTGGTTAAAAAATGGAAGAGGAGAACAACCCTCACGTCTTCCTTTCACACTCCTCAAAACCAAGGTGGAATCCTTCAAAGCCCCCAGGCCTGTGGAAAATACGGCCCAGACCACAGAATCCTTTATAAACGCATTCTATGAACACCTTCAGGAATGCATGGATCATGCAATCCTAAATAAAACCAAGACCCAATCCTCCAAAGGCAGACGTCCTGTCTGGTGGACCTCAGCCATAAACAAACTATACAATAGAAGGAGGAAGCTACTACATGATACAGCAAAATCCCAAAAAGGGAAGGCATCTCTGATCAGTATTAGCAAAAAACTACGGGCACTCATAAAATCGTTGAAGGCCAGCTTAGAGAGAAAAATGGCACAGGTCACTAAGGATAATCACAAGGCTTTCTTTAGTTATGTTAGGAACCTGGGTGGGAATTCCCAGATATGCTCAGAATTAGTCCAAAAATGACAAAAAATACACCGAACCCACAGACATTGCCAACATCCTAGCTGACAGGTTCAGCGCAAACTCCCCCCCCTCCCCACCAAAAGGACAAATATCTATCCCAGCAGAGTGCTGCCCCCCTGACATCTCAGATACTCAGGTAAGAGCCGCCCTCTCCAAAGCAAAAACACAGCATCAATGGGACCAGACAGTGTCCCGGGCTGCGTCCTACATGAACTCCAAGAAGAGCTAAACCCAAACATAAAACTACTGTTCAATCTCAGCCTTACTACAGGATATGTACCCAAAGAGTGGCGTACAGCAACAGTGGTCCCTCTCCACAAAGGTGGTGCCTCAACAGATCCTGGAAACTATCGCCCCATAAGCCTGACTAGCTTGGTCTGCAAAGCTATGGAAAGGATCATCATGGACCTCATAAATAAAGATATTGGGGACCTACAGACACTGGATCCTACCCAGTTCGGCTTTGTTAAGGGCAGATCCTGCCTCTTAAACCTAGTCGATTTCTTTGAAACAGTCACCAAGGCCATTGACGAGGGGAAGGTGGTCCACACAGCCTACCTGGACCTCGCAAAAGCCTTCGATACAATACCCCACTCGGGCATTATAGATAAGCTCACCAGCTTAAATATAAACCCCTATGTCACTAGATGGGTTGCAAATTGGCTCAAGGACAGAACACACATGGTTAGAATTGCTGGAGCCATGTCATACTCCAAACCAGTTACAAGTGGCGTCCCACAAGGCTCAGTCCTGGGACCTCTCTTGTTCGGTATATATTTCTCGGAGGTACAGGCCAACATGGAAGGACTGTGGCTGTCCAAGTTCACAGATTGACTCTCCAGCCGACACAAGCATCCTCCAAAAGGGCCTCATAGAAACAGACAACTGGTGCCAGAGCCATGGCCTCAAGCTAAATGCCAAAAAGTGTATAGTCATCCCCTTTGGCAAAAACAAAGTGCCCACAAATTACCACATAGGTGGTAATCCATTAAGTACGGAAAAAGTAATTAGGGACCTGGGGAACCAAGTTGATAGCAATCTCTCATTTGACAACCACGTGGCCAAAGTGGTTAGAAAAACATTTTATATAGCCCACCTAATCATGAAGGGATTGACATCTAGATCAGGGGAGGTCATCGTGCCTCTTTACACATCCCTCATCAGGCCCATAATTGAGTACAATGCCCTTTTTGGGATGTACCTTACCAGACACCTGCAGCAACTGGAAAGACCCCAAAAGTACCTTACCAAGAGGATCAAAGGGCTCAAACAGATGCCATATGCTGCCCGGTTAAAGAAACTCCAGCTCTACTCAGTGGCATACCACCTGCTCAGAGGCGATCTGTGCCTGATGTATAAAGCCATGTCCAACCCGGAGTTAATGGACATGCTGCACCTCAGAAAATCCAAATCCCATCGAGCTATGTGCTTGAGAGACTTGAACCTCAGCACTGAAATAAATAGGACATGCTGGAGGGACAGATTCATAACCCAGAGGCTCCCTTCACTCTGGAATAAAATCCCAGTCCAGGTTAGGCAGAGTCCCTCATTGACTCTCTTCAAGAGGAATCTTGATGAGTGGATGGGAGATCGTAGGTTTACCCCAGGTATCACTTCTGTCTCACTGTTAGACAGAGGCACATTATACTAACCTCAAAAAAGGGCATAGCAAAATTAATTTAAAATGGGTGGCGAAAGCCAAACACACTTTGGCTAGGCTTATAAATGCCCTAGGGCAGATAGCCTAGTATGAACCTATGAACCTTTATTATAAAGCACATGGTCATGTGACCTTTCTTGGCCTCTCCACACCAATGACATCAGTGTAAGAGCACACATACTATCATTCACTCTCTTTTATTATTGTCAGCCAACACACCCACTTGCTCTTACGCTGTATACAAATACATTTTAAGAACATTTTTGGGTAACTTTCCCTTCATATTCCAAATACATAATACATGAACTTTTCAGTCTTCGATTTCGTAGCAGATTTAGTAAAGATATCTGCAACCATGTCCGTTGTCGGGCAATATTCAATGCTTATTTTGTCATCATTAAGTGCTGACCTGAGAAAATGATACTTAATGTCAACATGTTTTCATCTCTGTCGGCTTACTGGATTCTTCGACAAAGCGATTGCTCCATGATTGTTCTCAAATATTGTTACTGGCACATACTTGCACTCTCCATCCATTCCACTCAACAGCTGCACAAGATACAAACTCTCCTGTGTTGTTTCTGCCAGTGCCATGCACTCTGCTTCCCATGTAGATAAAGCTACCGTTTGTTGCTTCTTTGATTTCCATAAAATAATAGGCCTGTCTCTATTGAGGCTAAAGCAATTACCTGTCGTACTACATCTATCATTTTGATCTGTTGCCCAATCTGCATCACTGTATGCTACAAGCTGATGTTTCGCTTCACTTTTCTTGTAACATAGCTCTCTGTCCAATCTACCTTTTAAGTATCTTAACACATTTGGCAGCGTTAAATGAGATTCACTCGGTTGTGACAAATATTGTGAAAGTTTACTTACAATCCAGCTAAGATCAAGTCTCGTGCTTGTCATAACATATATCAAACTACCCACAAGCTCAGGATATTTTCTTGGATCTGTAGATTCACTGTCACATTCAACGTTTGTTTTTTGTTCAGAAGGGGTACTTCTTACTTTACAATTAGACATACCAAATTTCTCAAGAATTTTCGTGATGTACCTCTTTTGGTTCATCTTTACTTCACCACTATTCTGGGTAAAGTCAATGCCTAGAAAATGTCTTAGTTTTCCCAGATCTTTCATTTTAAATTTAGCTTTGAGTATTTTCTTTACATCATTTAGTGATTCATTGTCACTAGCTGCTATAATGAGATCGTCAACCCATATAATCAGGACTGTTTTCTCATTTTCAGCTTGTCTAGTGTATACACAGTGGTCTGCGGGGCTTTGGATAAAACTATTTTCACGAGGATAATCATGCAACATTTTGTTCCAGTTATGCCCTGATTGTTTCAAGCCGTATTATGACTTATTCAGTTTACAAACCAATTTTTCATCATTATTTGATTTCTTTTCAAAACCTTCAGGTTGCTCCATGTACACCTCACAGTCAATAGGAGCATGTAAATAGGCCTTTTGTACATCCATCTGGTGCAATTCTAAATCGTACTGAACTGCCATCTGCATTAGACTGCGTACAGATGTCATACTCACAGTTGGTGCAAATGTTTCATTATAATCTATACCAGCGACTTGACTGTAGCCTTTAGCTACATATCTAGCTTTGTAAGTCTCAGTATTATCTGCATTGTCTTTTACAGTGAAAACCCATCTACCCCCCACTGCATTTTTATCTTCCGGTAGTGTGGTGAGTGTAAATGTGTTGTTTTCCTTTAAAGACTTAAGTTCCTCCTTCATGGCTTTGATCCACTTTTCCAAGTTAGACGAAGTCATGGCTTCTTTAAAGCTCTGCGGTATGTTGCATATTAATCGGTAACAATAGTCAACATTAACTGTCACATAATCGTCATTTTCAACTTTACAGTCATAGTCCTTCAAGTATGCAGGTGGTTTTATCTCTCTCTCTCTTAGAGTAGTATGTATCCTGCCTTTCCTCTTCTTGCCTTATTTTTGTGTCTCCTTCATTCATTATAGATTCAGTGTGATTCACTTGTATTTATTTTGCGATTTGACTATCGGCTTTTGATTCTGACTTAACATGCACACTTCTTCTGATATTAAGATCTTCATTCATCACTTCTGTGTCTGTCTGAATCTGGCATTCAGCTACATTCTTAGTAAAGAACTTGACTAACCTGTGTCTAAGGACTCTTCTAGTGTCAGGATAATAGACCAGATATGATGAGCTGTTTTTATCATCTCCGACAAAGATCCCCTTATTACATCTTGGGTCTAACTTCTTTTTATCTTGTCTGTATGCATAGCACACTGATCCAAATTCTCTCATCCTTGAAAGATCAGGTTTCTTCCCTGTTAACATAAAGAATGGGGTCTGCCCCACATGCCTATTATAACATCTGTTGCGAATAAAAGCAGCAGTCATTACTGCATATGTCCACAACTCTTTAGGTAAGTCACTCTCTATCAACATACACCTTGCCATTTTGAACAGTGTTCTCCAATTTCTCTCTGCTGTCCCATTCTGATGTGGTGAGTAAGGTGCGGAGATTTCATGTCTTATAACATTTTTACTCAATGGTGACTGAAAGTCTATCGACATGAACTCAGTGCCATTATCTGATCTGATATACTTTACCTTCCCATAAGGGGCTGAATCTGCAATAAACTTTTCAGTCGCCTTGACTGTATCACTCTTGGCTTTCAGAAAGTAAATAAATATTACACCCGAGTAGTCATCAGTAAATGCTAAAGTGTACTTAAAGCCATCTTTTGCTACTGGCTCAATTGGGCCTGCCAAATCAGTATGGACTACTTCAAACACAACTTTTGCTCTTGCATCTGGTTCTCTGTTTCTGCTCTGTACAAATTTCCCTTGCATACAGGTTTCGCAATCTAGGTTAGGTCTCTCAACTTTACCTTCAATTTTCATTCCTTTTACCACTTTTTCTAATTTTGACACATCTTCAAAATTACAGTGACCAATCATTTTATGCCATGCTTGAATGTCATAACAGCTCTTAGATGCATCATAATGTATCTCACTATCATTTTCTTCATCATATGTGTCTAAATAATAGAGTCTATCACACTCAGTTATGTCAAATCTGGTGCCGTTTTTATATGTGTCTAAATAATAGAGTCTATCACACTCAATTATGTCAAACCTGGTGCCGTTTTTATAGATGAGTTGGTCCCAGCCTTGTTTAAAGTTGATTGAGGCCCCTTTGGATGTTGCTGCCTTAACAGCAAAAATGTTTTGTGGATACGTCGGGATATACAGCGCCTGAGTCATCATCACCTTTACTTTCTAGCCCTGTGTGTTTAGCTGCCATACCTCTGCATTACCTCTCTTCTGTGTGGCCCCACAGGTTCTCGTTCCATCAGCTAATTCCACAATGTGTTCCTCCGGTTGGAAAGTTGCATCAAAGTATTTAAACTTTTTCAGGTCGTTAATTATGTGTGACGTGGCACCAGTGTCCACCATTAATCCCTTCTGTTTTAATTCACAAATTTGATGCTCATTTATTCTGAAGACAAATGTGTGATCATCCACATCAGTTGCTTGTTTCACTTTGTCTTTCTTCTTCTGTCTACAATTACTGTCCCTGTGGCTAGAGTTTTTACACAAACTACACCACTGTCTCTGGCCTTTATATTCTCTTCAGCATTCTTGTGCCTTGTGTCCCTTTTGGCCACAGTTATAGCATATAATCTCTGCTTTTACTCTTTCCCCAATGCCACTTGCTTTCATCACATTATCATTACTTACGTTGGCATTAATTTCTCGGTATGTTCATAGCTTCTCAACCTTGTTTAGAACTCACCAAAGCTCAACTTATCATCATCCTGCATGATGTGGGCTGCAAATGGTTTAAAAGTTTCAGGCAACCCTTTCAGAATCATCGCAATTAGTAATCCATCACTGGGCTTCTCCCCAGCATTTCTAAGTGCCATATTGGCCGTCTCAGCCCTAATAATATAGTCTGTGACACTTCCACTGGCAGCCATCTGGAAGCTTGTTAATTCAGTGTATAGGCTAATTACCTGTGGCTTACCTTTCCTGGCATAATGGTCTCTCAGGATCTGAAGTGCTTCTCTACCATCGTCTGCGGCTTCTCTCATGATGAGGGACAAACTTTTGTTGTCTAAGAACTATATTAGTTCTGCATATGCCTCCTCTTTTTTCTCAGCATCGTCGTCACCTTCCTCCTCATTCTCGTCATCTTCTGCATCCTGCTGCACATTTCACAAAATGTTGTCTTTCAGCCCTAGCAAGCACAGGTGTCCCAGAAACTTTGTCTCCCTCAACTCGTAATTCTTCTCATCTCCATCGAAACATAGTCTATGCCATTGGCTTCCTACTTCCCTCCTGGGCCCATAACCTGTTGACGGTATCATCTTAAGGGTAAGGAAGTCGGGTTAGACATACATTTACAGAGGAAAATAAACACACGTGAAGGCAATCAATCTGGTTAAAAATGGAAGAGGGGAACAACCCTCGCTTCCTCCTTTATTATAAAGTGCATGGTCATGTGACCTCTCTTGACCTCTCCACACCAATGACGTCAGTGTAAGAGCACACATACGATCATTCACTCTCTTTTATTATTGTCAGTCAACAAACTGGGAGAGGCAGCAGTAAAAAATCTACTTTACCTATTGTTTTTTCATATATATTTAAATACTGGCAGAAGGTAAAAGTGAAGAGAAAGAGTGTTCAAGGATTCACAGTGTTAATACATGCCAGTAAATGAATGCCATGTGTGGGTGCATATGTGTGTTTTGGGGGGGGGGTCTTGCTACTTATGTATACATAACTTTAAAGCCTTGCAAACAGGAATGAGCAAGATTAGTGTACTGTTGCCACATTCCATGGTGACAACATTCTTTAGGCCACAATTCTTACATCTGACTTTGGATTTCTGAAAATGTGGTAAACTTATTCCTCCTCTACATGCACAGATATACCACTATTTCAGGCTTTATAAATACTAATGCACAGAACATGCCCAGTAAAACTGTCTGATTACAGTTTTATGGATTCCAACTCCAAGTCCCTCACAATCAAAAATAATCAGACTCCTTGGACTAAGTTGAGTCTCTAAATTGCCCTACCTACCTAATCAGTTACTTTGGTGATAGGTGTAATACAGCTGCTAGAGTGTCTGTATATATCATGAATCTGTACTATACACTTCAGCCCATTAAGACTACAGTATAACACTTCCCTTTTAAGACTGTATATATCCCATAACACATTGCTTTTCTAAGCCTTTGGGCAGTATGTTCATGATGACAGAAAAGTGTTTAATTCACCGGTATTTGGGTTTTTGGAAATATGTTTTATTTCTGTTTTAAAATCAAAAAATTGTAATGTATTGTGATGTCACTAAACTGACAATAGTAAGTGCAAAGAGCTATGGCACAGGAGCAGTCTTACTCCCAATAAATAATCAAAAGTTGTATCATGTTGCTTACTGCTCTGTGATACTTATTAATGCGAAAATGAGATATTCATGAATAAAAATGAGTATACTGTAAGCATGTAAGTTTATAAAAAATTCCCCAAGTATCTTCTAGGCTATGATGGTTTCCAACCCCATACTGACCACAAGCCATTAGTTTAACTAATCAATTCTGACGACCTAGACAAAGTACTACACTAGTCCCAAAGCTGTTAACGAGACTGAGAACGTTAAATGCCAGAGCAATCTATGTGCCTGGAAAGCGGTTGGTTGTCACAGATGTGTCATGCAGAAATCCTATACATGGTCAAACATTATCCAATAACTAACATGACACTGTCACCTATTAGTAGAGCAGGATGACAATTAGATCAGTGATTACAAGAAGGCTAGAGAAACTTAAGTGAGCTACTCAAAATGATTGAAAGTTGTAAGCTGTTGTCAAATGTGTATGAGATGGATGATCAAATCACTGGGCAGTAACCAAACAACTTGCACTTAACTGCATTCTGACTGCAAAATACTTATCAGACCACAATGGCTTATTGTTATATAAAGATAAACTCTTAATGCACTCATCTCTGCACAAAGAAGTGCTACATCAAATGCATATAGGTTATGTAATTCTTATCAAATTCTGAGAAAGAGTAACATGCCAGTGTGGTGGCCATACATTGAGAAAGACACTATAAATATAGTGTCAAAGGGTCAATTCTGCATTGTGCATAAGCCATCACAATAAACAGAACCTCACAATAAACAGAAATTTAATGACAACATCACCACCAGAACATCCTTGGTGAAAGATTGTTGCTGAGTTCATTGTGATGGCAAAAACTACCTCATTGTTGTAGACTTATTCTTTTGACATATGAATAATTAATTTACCAGCCATGACTAGCGATTAAATCATAGCCAGGTTCAAAACAATGTTTATAAGATATCATCTACCTATTGAACTGATTACAGACAATGATGCACAGCTTATATCAAGGGAGTTACAACAATATGTAGCTGACTATGGTTTTACCCACACAGAGTCAAATCTTCATTATTCACAATGAAATGAAGCTGAAAAAGCAATTCAAACAACAAAAAACAACCATAAAGGTATTTATCTCTCATGGAATATTGAGCTACTCCATATAGTGCTACAGGTATAAGCCCTTCATATCTACTGCTTAGACGCCAAACACAAACTGATATACCAATGTTACTGTCAGAACTAGAGCTTAACATTACTCCATGTAATACTGCTGAATAAAATGATTAGAGAGCCAAAGCATTGCTAAAAAGTTTTACAAGCAATGTTGTTCTGCATATCCACTACCTAAACTTCAATGAGGCCAATCTGTCCATTTGAATTAGAGGAGAGAAACTGGGTAAGAACAGGTGTTGCAGTGCAGAAACCTTCTAAACTTTCATCTTATATGGTACAAACCTAAGGTGGTACCATGGCTTGGCAAAACTGAAGCCATATACAAATGGTTCCTGATAAGTGTTGACCTAAATGCAGTGTTCCTAATAACGAACCAAACAATTATGAGCTGGAAATAACCAGATGCATGTCCAATAAATCTGTTCCACTACCAACTTTCCCCAATATTTGAAGTAAGAGATTGTTCCTCATCTTGTTAAATCTGTTTTGTCTGGTGTCTGTAAAAGACTAATGTTTGTAATGATAGCCTATTCCAAAGTTTTCCTTTTATGGGTTCTAATTCTATGTCTAGTTCTCATTCAGGTTGTGTTCAAATAACTTGGAGTGGTGAAGAAATCAAAATGCCATATGACTTCAGAAATTATAATAGAATAATAGAAGGAGATTCTAAGCCATATGTTTCTTGTTAACAATATATGTTCAAATGTTTAATTAATGATCATATTGCATGTAATCACTAACAATATTTATTTTATTTACTTAAGATTTGTTTACCAGGAGAGTCCAACTTGGAATGAAGCCAATTTTCAGTGGAGGCCCAGGGAGAAACACTCCAGATGCATGTATTTGTAATGTGGGAAGAAACTGGAGCACCCAGTGAAAACCCACATGGATGAAAGGAGGACATGCAGACTCCACACAGAAGGCACCCCAGCCGAGAATAAATCAGAGAACCTCTTGCTGTGAGGCAACAACACACCCGGTGCACCATTGCACCGTCCAATTTGCATTTTCCAATATGCATTTTCAGAATCAGTCCATAGTATTGGATGCATCATATTTTGTAATTTTGGAAAAATATTTTTTTTCTTAAGGGGAGGGGTTTGATGTTGACTGAAATAAAGCTGCTATTGCATTCATGTATATATTGTGAATCTGTAGTGCAGATATTGTCATTTTAAGGCTATTGTACTATATTACCATTTTAAGACTGCATGCATCCTGTAATACATTGCACTTTGAAACCTTGGACTTGTGTGAGCATAATGACGAAAGAGTAAACTTTATTTCTGTTGAGCTGTCTTGTTTTACAGAGAAAAAATTACCTGTTTGTCTAAAATGAGATGTATCCTGACATTTCTAAAACTACCTATAGACATTAATAGGTAACTAGTGGTGCACCATCCAGGCTCTCGTTCCATCCAGTCTCATCATCCAATAGAAAAAACTTATAGATACATGCACATTCCTTTTGACATACAGCACTTAGCATTATTAACCTCTGTACTGCTGCCTTTGTATCCTTTACTTTGATATTTCAACTCCTTTGTCTCTGTGTAACTATTCCTACCTAATATAGGGACTTTGATGTTAAGAGTCCAAAGCACATCTTTTTCTTCCTATGTGAGAGGTAATTTCCTCCCTGTTATCAGGGAAAAAAATGAGTAATTCTAATTTTGAAGAATGCAAATGATTGCATATGTCTTAAATTATTCATAACAAAAGTATATGTCTTTATCTGCAAAACCATACCAATTGAATCACCATGTATGTGCTTGTTTTCTCTGTGTACCCAGGTTTCTTCCCATATCCCCCAGAGTATGCTGGTAGACAGGCATGCTCTAAATCTCGTACATATATGATGCATTGGCCTTGGATTTGAGGCCTAGATTGTGGCAGTAAAGGGTCCAAAAAGGACAAACTTCATGAAGCAGTTAAATAAAATTAAAAATGAAAAGTATTCAATATGATGATATTTAACTAAACCCTGGACCATCTTTTAACAATGTGATATCATCTGGTCTAGCTGATGCAACTTAGAATAGTATACAAACCTTCAAAACTGCCACCCTATGCCTAGATATGACACTTCAGCTTTTGTAATAATGTATGGTATGCTGAAGGATTCTGACTCATATATTTTGCAGTTTCAGAAACTTGTCTTCTTTTTATTAAATATGTCAAAATTATTTCAGAGAACTATTAAGGCAAGATGTACCATGTAAAGGAACCAACAGCTCAGCCATACCTTTCAACAGTCCAGATTTTCAAAGAGTGTTCAGATTTTTGCCTCATCTTTTTGGTCTTTTCTGTATGGAATTTGTTAATTTCTGGCAAATCACAGAGGATTAAAGTCAATAAATAATGACATACATTTGAGTTTCCGACTTCATATCCTTCAAAAAATGCATGCTAACACAAAACCCATTATTCTAACAACTTTCTAAGTTTATAAGAGCAATACTTAAAACCTGTCCCCATTTTTGGGCCTATTTCCTGTCATTATTTTACACTTTGTCCAGATTTCTTATGCTAAGAGGTTGACAGCTATGAGCTCATCTGAAATGTATTTAGATGCTGATCCTTACTTGATCTGTACTAATAGAATGTCTCCATCTCTCCAGATTTTAGCAAAGGCAAAAACACTTAACCCTGTAAAATTTACTAACTCCACCAGGTTTCTCTGAGATAGCAAATATGAAATATAAGTTACTTTCTTATGTGAGATTAAAATTGACTGGAGTAAGGTTATTTATGTATATTCCCATCCATTTGTCCAACTGTATGGATTATCCATCTGATAAATCTACTGATGTTGATAATGCTTCTAAAAAGAAAGTGTTCTTAAATGAGCGGATACCTCTCCTAATAACATATTTCATAGGGTTGTGAAGGTTGATGGCTTTAGTTACAATTCACCACTCTTTAGATACTGAGGTTATATAAAATATTAACAGCCCTGTCATATCAGCAAGTCAAATGTCCTCATAAGTCAGTATATCAGCAAGTCAAATATCAGAAATACACAGTCTGGGGATCTAAACCTCTTCTGCAGCATCAAGAGAAAAGTTTGGAGGGACAGACATATTTCACAGAGGATGCAACTGCTCTGGAAAAGATTCCCCATCCACATAAACCAAAGTTTATCCCCGTCCATTTTTTAAGCTTAAATTAGATCTATGGATGGGAAAAAGAAGATTTACCCCGGGACTGCCCCCTGTACTACTAATGGATATATGCAGCTCCTAAATGTTTTATTCCATGCATGGGTCCCCTCAAATTGTCTATAGTATAATCCCAGTTATTTTCATTAGGTGCAAAATATAATTATCGACCATTGGATGAGTAAGACTAATCTAGAACCAAATGCATAATATATAACCAAATGTGATAGGTTAGTTTGAGCACAAAAATGGGAAACTGATTAGGCTTAAATGGTCTGCAAGGGTAGCTAGCCGAGTACTTACCTATGAATCTGTGAACCCATACATTGTAGTTAGGAAGACAAAAACATTCAGTTATCTTTCATTTTATTATTATTATTATTATTATTATTATTATTATTATTATTATTATTTTCTTAAGCAGGTGAATTGTCTCAACTCTAGTCTCTGGATATGGATGTTTCAGGAAAATTGCTTAATGATGCTTTCCTTTCCATTTCAACCCTGTGGCCATAGTCAATCTTATGAAGGCAGACTTATATTATTCTTCTTTGGATCACATTTGAAATCAAATTTATTATGACAAAATACAGACTACAGATAAAAATTTCTTGACAGACCAGCAAAGAATGTTTGAAAGTTAGAAAGTTTCAGAATGAGATTGTGATAAACTGAGAGGCTGCCAGCCCAGCTAGATAGAATTTTTTAAATAATTCTGTCATTGTAAATATTAATATGATCCACAGGCTTGTTTGACAAATGTAAGAGAATTGTGTTATGTTCTGAGCTTCAAAAATGCAGCCACAGTGCACCCTGCTGCTAAGTAAAGGATTTTATGACTGTGTGTGATCTCAAGCTAGGAGACAGGATGTCTGCAGCTAAGAATTCGTCTTTCTATTGTCCTAAGACAGAGATAATTATTAGGTTTCACGTGTAAAGTGTCTTTTATTGCTGTGGCTTCCTAGCAGGTGCTGATTACAAAGAAATGTTAAATTTTCAGTTCTGTGAGCCTGGGAAACTGAAGCAGAAGTGTCAAAAATTATGTAATCTGAAATGACTCAGCAGTAATGTGAATTATCAATTTAAGGGCTATCTCAGAAAGTACAAATGGCATTTTGTATTTTGTTCTGAAACTGACAACTCACCAGCACTTCTCATATATATTTGCTTGCTCTGTAAGTAAGATACTTAGGTACAGTGATTTCTCTTAGAGATCGATAGAAATAGTAAGATTAGTCTAGCTGTTTTTGATATTTATGTCACATAGTCATAAAGTATTGTTTTAAAGTATTTCCTGTGATTTCTGAACTCTCTATTGTCACTGTGTTGAATTAATAAGTATTGTCTTGTGTTTTTCTTATTTATTATTAAATATTTTTAAATCTTTCAACTGTGGATGTTTTGTGTAGGGATGATTTAAGCTCTTAGTAAACTTGCATGCATTTGGTGATACTGTATAGGCCACTCCTAAATAGCTTTCGAGTCTCAGTCACACTTACTAATTGGATAACAGTAACACTGCACAGCAGAATTAGACACCCTTTGGTAAGGGCCTTTATAGTTGCTGATAATGGTGGTTGGTGGCAGGTGGTACGACCATATAGTCTGAGCAGAAGAATGCTAGCTGGAGAACCTGTGCCAGCTTTCCCCAGGAGTGTCTGTGTGCTTGTATATAACTCAAATCTCAAACCGTGTGTGTGTCAGCTACTTGGGGAGGGATAAAAAGCACTGGTTGGACAGAGAGGTTGCTGGAGATTTTGGCTTGACCACTCAGCTGATATTGGAGCCCTATAGCTGTGTCAGTGGGGAGTCTTATTGGGGATCTGGAGAGAATTGGAGAAACCAGCCCCAGACTGCCTGTGATCTCTGTGTGTCCTTAAGGGACATTGTACTTTACTGTGTGTGTGTACTTGTTATCCTCCCAATGTGGATGTGCCTCACTGGTGCTAGTGGTGAGGATTGAGGCTCCTTGATTACTGGGCTAGTACACAGGCATCACAGAGATAAATAACCTCCCTCAGAAATGCAAGAGGCTGTTCTCTGATATGTAGTTATTTCTCCACCAGAACATGCCAAAACTATTTTGGAACATTTGACAAATTTGCTTAATCCCTGGTAAGGAAGGACTGTATGTCCTTTTTTCTCAGTCTCCTCACTTAAACTGCCAATTAATTTAGCCCGTTGTTCACTAATTGTCCTACCTCTGTCCTTCATAACTTGCCAGTTTCCATCTTACAAAGTTTTTCTTCATTATCCTAAAGATTTAGCCATTCTCCATTAATATAGTTTGGAAATAACTTGGGAAATTATCTTAAGAGAATAAAGTTGTCTTCACATATCTCTGAAATGATTTCTTCAAAAACTGTTTCAAGAAGGTTACAGGCACCATTACATTTGGAGTCCCTGTCATTATTAACTATTACAAACAGGGCTGCCACTTCTCTTTCCTCTTTATAATGGTCATAGCTGCCTATACATAAGTTGGGTTTTCTAGATTTGCCTTCTTGATTTCTGTCTCTTAAGTCCTAAAATGTAGTAGTGTCTAACTTGCGCAGTATTTATTGGAAGAATAAAACATTGTATACTTTTATATCACCATGATTTTTAAAAATAATGTGACATAGAAATCCCTCTCAAGTAATAGCATACTTGTCATTAAATAAGCTCATTTAAGATAAGTCATAGGTGAACTTTTTATGTCATCAGTAGCACTTTAAGTTCAATTCAGAAGTGCTTTCTGCAGTCCTGCATTACAGTGTTTTGTTAGCTGTCTAAACAACAAACACATCTAGCGAAAGAGGTTAATGCCACTTCAAGTCATCTTCCCTTCACTGTTAATGAGTTCTACAGAGATTTGTTCATGACATCATCCCCGGGATTCAGTAAGGTTCCGTGCAGGAATAGCTTCTTCCCGCACGGAAACGTCCATTTAAGAGCAGCACAACAGCGTGCCATGCAAAGTAATGAAGGCGCACTGACTCTGATGAGTGCAGGGGGTGTGTCTGAGAGCAGAGCTCTCACAATACACATGCCTCTGCACTCAAGAATTGCCATTTGGCAATTACAATGTGCAAGAATGCTCTCAGGGGGTTGCATACCTCCCAACTGTACAGATCTTCACAGAATGTCCAGATTTTTCACTCATACATTTGGCCTGTACTCCATTTGTCCTGGCAAATCACTGGGGGATGAACTCAGGACTGAAGTAGTTAAATAATGGCATACATTTAAGTTTCAGACACCAAATCCTTCAGAACAATTATATTAAAACAAATCCTGTTACTCTAGCAACTTACTTAAGTTTGTAAGAGCAATATTTAAAATATGCCCCTAGTTATACCTCATTTTGTCAAGCTTTGTCCAGATATATTGGATGAAGAAGTTAAGAGATATGGGGAGTTGCTAGGATGTCTGCCAAATGTGCAGATGCACCCAGAAATCCACAGCAATACATGTAATCTGTCCCTTCCTAGAGAAAGTAACACTAGAATTTTTTTTTATCAAACAGAATAAATTTAACTGTAGATGTGTGGGTTTGCCCATTGCTTAGCTATTCATACTGCAGCTTAAATAGCACAAGAAGATAAATAGCAAGATACGTTCAATTGAAGCAGTACTGCAATAGTGTAGTGGTCAGAGCGTTTGCTTTACAAGCAATCATTCTCAGTTCAGTCCTCACTGTAGTAAATTCCATTTTCAATGTGAAAGCAATTTATGAACATTTTTTGCTGTATAACCTACTAAATGACATATATTTGTGAAATGGAATACTGCATTAAGTGCAGATATCAGATGCCATTGTAATAATGTGGTAAAATCCACAGATAAACACAAGTGCCCCATACAGTATACGTACACATGAATCAGAGATAGTAATAATAATGTGTATTGAATGATAAATTCATTACATACAGCAAATAGTGTACAATATGTATAGAGTGTCCAGATCTACCACTTTCCCAAGACCCATGTTTCATTTCTTTCTAAATTATTGTGGGGGTAAGTGGGAGTAGGCACTTTTAAGCAGTACTAAGCGGGTTTAATCCTGTTTGCATGGGGGTAAACAATGCGCACACAGGTTAAGAATTTTGAAGCTAACTCTCTGCAAATATTTAACCGGATGTTAGAATTGCTTACAGTCATGCAAACACACGCAAACCCACTTACAATTGTTAAAAGTGCCTTAATCAGTCTGTATCCAACAGCCACTGTTCTGCCCAGCAACAAAACAAACAGGCCTTGAATCCAGGACCCTGTACACTATAGTCACAGCAGTTAACCAGTAAGCCAGTACAGCTGTACATAAAATTGAGGTACACCCAAACAGATCCTCACTATAGCAACATCACAATTTACATGTGAAAGGAATCTATAAACAGGTTTATGTTGTAAACCTACTACATAATATATATATGTATATATATATATATATATATATATATATATATATATATAAAAACTGGAGTACTGCATTAAGTCCAGATGTAAGGTGGCATTGTAATAAAATGATGAAATCCCCCAATAAACACAAGTACCCCATACAGTGTATGTACACATGAATCACAGATACTAAAATATATAACATGTAATGAAGGATAAATCAATGCCAAACAGAAAATAGTATGTAAATTTAAAAATAAGCAACACTAAGCATTGCACATCTCTGTTTACTAAGTGTAAGCAATGCGTAGTCCAGCTAAATTGATTTGCCGATTGGTATACCGCTTTAAGCAATCCCAACTTTAGGTAAGCAGGTTTGACCATAGCTTAGCATTTTCAAAACCATCCAATCATGGCAAAGTGCAGGAAATCAGCCCTATTTAAACCCCACATGTGAGAATACATCTCATAACTGGTTGCAACTTCCTCCTGTATCCAGTATGGCTGGTGTCAGAGAAGGATCGCACTTCCAATCATAGCACAGGGGCATCCAGGAGTCCAAGGACATGGCAAGACACCTGGTAAAAGACAATAAAGAGAGACTGCTGCAGGGCCAGTACCAGGGTTCCCAATATAAAGTGGAAGCCTGGGACCATCGCAACCGCACCTCACCAGTGCCACAGGCATCCCTCAAACTGGTGAGCAGGTCAGACATCACTATGCCGACCTGAAAGGGAGGAAGAGGGAGCTCTTGCATCAGTGGATCCAAGAAGCTAGGCAGGATGATGTCCCAGCAGTGTATAAGTACTCATTCTATTACCTGTTTAATAATTGCCAGCTTGTGTATATTATGGATAGGTATGGATAAATATTCCTCTTATGTCTTTGACAGCAGCAACAGAGTGGGCTGTGAATCAGGAAGCCCATGCCTGTAGGCTGCAGAGGCTGTGTCATGAGGCAGGTTAGTAATAATCTTGCATGTACTGTCATAAGAAATAAATCTAAACGTAGTAGTAAGTTAATTGCCAGTATAAAACCTGTATTGTGCATGGGATGTAATGAATACACCAGACAATATGTCAGGAAGAGTCTCATACAGGTTGTATGTAAATAAAGGGGTAACAGCCTGGCAATAAAAGTCTAACTCCTGCACTGATTGGATTTACTCTGGTATCATATGGTAGTGTAATGTTGCATTCTCTTAATAGTACTGTTGTATTAAGCACTGATACCCACACTGTGCTACATAAATAAAATGTGTAGGAATGTCTTTATATGATTGCTGTAATCACAAGGCCATATTGCACAACTGAGAGAGACTTAGACAGAAAACAGTAAAAGATACACAACATAATCCAAGTAGCACATTCAACTGAGACATAAACTGTTGTATTTTTAGCACACACAGCCATGGTTTGAATCCTGGGAGTGGTAGTAAGCAGTATGCAGAATCATACCCCTCAAATGTACAGATTTGTTCAGAATGTCCAGATAATTGGCCCATATCCGCTGCCTGCTACCCTGTCTCCCTGGCAAATCAGTGTGATGATCTCTGACATTTAGGCAGCATTTAATGACATATAACTGACTGTCAGACCTGTAAATATTCAGAAAATGTATATGAAAACAAACCTGTCATTGTAGCAACTCACCAAAGGTTTATGAGGGCAATTGTCAAAATAAGTCCCAGTTTCACCTGCATGTTGTCAAGACTTGCCCAGAGTGTGTGCAATAAGAGAGTGAGAGGTATGTGCATAACATCAACCTGGAAACTGGGAATGTGCGTAGAAACAGTCAGATAGTGTTAACAAAGAATACCTTCAGAGGTATACCAGGTAAGGGTGTATACTGCAGGTAAAACACAGTTCACATATATAGTTGTCTACAAACATACCACTGTCCAAACTAAGAACATAGGCTAGTGTAATAATACCTGCAAGGTACAGAGTACAGCACTGACTAAGAAAGTATTGAGAACTACAGGGATATACAAGTTGTAAATTGACATCCCCCCACCATATCTGCAACAATAATTTAAATACACAACTCAATGGGTATGTGTACAATTAAATCTACTGTTGGGACATATGTCCTGTTATTTGATAAATGCTGAAATTTGTTTCTATGCTTGTGCCATGTTGAAATACTCCCACATTGGTGGCATGCTGCCATCAATGTACCTGGATGCTGTTGTAATGGCCACTGTGGTTCCATATATGCATATGTTCTGTATGACTCTGTTCCATATCTGGTGTTTTGGATTAATGGGAATATCTATGCATACTGTTATACCTAATCCTGGAATGTGTTGATTATTACTAACCCACATATGTTTTAAAATTGAAACACCATAGCACGTTTGGGAAGGCCAGTCCCAGAGGACCCACATCATCTGGCCATGGCACCGAGCACCAGCACATCTGGGGCACACACCGGGACCTCCTTGTCCACTGGTCCTGCACCACCTTTGGGTGGAACTGCTGCAGGGGATGAGGCTCGACCCCACTGGGAGTGGGCACAGACAGGAAACTGTCACCCTTCATCAGGTCTGGGGTCTGGTGTATAGCAAGCTCAGCAGAGAGTTCGATCAGCTACACCAGGTTGAGGGTGGCATGGCACATCTAGATGGTCAGCCTGCCCCTCCTACCCAGCCCCCAGCACAGCCACCTTTGGGCTGTGAAGGTGCAGTGGTGACTGCCCATAGCCCATGGGTGGGGACCTCAGTCCCACTGTTTCCATTTGGGGGCTCATGGGCTTCCGACTTCCAAACACCCCTCCCCATCCAAGGTGTTTATCCCCCACATGTGTCATATACCACCCTTGTATGCTGTCTTGTCTGTCTTGTCTGTCATCCTACCCAACCTACCTCCCCAAATATACCTACTATCTATCCCCAACATCCCACTCTCACCTTAAAAAAAAAGTGCAAACTGTTCCCCCCAAAAACATCTCGCCCCATACATAGCTGTCCATTTCACACACATTTCCACTGGACACATGTAATCTGGTCTAATTGGCTTCACAACATATTATTGTTGTCCTCACCCCTCTCTCAGGAGTTTGAGTGTCCAAATCCACCTCCAAATCAGTATATATGCACAGCTGTTGCTGTAGAAGAAATGGGAAGCTATGGACCTACCCTACACCCATGCTGCACATCCCTAACAATTTTCCCTACAGTCTTTCCCTCTTTGTGCCCCTTTTTCACCACTTTCATATCAACCCTTTTTCTTTTCTTTTAAAGAAATTAGTACGGGGGTAAGCAAGAATAAGCACTTTTAAGCAGCAGTAAGCAGGTTTAATCCTATATGCGCGGGGGTAAGCAATGCCTACACAAGATAAGCGATTTAGAGGCTAAAAGAGTGTAAACATATTTAACCAGAAGTTAGCATTGCTTACCATCACGTAAACCCGCGCAAACCCACTTACATCTGCTTAAAAGTGCCTTAGTCACTCTGTATCCAACAGCCCTTTTTCAGCCCAGTACCAAAATAAACAGCCTTTGCAAGTGATTTACCACTAAGCCATGTCAGACATGCATAACTTTGATTATTTTAAAAAATATCTTCCAGCACAGTCATACAGCAGTAGAGGAAATGTATTTATATATGTAGATGTATGTGTATGCATGTGTATGTATGTGTGTGTAAATATATATATATATATATATATATATATATATATATATATATATATATATATATATATATATATATATATATATATATATATATATATATATATATATATATATATATATATATATATATATATATATATATATATATATATATATATATATATATATATATATATATATATATATATAGTATGTATATATATATGTATATATATATATATATATATATATATATATATATATGTATATATATATATATTTCTATAGATATACAAGAGAACACAACAAACACATATATGACCAAAGGCACTGTTAATGGGGGTGAGGGGACCCAATTTAAGTACCTCTTATAATTATTGATATCATCGCCTCCTGCACAGCAAAACATATTTGCCTTGCAACACAATACCAACACTTGCAAGTCTCATACCCAGGACCCTACACAACATAGCCACAAGAAGTTAACAGTAATCCATCCCACCTGTATGATGTCAAGATGGTATCAACAACATATGCAGAACAGTCTGTCTACCATAGGGAATTTTTAATGTGGAAGTAGTAAATATTCCAATGATACATATACACACACACACACATATATGCAGATATATATATATATATATATATATATATATATATATATATATATATATATATACATATATATATATATATATATATATATATATATATATATATATATATATATATATATAGATATATACATATATAGATATATATATATGTATAGATGTCTATGTATATACACATACACATACACACACATATACATATATTGCTACATATAGATATGTAGAGAAAGATACATATGTAGAGGGTGCACAACATATTGAATAGCCAGTATTCCGACACTTGCCACCTTTTAAAATGGACTTTACATGATTCTCACATAGAAAAGACAATTATTGCATGAAACATATACTCACAGGGAAGTCAAAACATATGACAACACACACAGATTTGCATACATAAGAAATATTTATGTACTATTACAGTTGTATATGTCATGTCATATAGCTGTTAGGTGTTTGAAATACTTACTAACTGAGTAATACAACTATCAAGCAAAACATTTTATACAGTAATCTGAAAGCATCGCATATGTTGCTGTCCAGGCCAAGGCCTTCAAGTAGTACAACAGTAAAGAAACACTGGCCCAGGAGATAATAATCAATCAACAGTAAGTAATGCAGATGTAGCTCAGCAGCCTCCAATTACACTCTGTGCTCAACCCTAGGGGAAAAGAATTAAGTTGTCACAATGAAGATGTATCTGTTACATAATGCTTAACTTAAAACATCACTATCACACTTTACAAGCAGAACAGTCTGTAAGACAATAAGCACTAGCCCACCAATGTTCCCAAGGTGAAATGTATGAACATTTACAGCCATATACCTTAAGGTGTCTTACTACTGATATCCCTCACATGTTGTACCAGCCTAGATTATATATGGCAAATACCCCTCCCTCATAGAAAGACTTACAGGGCCATATAACAGTGTTACATACACTGACCTCTGGACTGCACAAGGGCACACATGATTTGTCCAACTGTAGCCCACATATATATGGACCCTACCACACAATATGTGTGGGGACCACAACATCACTGGAATGATGGCAGGAATGGCAGCATAGGCCACTACTTAACAACCTCTTACTGCATGACATATGGACAAAGCCTGACATATAACTGGAAGACAGAGGCTGGAACAGAGGGCCATATTTGCATATTGTTGTTATACACTGAGAAAGTTGCTGGTGTTACATGATTGGTTGCAACATACCCTTATTTAGGAATATGAAGTCAGAAACACAAATGGATGTAATCATGTACTGATAGCACTCAACAGACAGAATGCCAGAGATATATCTGAGACAAGACCTGTGTGGTGGACAGACAAAACAGAACAGGCAATCCTCTGGCCATCATGTGGATAGGCCCACAGCTGAGAGCTATGCAGACAGACTGCATTCCATGCTAAACTAGTATGTACACACAAACCCCATAACACTAGTGGTATACAATGCATATAACAACACTACTCACACTGTCTGTAGGTCTGGAACCTTATACAAATATGTAGTTGGCCTGTGTCTGCATGTCCTCTTGTAAGAGGTATTGCAACCTGCTGTCTGTAATACTGCTGCCCACACACAGGAAGGATGTCCTCCATACAGGAAAGGTAAAGGGGCCATGCCCCACATGATTTAGTAATTTATAGTAGTGGGTTGCTATGACAGTGTTAATTGGAAGTACTACACAGCAGGCTGCATGCAGATAGCAAGTGGTGGACACTGAATGGTGCAGAGGCCATCCCCTGATCATGTGAATCACCTACAAAATCCATGCTGCAAGCTATTCAAAGCAGCTCAATCCATGTAGTGGAGAGAGAGAGAGAGACAGAGAGAGAGAGAAAGAGAAAGAAAGAATGAAAAAGAAAGAAACAAATAAACATCTGTCCAGTAACTATAAAGTTGTTCAATGACTTAACCTACAGACATCCCAAGTTAACCAAGGGGACACAGCAAACTGTATCCAGAAGAGTCGACAATCCCACAACAGGTATGTGAAGCATATATGCATGTAATAGAATGTAGTACTTGGTCTATAATAATGGGATAGATGATGTGGAATGATTTATATGTGCCATGAGATTTTGTTGTTGTAATGATGTCCTGCTGAACAACTGGTATGGACAATAGTGTCTGTCACTGTGGGCAGTGGGCCATACTTGTCAGCTGTGCAGATCAGCACTGAATGACAGGATGTAAGCCTTCATAGTGTGTGTGTTGTGTACTGCAATACGTGCATCTTAGTGTCGCCAATAGCTGCTGGTGGAAGTAATGCCATTATGATGGACACATGAGTTTCAGAGCCCATCACTTACAGGACAGTCATGTTAACATGTAATGTAGCATGCACAAACACCATAGGTGTGTAATAGGCTTACCTGCAATCTGTCTCAGTATATACCCCCCCTAATGTTAGGCTGTGTCCACGTGTGATGCCTGTCTGTGTTTTAGCAAGGCAGAATAGTGCAGCTGTACAGAAAGGAGAGTTAGAGAGTGTGGACCTGATGTATGAATGCACTATATATATATATATATATATATATATATATATATATATATAATATACAGACACACACACACACACACACACACATATATATATATATATATATATATATATATATATATATATATATCTAGACACACACACACACACACACAAATATATATATAGATATATATATATATATATATATATATATAGTGCATTCATACATCAGGTCCACACTCTAACTCTCCTTTCTATATATATATATATATATATATATATATATATATATATATATATACATGTATGTCTACATATATACAAACACACACACACACACACACACACACACACACACACACACACACACACACACACACACACACATATTTATATAAATACATGCTCCTACTGTTGAATGACAGTGCTGCACGATATGTGTGAGAGAACACCGCACATATCAATACACACACATATATATATATATATATATATATATATATATATATATATATATATATATATATATATATATATATATATATATATATATATATATACACAGCAATAAGTGGGTGCAAAATGGACAGTTATGTCAGGTGTGAACACCATGTTGGGAACACATTGCCCTTGTTTGTGAAGGTGGGACTGGTATTTTGGGGAAGGATAGTAGGTATATTTGGGGAGGTAGGTTGGGTTGGAAGACAGACAAGACAGCATACAGGAGCGGTATATGACACATGTGGTGGGTAAACACCTTGGATGGGGAGTGTTGTCTGGAATGTGGAAGTCCAGGAGCCCCCATATGGAAACAATGGGACCACGGGCCCCACCCATGGGCAGTCACAACATCATCTTCATGGCCCTGAAGGTGCCTGGGCTGGGGGCTGAGCAAGAGGAGCTTGCGGACCCTGTGATTGTGTACTGAGGGTCTCAAGGTGCTGTAGCACTAGCACACCCCCCAAGTCTCTGTGGGGCTCCCCATGCACCAGACCCTGGACCTGACTTCGGGTGACAGGATCCTGTCTGTGTGTGCTCCCGGGGGGGGGGGGGTGACACCATCCCCTGAAGTGGTACCATCTGAAGGTAGTGCAGGACCAGTAGATGATGATATCCCAGGGTGGGTCCCATATGTGATGTGGCCTGGTAACATGGCCAGATGAGGTAGGAAAGGTGATTCTGCTGGCAACTGTTTTCCCAAACTTGCTATTGTGTCACTGTTATAGAACATATATGGGTAGTAATAGTCCACACGTTCCAGGATTATGTCTAACAGCATGCATAGATATCCCCATTAACACAAAACAACAGATGTGCAGCAGTCACATAGCAAACAGAACACATGCATATATGGTACCATAGTGGCCCTTACAATGGCATGCAGGTGACATTGTTTGTAACAGGCCACCAATGATAGTGTGTCAACATGGAACATGACTACAAACACATTGCACAAATTGTTGTACAATATGATATATGTCCCAAAGGTAGGTGTTCTGTAGACATACCCATTGAGTTCTGTGATCAGATTGTTGTTGCAGATATGGTGGGAGGAGACAGAGATGTGTATCAACAACTATGATATCCTTGCAGTATGAGGTCCTCAGACCTGTTTCCCTCTTTATGTCTTTCAGGCAAAATGTTCAGGGAGAGACTTCCAACGTACACAGTGGAGGAGAATGATGTCATCATCACATACCTGGTGCAGGACTACCATACCCTGTTCAAACATACAGCCCATGATCTGCAGGAGTGGACTGCCCTGTGTAACAATCTTGTCCACAGGGTAAATGATGTTGTCCTGCATAACCGCAGTTATGAGCAGGTCCAACATTGATGCACTAATCTAATGCTGCTGCGGTTAGGGGGGACCAGATTGCAATGAGGGGGGTCAAGCCATCCAGCCCACCGACACATGTTGAAGAGCTCCTTGCCAGTCTCGGCGCACCTGCCCACCCGCAAACACAAGACCCGGCAGAGAGCATAGTGGAGGTGGGTGCTACCCAAACAATGACCGAGGTGCGTGCAGGTAAGGCCACAGGGCACATTAGTAGACCACTGTTGCATATCCATCTGTAGAGTTTAATCATGCATATGTGAGATGAAATATATATAGTCTGTTGCTGCATTGTAGTAATAAACAGTCATGCATAATCTGTAGTATTGTGGGTTTGTACTGTTGATGTACTGTAATGCTGTACCCTCCAAGTACCAATGCCACAGGTGTGGCTATTAACATCACATCTCTCATACAATTATGTAGGTCCCTCGGGTATACCTTTGGGGCAGCAGCCTGTAGCTGGTGAGTATGGTGTTTGTTCAGGTTTGCCAATACACCGGTCATGTTATGGCCATGGTATATTCAATGCACACATTTAACACACCTACCCATAATACTGATAAACAAAAAACACTCCATGGAAACAATCCAAAACACAAAATAACACTAATTTAATTAAGCGCTTTTCATCGCCTTCATTAAGACAACTTCCTCAGATAACATATTAAAACAATGAGACCATATAAATAGTATACTAACATGCCACATGATAATGACAAAAGCAAGTGCATTGATATACAAAAAATAGTACTTTTACTAAAAACTTCTAAACTCTATGTTTGAAAATTTTACTGCCCTATATTCAACCTATTCAACAACATGTTAAATGAATAACTTATACCTTCCACCCAAAAAAAATATAAAATAAAAAATAAAAATAAAACTAAAATATGCATACTGTTGTAAAAGCATTAGGCCACCAATTGTGAACTGTGACACTTACAACATTTCAAAACTGTCAAAAAATGAAATGGTAATAGTAGTTCACTTTATCTCTAACCTTCTAAAAATTAAAACATATAATAAATTTCAACAGACTGTTTACATAGATTCAAAAAACATACCTAATCATTCACTTTCTCTCTAAACTTCTAAGTTTTAAAAGGCATGTTATATTACAGTGGTTGTTTAACCCGGGTTCAACAAAAGCGTTCAGCCTAATTTGCCAGGACAGTTCACTTTCTTCAACTAGCAAATTTGAAGGGCCACCCCGGATGTTATATTGAATTTGGTCAATTGCTTTAAAAGTAGATTTATGACCTGGATGTGCCATGCTATGTCTAGCAAGTGCATTATCGCTTTTCTTTGAACTTATTGCATAGGTATGTTCATATATTCTGTCACTAAGTCTACGCTCCATTTTCCCAATTTAAAAAGCTTTACATAAGGAGCATGAAGCAATGTAAACAACCATTTTTGAATTACAGTTTAAATTGTGTTTCATTTGATATTTCCTTTCATTGATGGTGAATGTACTACCTGTGGTGATAAATTTACACATACTACAACACCCACAGGTGGCCATACCAGTAAGCCTATAGATGCTCCTATGGTTTGAAAATTCCAAAATATTTTTCAAACTTGTTCCTCTCCTAAAAATAATTCTGGGACTCTCATTCAATTTCTCTAGTAGTATTTTATCCTGTTTTATAAGTTCCCAATTCTTGTATAGAATAGATTTGATAAGAACACTATCTATATTAAATGTAGTTTTTACACTGGTTGTCAATTTTTTAACCTGGTCACCAATGTTATCACCAGGAACCATAGGTCCAAATTCATATGTGTCTAAACGTTCACCTACCCTTAAAATTGGTGTAATAGACCTGTTGGCCCTTTTCAAATGGACTTCATTGGTTACTGTTTCAATTAACGACCAATAATACCCTCTTTGTTGAAACATTCTTCCCAATAAGTTGCATTTGTCAAAGAAATCAGAGTCACAGGACACCATCCTAGTGGCTCTAATCATTTGACCTTTGATAATAGATCACTTTTGGGGTAAAGGGTGTGAACTTGAAAAACGCAAAAATGCATTACAATACGTGTCCTTTCTGTAAATCTTTGAGGTATACCTATTGTTAACCTCATCTTTAACTAAACAAACATCAAGATATTCAATACTAGTCTCTTGAAAATTGAATGTAAATTTAAGAAAACTAATTGTACTATTAAAGTACTCAAGAAGTTTGTCTGCTGAATCTGAGTTACCTCTAAATACAATAAAAATGTCATCCAGGAAACGTGTGTAATACATAATGTTGGACATATGGTTAACGTTATTAAAGACATAATTTTTCTCCCAATATGCCATAACAGTATTGGCAAAACTTGCCCCGCAGGGTGAGCCCATGGCTACACCCTGCTTTTGCAAGTATAGATCGTTTTGGAATGAAAAATAATTGTTAGTAAGGATAATGTCTAACAATACTTCTACCAGGTAGATTTCTTGGCTAGAAGCTCTTTTACTATGAAGAAATAAACTAGCCCATTCCATGCCTTCTAAGTGTGGAATTGACGTATAAAGATCTTTAACATCTATAATCAAAAAAATGCTGTGTATGTCAAAACACAACTCGTTCATATTGTATAAAAATGTCCAAGAGTCTTTGCAGACTTGAGTTTCAGTTACTAAATATTTTTTCAGAATGCTATCTACCACTTTAGCACATGGATATGTGATAGACCCCCGACCGTCACTCAACGGTCTAAAGGGCGGGTTAACCAAATCTTTATGAATTTTGGAAATTGCAAATAAAACAGGAATTTCTGGCTATGCCATATTCATGTAATTGTATTGATTAATGTAAATTCTGGCTTCTATAAATAAATCATTAATATACCCATTTATTGATTTGTACGCGACATTAACTTCATTAATTGAAGCTTTACTGTAAGCAACACTATCCAATAATGTCTGCACTCTAGCAACATAGTCAGTTGGATCAAATAAAGCAAGCCCACTACCCTTATCGGGTTTGATAGCTCGCACATGTAAAGATTTAAACATGTTTAGTGCTGCCGCTTCATCGCGGGTAGTGTTTTCTACTCACACTTTGTTAAACAGACTTTTATAGTTATTAGAGAAAATTCTCAAGTCTTATTCAGTCATAGTTTCAAACATGCTTAAAACAGGGTGAAGCGGGGGATTGTAAGTGCTGGAAACTCGAAAAGGAGAAGAAAGGAAATCCTCCATTGCCCCAAGGTTTCCAAACAACACTCTCAGGTTAAGTTTTCTTACAAATAGTTTAAGGTCTTTCACTGTTTGAACAATATCAAAATGACAACTGGGAACAAATGTGTTCCCTTTTGCTAGGAATTCTACTAGAGATGGATCAATTTCTATAGAAGAATAATTGAAGATGTAAAAATCGCCAATCTTATTTTTCACAATAGCAACCCCATGTTGCAAATCTTGTGTTATCTCCTGCGTTTGTTGTTCCCATGCTGTTTGTTTTTTTGAGGATAGTTGTTGGATTTTTTTGGGATCACCCCAGGGTGAATATCTTTGTGAAAATTTAAATTGTTGGAATTATTAAAGTTATGATTAGGAAAACTTATTCCTTGTTGGTTGTTGTTCCCATCCTTGTTGTTAGAACGAAGACGCTCGCTTCGTCTAACAGTTTTGTGTTCAGAACTAGGAGAAAGCTCCCCATTCGGGGCAACGGGGTTAAAGGTGTTACTCTCATTTCTACCCTTGCTGAAGTCGTTATTTGTATTGTTCACAGCAGCATTATTGGAAATCGCTAAACCAACTTGAGCCAAAGACGGTTTAGGGTATGCTAGACCGTTTTCATAAGCTGCACGGTCTCTGTTCATTTTTTGATTTTGTTAAATTTAAGCCTGTCCAAAAGCTGCTCGATGCTAACAAAGCATCTCTCATATTTGTATTTGTACCTACAGAAGTCAACATGGGAAGTAATCAAGGAATTTAACTCAGAAACTTCTTGTGATAGTTGCACAATCTGCAAGTTGTAATGTTTAAGCATTAAGTCCATCAAAGCAAACCCCTGTTGGTCAAATAGTGTGTTGAATTCAAGGTGAAAAATAGAGTCGGCAATAAGACCAGTAGGATATAAGTGGTGTCACAGACCATTTGGCACGATATGTTCTTTTATGCATTCTTGAAAGTAACTGACTTCAAGCTGCAACTTTTTTAATTTAACTAATTTAATATCCAGAAGTTTCAGCTGCTCAGTTATAAAGACAGAACCAACCTGATGGTGGGTAGCATTGTCAGCCGGTTGCCCCTCGAAGTTTTCGTAGTTGAAGCAAAACTTCCGCATGTTGTTAATCCACTCTTGGAACTGGGGGGTACTAATAAGCCCCACAATGCTGTTCTGCCTTCCATCCATTCCATTGTTACGGTTGTCACATCTTACAGTAGGTCTGTTCACCGGTTCCAAGATACCACTTGAATCTCCAAGGTTGTTAACCAAATGGTTATCCAAATCACTAGTTGGTAATAAAACATTCCCATTACCGGCATGTTGTTGACCCGGTGAAATAGGTGGAAGACTGCTGCTGGCAGTACATAAAGCAGCTGGTCTCGTTTGTTGTGAATCTAAACGTACAACTAAATCGTCTACACGTTGTGATAAGGCATTTATCAGAGCCGTTAAATTTAAAAGTTCAGTTTGCGTTTGGGTCGGATTAAACAGTACTGGACTGTTAGAACCACTTGTGTTTCCCGAAGCCATAGACAACAAAAAAAAAAAAACTAACTAAGAAACCAATAACCAATACTATAATAAAAAAAAAAAAACCGTGAAAAACAACAAAAAAAACAACAAAAATAATTAATTTTTAGCCGCTTTTTCGTCAAAGATTAAAGGCAACTTCCTCAGATTACATCACCAAAAATAGTCCACCAGTCCAGCAATAAGGTTCACCATCAGGCAATCACCCAAAGCAAAAGATCCAAACAGATTTATTTGTCAAAAAAAATTTACATCAATACACAAACCCACAATTTATTTAATATATATAAAACTGAATCAGAAAACACAGCAAATACTTCAAACAAAAATAAATACTTGAAGCAAAACACATTAATATTAAATTTATTCAGAAGTAAAAAAAAAAATAAAAAAAAAAAAAGCAAAACAAATTCCAACAAATGAATATGCCAATGCATTAAAATATATCTAAATATCTAACTATCCAAATCCACAGAAGTACTGAACTTAAACATAAATACATATCTATATTCATTAAATAAATAAAAATAAAAAATAAATAGTAATAAATAGTAAATATAATATACAAATTAAATAAATTTAGATAAAATGTGCTCTAATTTTAAAAAATGAAAAAGGAACAACAATAATTATCATTCTAAGAGTTGAGATTTAAGATATAACAAAACAAATAGATAAATAGTATAGTATACTAACATACATGATGATAATAACAAAAAGCAGTATATTAAATATACAAAAAAATAGTACTTTAAAAAAACTTCTATTAAACTCTTTTAATGAAAGTTTTCAACCTACATAACAACATGTTAAATGAATAAAATAAACCTTCCAATTATAAAAAAAAAAAATAAATAAAAATAAAAAAAAAAAATAAAAATAAAATAATTGTACTAAACTTGTTTACTGTGGACATTGTGATTGTGGCACCTAACAACATTTCAAAAATAAATCAATCAAAAAATTATAAGTTAGTAGTTAAAATTAAATTACTAAATACCTTCTAAATATAAAAATATATATATATATATATATATATATATATATATATATATATATATATATATATATATATATATATATATATTATATTTTATATATATATATTTTATTTTTTTTTTATTTATTTTATATTTTTTTTTTTATTGGGTGTAAGGTGAAATATTTTAAGTTAAAATGTTATTAAAAAGGTTACATTTATTTTTTAAGTAAAACTTTTTTATGGTATCAAGTTGTAGTTGTATATGTTATCATTTGACATGTCATTATACTATTTATATGGTCTCATGTTATAATATGTTGTATTTGGAATATTATCTGAAGGTGTTTTAACTTAAAGAAGGCTTTAATTAAATTAGTTTTATTTTGTTTGGTGGATTGTTTGTTGTTGAATTGTTTTAGTTTATGTGTTTCACGGAGGTTTCGGTTTTTTGTGGTTTTTTTCAGTTTGCTTGGAACTTGTAGTGGTAACGGCTTTGAACAATACCTTATCACAACACAAAACGCTTCTTACAGACGAAAAAATAAAAAACACCTAAGACCCTTAATCTGCTTATATGAACATCTTCCTATCACAACACGTACCACAACAGACACAGCAGACTTGACTCTTTATTCTTTCACCTAAGCAGCAAGCCATTTATTCTTTTAGTATCAACTCTACAACAGTATCAGTAATGGGAATGTTTTATTATCAACTAGTGATTTGATAACACCATTTTGGATAACAGAGTTGGAAGCGTATGTGGAAACCAGTGAACAGACCTACTGTAAGTGGTGACAACCACAACATGAACAAGTGGACAGCAGAACACAGCATGTGGGATTACGCCCACCAAGCGCAAGATGGGGCTTACAACATAACACTTTATCCTTGAGTTACTGACACTTCAAAGGGTTTTGGGGGCACCTTCATGACACTTGCTTCCCAACAGGAAATTTTAGTTTGTGAGCAGCTGGAGCTGTCTGACCCAACAGGTTGCTTGATGTTTGATTGACGACTCTTCTGCAACTACAAAACTTGATGCTTTGTGCAATTAGCTTGCATTTGTTAACTTCTAAATTTAACAAAATCAAAAAAATGAACAGAGACTGTGCAGCTTATGAAAATGGTCTAGCTTACCCTAAACCGTCTTTGGCTCAAGTTGGTTTAACGATTTCCAATAATGCTGCTGCGAACAATACAAATAACGACTTCAGCAAGGGTAGAAATGAGAGTAACACCTTTAACCCCGTTGCCCCGAGTGGGGAGCTTTCTCCTAGTTCTGAACACAAAACTGTTAGACGAAGCGAGCTTTTTCATTCTAACAACAAGGACGGGAACAACAACCAACAAGGAATAAGTTTTCCTAATCATAACTTCAATAATTCCAACAATTTAAATTGATCCAATTCTAGTAGAATTCCTAGCAAAAGGGAACCCAGTCGTCATTTTGATATTGTTCAAACAGTGAAAGACCTTAAACTATTTGTAAGAAAACTTAACCTGAGAGTGTTGTTTGGAAACCTTGGGGCAATGGAGGATTTCCTTTCTTCTCCTTTTCGAGTTTCCAGCACTTACAATCCCCCGCTTCACCCTGTTTTAAACATGTTTGAAACTATGACTGAATTAGACTTGAGATTTTTCTCTAATAACTATAAAAGTCTGTTTAACAAAGTGCGAGTAGAAAACACTACCCATGATGAACTGCAGCATTAAACATGTTTAAATTTCTACATGTGCGAGCTATCAAACCCGATAAGGGTGGCGGGCTTGCTTTATTTGATTCAACTGACTATGTTGCTAGAGTGCCGACATTATTGGATAGTGTTGCTTACAGTAAAGCTTCAATTAATGAAGTTAATGTCTCATACAAACGAATAAATGGGTATATTAATGATTTATTTATGGAAGCCAGAATTGACATTAACCAATACAATTACATGAATATGGCATGGCCAAAAATTCCTGTTTTATTTGCAATTCCCAAAATTCATAAAGATTTGGTTAACCCGCCCTTTAGACCGTTGATTGACGGTCTGGGGACTATCACATGTCCATGTGCTAAAGTGGTGGATAGCATTCTGAAAAAATACTTAGTAACTGAAACTCAAGTCTGCTAAGACTCTTGGACATTTTTATACAATATGAATGAGTTTTGTTTTGACATACAGAACAATTTTTTGACTATAGATGTTAAAGATCTTTATATGTCAATTCCACACTTAGAAGGCATGGAATGAGCTAGTTTATTTCTTCATAGTAAAAGAGCTTCTAGCCAAGAAATCTACCTGGTAGAAGTATTTTTAGACATTGTCCTTACTAACAATTATTTTTCATTCCAAAACGATCTATACTTGCAAAAGCAGGGTGTAGCCATGGGCTCACCCTGGGGGCAAGTTTTGCCAATACTGTTATGGCATATTGGGAGAAAAATTATGTCTTTAATAACGTTAACCATATGTCCAACATTGTGTATTACACACGTTTCCTGGATGACATTTTTATTGTATTTAGAGGTAACTCAGATTCAGCAGACAAACTTCTTGAGTACTTTAATAGTACAATTAGTTTTCTTAAATTTACATTCAATTTTCAAGAGACTAGTATTGAATATCTTGACGTTTGTTTAGTTAAAGATGAGGTTAACAATAGGTATACCTCAAAGATTTACAGAAAGGACACATATTGTAATGCATTTTTGCATTTTTCAAGTTCACACCCTTTACCACAAAAGTGATCTATTATCAAAGTTCAAATGATTAGAGCTGCTAGGATGGTGTCCTGTGACTCTGATTTCTTTGACGAATGCAACTTATTGGGAAGAATGTTTCAACAAAGAGGGTATTCTTGGTCGTTAATTGAAACAGTAACCAATGAAGTCCATTTGAAAAGGGCCAACAGGTCTATCACACCGATTTTAGGGGGAGGTGAACATTTAGACACACATGAAATTAGACCTATGGTTCCTGGTGATAACATTGATGACCAGGTTAAAAAATTGACAACCAGTGTAAAAACAGTTAATGATTTTGAACATAGTTTCATCACTACATTTAGTATGGAGAGTGTTCTTATCAAATCTATTCTATACAAGAATTGGGAACTTATAAAACAGGATAAAATACTACTAGAGAAATTGAATGAGAGTTCCAGAATTATTTTTAGGAGAGGAACAAGTTTGAAAAATATTTTGGAATTTTCAAACCATAGGAGCATCTATAGGCTTACTGGTATGGCCACCTGTGGGTGTTGTAGTATGTGTAAATTTATCACCACAGGTAGTACATTCACTATCAATGAAAGGAAATATCAAATAAAACACAATTCAAACTGTAATTCAAAAATGGTTGTTTACGTTGCTTCGTGCTCCTTATGTAAAGCTTTTTACATTGGGAAAATGGAGCGTAGACGTAGAGACAGAATATATGAACATACCTATGTAATAAGTTCAAAGAGAAGTGATGATGCACTTGCTAGACATAGCATGGCACATCCAGGTCATAAATTTACTTTTAAAACAATTGACCAAATTCAATATAACATTCGGGGTGGCCCTTCAAATTTGCTACTTGAAGAAAGTGAACTGTCATGGCAAATTAGGCTGAACGCTTTTGTTGAACCCGGGTTAAACGACCACTGTAATATAACATGCCTTTTAAAACTTAGAAGTTTAGAGAGAAAGTGAATGATTAAGTATGTTTTTTGAATCTATGTAAACAGTCTGTTGAAACTTATTATACGTTTTAATTTTTAGAAGGTTAGAGATAAAGTGAACTACTATTACCATTTCATTTTTTGACGGTTTTGAAATGTTGTAAGTGTCACAGTTCACAATTGGTGGCCTAATACTTTTACAACAGTATGCATATTTTATTTTTATTTTTATTTTATATTTTTTTTGGGTGGAAATTATAAGTGATTCATTTAACATGTTGTTGAGTAGGTTGAATATAGGGCAGTAAAATTTTCAAACATAGAGTTTAGAAGTTTTTAGTAAAAGTACTATTTTTTGTATATCAATGCACTTGCTTTTGTTATTATCATGTGACATGTTAGTATACTATTTATATGGTCTCGTTGTTTTAAGATGTAATCTGAGGAAGTTGCCTTAATGAAGGTGACGAAAAGCACTTAATTAAATTAGTGTTATTTTGTGTTTTGGATTGTTTCCACGGAGTGTTTTTTGTTTATCAGTATTACAGTGGTTATTCGTTTCAGTAGTTTTTGGTTTGACACCTACCCATAATGCATGCTGCAAGTGTTCACGTATTGTTGCTATTAACTGCACTGCATCATGGTGGTCACCATGGTGGCATATCTGAAGGGTATGTAAGAGTCCTGCAATAATAACTAACAACCTGTCATTGCAGGATGTGTGCACAGAGATGAACATAATGGTGGGATAAATGGCCTACAGTAGGGACCTGTCTGAAACATCACCCTTATACAGTGCTACAACAGTGTATTTACCACTATAAAAATGGTAACTGTTACAGATCTACACTACGGCATATCACAATACTGCACTAAACAAATCCTTACAACCTGCAATGTGGTCCTAACATGAGCAATGAATCTGTAATGAAATCCTATATTAGGACAGCAAATATGAGGAATACATATCTTCACAAACACTGGAAGCATATGTGTGCATACACTCCAGATAACATATTGTGGAAGCAGCATTTGAGGTACTGATGGCATGCATTCTTCATGAGTTTGGACTTTCCAGCAAGTAGAGGTCCTCAATTTCCCACCAAAAAATGGTCTGCTTTCAAAGATGTTTGGCCATCAAATGAGCCCACTTAGCTGCAACAGAGGCAGCCCTGGCTTGCACATATCTTACAAGCCAAGAAATGGATTCCATACCCAAAAGGTAGCACCCAAGAGTTGGACATGTAGCCTTATCTCACCATTGCATATACCATGGCAAACAGTGCAGACTGTCATGTATGTGGTGAGGATGCATGGGACAGGATTAATATAGAAAATAAACAGATGGCCATCCAAGACAAATGATGACACATTTTGCACAATGGTCATGCAGGCTGCCTAGTAACATGCCACAACACTGAGGGAGTTGCAGGACTGTCTAGCAAGTACTGGCTGTGCAGTACCTGTGTCAGCAATTGCCTGGACTTTGCATAGGTGTGGCCCATGGGTTAGGGTAATCAGATGGGACAGTTGTACCACAGGAAACATCAGCAAAGCATCTCTAAAGGTAGCGTATGCATAACAGCAAATATCCCCAAAAGGCATACGTTGCAATGTGTACTGGTGTATCAAGACCACGTTGGAAACCTACAGCCAGTATCAATTAAGATACATGTGCTGCACAACCAACACCTCACCCCACCTCAGGCCCACCATCTCCATCTGTACCTTGCTGGTTCAAGTGTATAACTGTATGTTTGCCATTCATTAGCAGGGACTAGGCTGGTACACATGTTGTCCAGAGTTTGGGACACTGCAAAATGACACACATGTGTAGGCCATAGTTATCAAACATCTGCAAAAAGGCTGAGGGTGGGGAGAGAGTGTCATCATAACACAACAGTGCAATGAAGCAGAGATCCAAAGCTCTCTAAGAATGGCTGTATCTGCACACAGTCAAGGTCATGAATTGTGGCAGACATAACCCTGACTCCACAGCAATAGTGATGGCAATGTGTGACCTCCAAGGGCTGTGTACATGATTTGACCAAGCAATCATGCACAGCGCGGGGACATTTGTAAGGCAGAGTGACCAAATACTGGCAAATGCAGATGGTTCATGCTAGTATGCCCCTGCCAGGAATAGTGACTGCTGTAGTACACATAACAATAGGTGCAACAAAAAATCATGATGAGGGTGTGCACACATATGCACCCCCAAATTGTATGCATCTCAGTCAGCATCTGCACAAATAACACATTTGCTTGATATTGCCTTTGATAGCACAGGTCATATGTCACATATCAGGTTCATGTAATGTTAAGATATACAGTAATGTGGCTCGATGGCATATCAGGGAAGAGGGCACCATATCAATAAGGGTGTGTGCACTCCACTTAGCTACGGTAAGGTTTGAAGGTTGTCAGTTTAATTGTATTTTATTGGCCATACATGCACCGCTGCTGATGAGATCTGTAAATCAGAGATCAAGCATTCACAAATGACATCTGTCCACATATCATCCCAGGTGTGTATCAGAAAAACACATAGGGGCTGTGAGCAGCAGAGCAAACATAACTGACACACATATACACATTCAGCAATGGTGTGTACACCTGTGAGGTATGGTGCACAGCACATGCCAGAGTGCCGAACAAGTGCACAGCAATACTGTGTACATGGGTGCAGTGTGTTCCAGGGGAAGGGGCATCACCTACTAACACAGCCCATGCATCACAGAGATGTATAATGTTGATAGCAGGGATTGACTATAGCTGCACTGCATGCTGTTGAGTGCCATATGTCATGCATGTCGACTGATGGGTAATGAAAGGTCTGTGTGTAATATCTTTGTACAACCTCACCTTAAGTGTTTGTGTGTGTGTGGGGGGGTTAATTTGTAAGTGCTATCTGGTGAAGTGGAGGGGGGTTGATGTATGTAGAATGCATGTGTGCCTGTGTGTGTGTGTGTGTGTGTGTGTGTGTGTGTGTGTGTGTGTGTGTGTGTGTGTGTGTGTGTGTGTGTGTGTGTGCGTGTGTGTGTCTGTGTGTGTGTTCATATATGCACATGTGTGTGTGTGTGTGTGGGGTTGTTCATACCTCTCAACTTCCCTTAGAAATTGTGCAGTACATGGACATGGACAGACAGATTAGACACCAGGAATACTTTACTGACATGTAATCTCAGGATAGCTGATAGTATCATAAAGTCTGCAGCATGAAAGATGCATTGGTTGGGAAAACTAGACACCAGGGATACTGTTTTAATTGCAATCAGCAGAAAGATGAAAGAATATCCACGTATGCAGCACTAAAGATGCATTGGGGAATTACTAGACAATACCAAAGAGCATTTCCACATATTACTGTAGTCCACATAAAACATTAATAGAGCAACAGATCTTGCATCTACTGAACAATAGTTAAGTATGACACTCCTGTGCGGGACATTATTGAGTGACTGTAGTAACCCATAACATATGGGGGCCATGCTCAATTCGTCTAGACAAAACCAGGGTAGACACTGGATGACATCAGGGAGTCTTTGAAAAAATTACTCCAATCAAGTTAAAGAGTTAATAGAGTAACAGGTCATGTTTTGTGATCACTTTTCTGAGCAATTAGAAGAATGATACATTAATGATTGGTTTTATTGACTGTAATTATTCAAGACTGATGTAGGATGGGGAAATTAAGAGACAAAACTAGGGACATTCTGTAAAGTCAGGGACAGGTAATTAGTATGGTGGAATGTCAGGGTGTGTGCGTATGCATGTGTGTGTGTGTGTGTGTGTGTGTGTGTGTGTGTGTGTGTGTGTGTGTGTGTGTGTGTGTGTGTGTGTGTGTGTGTATGTGTGTGTGTGTACTGTTAAGCAATGACATACAGGTCTTAAAGTACATTTCTTGTTTTCCCCTCACAGGTGGCGTGGTGGGTGAGGGTCCCTGCTGCAGGCAATCTGATGTTGGTGTCCATACAGACACTGAAAATGATGATAGGTGAGTTGAGGCACAGGTGGAGTTGTCAGCGGCTGAAGCTGTGCCATCATTTGACATCCCATTGTTATCCACCCCATCCCCGCACACAGTCATAATGTCTATACATACCCCATCACCAGTGGCCATAGCCGAGGGACAATTGGTGGTTGGTGGCATGGGACAGGACAGTGTGGTATCTATGGCACTTGTGTCTGGACACAGCAGCTATAGCCAGATGTCCGGTGGGGTACCACATAAGCAGATATAATGGGGTGCTCGTTGGAGGGCTGCTGGTCATTGTGCCCTGGTAGAAGTGCCACATCTGGTACCACCAGGTGCATGTTTCAGGCTATCATGGAGGTGCAGGCACGTATGGAATGGTACACCAGACAGGCTCTGAGGCTGTAGAGGGCTACTCATTCAGCTGTTACTGACAAAATCCGTGATCTTGCAGATGCCCTCCATTATTTTCCAGAGGTCATGGATAGATGGTTGGGTGAGATTTTGGGAATCCTTGACTGTGGAATGTCCATGCTCGAGCATATGGTGGGAGTAGTGCGATGGCCACGTGGACATAGGCCAGCAGCACCAACATCTGGAGGTCGACATGGACATGCAAGAACACAGAGCCAGTCCAGTAGTGACAGTACCAGCCCCAGCACTGCAGGGGGCACTGTCCGCACCACACCACAGCAGGCCACGTGCACATGGCCCTGGCCAGTCCCAAGAGGGACCCAGATCTAGCGGACATATGTCATCATCAGGGGGGAGTACCATATGATGGCTTACACCTGGTAGTGCCCACGGAACCCCCGGTATGGTCTGCAACTATCCAACAAACCCCTGTATAGGGCAGTCACATTGCAGAACTTTGTGCATACATACTCACACACAATACCAACAGAGTTAGGACAACCCCATACCTACACACACCACATCACCACAGCCAAATTAATAATTAAACCCCCCTGACTTACACAGGTCCCTATCACATTATTGAAAATGAATTATATCAAATGCATTTTCACTGAACTGAAAATAATGAACAGGCAAAATAGCGAAGCAGCTTTTCAGTGAATTCTCTCCCTGGGAAAGAAGTCGCTTGGCTGCTTTGTTAGTTTGCCATGTTTTGCACTGTAGTGTGGTCACAGAGTGCGGTCTCAGAGATTCCCTTATCCAGTATGGCTCCAGAATGTAAATGTGCAATAGTTATTGACCCTAGGGTTAGGGTGTGGGTTAAGGTAAGTGCATATCTAGTAATATATTTAGCATACACCTTAGGGCTAGAAGTAGGGTTTAGTTAAGTGTATATATGTTTACTTTTTTGGGGGAGGTTAGAAATAGAGTTAAGTTAGGTGGATATATGTTTTAAACTGTTTACTTTTTATTTTGGGTTAGAAGTAGGGTTAAGGTAGGTGTGTATGTGTTTTAACTGTTTACTTTTTTTTGTTGTTGTTGGAACAGCGATTTCTTTCCCTTGGAAAGAAATCACTGTTCTGAGCTGTTGATATTTTCAGCTTTCAGTGAAATTGGGTCGATCAATCATCATTCGCTGTTTTCAGCATTCAATGACGTGATATAGACCCCACTTACACACATGGTGTCAAACATACAGCTCAGCCTAGGTCTCTGGCAAACCAACAACACACCCTGTGCATATGATGATACCTGTGCCACATCCCTGTCATCCATAACATCAATGCAGGGATACGCTAATTTGGTTCTGATGCACAGGGTGACTGTACTACAGTGTAACAATGTAATGTTGTGTAACATGTTGTCAGCAGTAAAGTTTAATGCTTACATGGCAGGAAGTGTAGCTTTCCAGCCATGGTGCATTATAGTTGTTATTAACACTGAGTTATTGTGGTCTTCATAATGTATTCCATTTATGTTGTAGGTGTCCATGTGTCAGCAGGATGATGGTCTGCTGTGTTATCCTACAAGGGGTATGGCACTGTGGTGACACTTTGGCTGTGCCATATCCTGGGTACAGGTCTGTATAACAGTTACTGCATGTGCCACATGGCCGATAGGTCTGGGGGTGGTGTATGCAGGTGTGTGCATGGTGGCTGATGTCAGCAGCCCTTCTACAGTGGACAATGGTAAGTGTGATGGTACACACCACATGTTTGTGTATAACACACACACAGACTTTGCTGTTGATGCAATACGCAGAGAATACTGTACACATGGATGCATGTGCCTGTGCAAGGAACACATTGTAGCCTATGTAATTCCACCAAGACAGAATAGGCACAACAACACATTGTGAAATAAGTAATCCACTAGTTTAATGTAATTGAAAATGGTACTGGCAGGGCATATGTCCCCTTCCCCAATGTAGTGCAATCCTCTACTCGGTAAACATAGGTGTGCCTATGTGGGTGGAACAGACCTACCCTTTGGAGGGTGAGAGGTGCTGTAGAACCACAGATGGTGTGATAGACAACTACTTCACCTGTTAACATGAACTGTATAGTATTACAGCCAGCTAAGCGGGGGGATACACTCAACAGTAACTGTGATGATGGTGGCTGTGTCCACAAGAGCCACACCCAGCTATGTATACCAAACCCAGTATTGCTGTACACCTTTACAGTAGGGAAGAGGGCATTTACACTTCTACCACTAGTTGTGATGGAATGTATTTCCACAGGCTGATACCTGTGAAATATTATCATATGCCAGGCAGTTCTCAGACAGATGGCCTCCTGGGACATGTATATTCTGCAAACAGAAGTAGATTCCTTCACAAACACACACACACTCTTACTTGGCAGCACTGGGACTAGAACCTCTACCTAGGTATGCAGTGCTACTGATGTATGTGGCCTTAACTGCACACACCACACAGTTTTTAGGATGAGGTGTGTTCCAGTTTACATGTTACATGAAGAACATCCCCAGGCCTGTACAGTATGGTAATAGGGGATGTACTGGTTCTTTATGGACAATACATAGTGTGCCATATTGTCATATACACATTGACAAATACATAACAGTCATACAAATATCTGAGAGACCTGGACTTATCAGTGCTTACTGCCTTGTCAGTGTGTCCATTTTGTTACAGATAAGTTGCACACAGCACATGCATAGCTGGGCTGGATAGTGTTATCAGTTACCTGTATGGTTGATGGTGACGGTGGTTCCCATACAGTGGAACTTGGGATGTGTACTGGGGGTACCATGGTGTAAACACAGTATACCCAGCACCCACACCCCACAGTGGATATTGTGTGCACTGAAACCCATGATAACACTCTGACATACCCACCATCACACATTGACCAGGACTGCAATACAATGCCTTGTCTATCCCAAGAATGCTACTACAGGGATATGCATCTAATGCACATGCCACAGGGATAGTAGGGTGATGCATTGTCATGGCTCTCTTATGGTCAGCAACATCACTATCCCTAATACTGTGTTGCAAGGCGTATTGTATTAGGATAATGTGGCCTCAGAATGCTGTATCCTACAAATATACACACATGCACACATACACACATTTGCCAGAACTCAGAGGGTATCCCATGCCTATCAACCCATTTGTACAACAGTGTTGTATTGGTACTGCAAGCCCCAGGTAGCCCTTAGGGAGTAGAGTGTAACAAGGTACATGCAATATCTGGTACAGCAGCAGCCACATCTAACTATGGCAATGGGGGGTGTGGTGGGTGTGAATGGCCTCAGGGTATTCTCAACTACAGGTCTACAAACACACAGACACTGTTATTCTCAGTAATGTACACATACACTTTTTTCAGTACTGGGGTCCATAGGTGCAGGTGTTCATAGGGGTGTACCTGGCTATTGTTTATGGAGAGATGGGAAGTGTAGGGGATGTGTATACAGTGCTATCATGCCACCTGCCATGTGTCAGCAGGCCATCTATCAACAGATACCACAGGGGTGATCCTCAGGGTGAGAGTTACATGCAACAGCCAATCATCTACTTGCCTCTTGCAGAGGACCAGTGAGGTGCTCCAGTTGACATGTATGCAACATGTATTACATAACATGGTCAGTGTCTGTCTTGGAGACCTGTACCCGAGCATGTTCTGTTGACTGTTGTAGTGTAGTTGAGGTATCCATTGCATGTGGTACATACAGGGTGTGGATTCCTTGCTGTGGCATTCATAACACAGCTGGACAGACATGTCAGTGTCAGTCAAGCACAGATTGCCTGTAAGTAGCCAAGATGGATATCTGACATCTGCACATATGTACAGAGGACAGACAGACATCAGCTAGCCAACTGGCTATGCATTAGGATGAATATGTTGATAGATAGATGTCTGATGCCAATAGGTATGCCATTACTACATAACAGAAGCCCTCACTGACATGTGCTATACACATAGTAATTTACAGTTAATTTCCACATGTCAGATCAATATCCAGTAGGAAATATTTAATGAGATACAGCTCACAGACCAGGAACATGACAGTGAGGACTCAGAGTCTATCTTTGCATGCAGGGGTGTTTGGTTCCAGTACTATAATCTGCAATCTACTCTTATTTGGGAAAGCACTGTCAACAGTAGTAACGTAATGATACACTACATGTCAGTGTGACTGCATAAAACCTGAGATACTATCCATGTATGTAACACATTCAAATGGAAAAGAGTGTTGTATAAGCTATATGTACTCAGGTGTCCCAGACAGTAGACTCACACCACTTGCTACTGTAATGACAGCACATAGACGCATGTTATATACATGGCATTAAATACACTTATTAAAGATGTCATTACCCTGTTATTTTATCAGACTGGAATGTGAGCACTGGTTACCAGGGCTGAGCCATGCTTAGCAGGTTTCAGCATTGTTTCAATATAAATGCTAAGCATATTTGCACACTGATAAGTGAAGCCTATACGGTAGGAGCACTTACCATGATGCAAACCTGCACAAACCTGCTTAAAGCTAATCAAAACTGCCTTTACTACCCTGTATCCAACAGCCCTTGTTCTGCCCAGCAGCAAAATAAACAGACCTTACAGGTCCTGAACTCAGGACCCTGTACACTATAGTCAATGCAGTTAACCACTAAGCCATCACATCTGTAAAAACAGTTTTTGTTTTTCTAATATATCTGTCAGTACACACACTGAATAGTATTGAACAACTACTATGACTTCTACAATCGCGTAGTACTTGTTAGTGATATTACTATTGAATCACGTATGTTATATCTAAATATACAAATATCAGATAAGTACGGTGTGATACATCTGGGAAAGTATATACAACAGTCATGTTTACATATAACAAGGATATATATATATATATATATATATATATATATATATATATATATATATATATATATGTGTGTACATGTACATACACATACATATTCATATATATGTATTTATATAGCTCTGTATATTGCGTTATATATATGGTCATATATAGAGCTATCTGTGTATATATATATATATATATATATATATATATATATATATATATATATATGTGTGTGTATATATATATATATATATATCTATATATATGTGTGTGTGTGTGTATATATATATATATATATATATATATATATATATATATATGTAGATATCTATAAATATATGTGTGTGTGTGGGTGTGTGTGTGTGTGTGTATATATATATATATATATATATATATATATATATATATATATATATATATATATATCTATATATGTATATATAGGAGCACTTTATAATCCCAAAATTCTGAAATACTGAATTTCATAATCCCGAGATTATAAAGCTGAAAGTTCAAAAGTTCAAAACCACAAAAGTGTGCATTTCAAAATCAGAATTACTGGGATTTTGAAGTAGCGCTTCTGGTGTTGCACTGTGTGACGGGATAGCTGGAAGTTCAGGTAAGTATTTATGTTTAAGGGTTTTGGTTAGGAGCTTTAGTGTGTGTCAGTGTGTTTGGTTACTGTGATCTCTGTGTGCGAGGGGACTGTAGCTTGTATGGTGGTGTCTTTGTGTGTTTGTGTAGTGTGACCGTGGAATTAGTATATTTAAGTAGGGGGGCTGTAGGGGGCGCTGTGTGTATGTAGTGCAGATTTGAGTGTTTGTGTGTTGGTAGAAGCTGTGTGTATATGTGTGTGTGGCGTATGGTTAATGTAGTGTTTGCGATTTTAAAATTTGCACTTCTGGGGTTTCGGGATTGTCAGGTTTCGGCTTTATGATCTCAAAATTATGAATATATATATATATATATATATATATATATATATATATATATATATATATATAAAGCAAACTGAAAAAAATATATAAAACCAGTAAACCAAAAGGTAAGAGTCAACAGGAACAGCAACAGCAATAATCCAAACAGTTTTATTTAGCGCTTTCGTCTTGTCAATACTATAAAAGATAAAAACTATTGCCTGCATAGTACCTGGTTTGAATGATAGATTTTCTATAACTCCTTTTTTTAAACTAAAATCTCTGTTCTATATGTAAGAATAGGTATGACATTTTATTATTAATTGTTTCACAATTTAATGTCATGTTCATATACATTTTTTAGATGTTTAAGAAGAACAACTGCATTTAGTGTCTGTACTTTATTTGCTGTTTGGTCTAATACATGGATATGTATATCTTTAAGCGTACATTATCTGCTTTAATTTTGATGATGTAGGTAAAGGAAATGAAGTAATCTTTGGCTAGCCAATGAGAGGAGGGGTTGGCTATTTAAATTTTTGTGTATTGTTGATTATTTTATTCTGAGAAAGTCTAGTATTGACAAGATAAAAGCGCTAAATAAAGCCATGTTTATATATATATATATATATATATATATATATATATATATATATATATATATATATATGTGTGTGTATATATGTATGTGTGTGTGTGTGTGTGTGTGTGTGTGTGTGTGTGTATGTGTGTATGTCTATATATATATATATATATATATATATATATATATATATATATATATATATATATATATATATATATATATATATATATATATATATATATATATATATATAGATATATATATATAGATATGTATATACATATATGTTTAACATATGTCCACAACATGTAGTGGAGTCATACCTCAGCACCAATAGTCGCAACATCTTAGTGCAAGGGGATGTCATGTAAGTATTGCAGGTATAAATGTAGACTGTTGCTACTGTAACAGGGGTTGTCTCAACAGAAATGGTGCGTGTGGGATGTCATATCTGATATTGACATATACACCATCAGTTACTGACAGACATCCTAAGATCATCATAGTACAGTACCACAGATATCACATTAATGGTCCTGTGGAATACAGCAGAGATATGACCAATAAATGTGGACAGTCTGACTCACTCTGGTCAGTCCAGAGGTATACACAGAACCCCTTAGTGCAAGACGTGTGGATCAAGCCTGACAAAGTGGATATTAACAGCCATGTAAATGGGTTTATCACGTAAATACTGGAATAGATATGCTCACACAGTTTATGCATTCACACACTCCTGTCTGTCCTGACGCATAATGACTGGAGGAGCAGAGGTCACAAGCCCATGTACTATCCACTATTTAGTGACATACATCTGTACAGCATCCCACTGCTTTGTTAGAAATACACAACAGCTATGGTGGCCCATCAGCAGTACATCTGACACATATCTGGACATAACATCACACTGGGTAAGTACATTGAGCTGCTAGGCATCTCACATAGCACTGTGCAAACTACAGGCAGACTGCCAAATTGTGGATTTAGCCCTACAAACATGTACGCCGATGGGGTACCATACACTGGAGCAGCATGCAACATCAGATAGAATAGGACCAAGAACAATGATATCTACCACAGTCTGTACACAGGCCAAGGTACATATTTGCAATACACACTCTGTCAGCAATCACCATAAGTATACAGACCTCACTACTGTACGCACTACAACAGAATGTCCAGGTTTTGTCCTCAAATATAAGCCCTACTATACATAACATGTCTAGCAGTCTGATATCTCCCTGGCTTGTTATCAGGTATGATGTGAATAAATAATGGTGTACTGAACATATGCACCTCTTACTGCGTTACATATGTACAAAGGGTGATGGAGTTGTTGCTAACACAGGGTCAATATTGACATGTTGCTGTGATAAACTCATACATTTACTGGTGTAAAAGGGTTTGTTGTGACATATGTCTTCTGAGGGATATGAAGTCAGTAACTGTCATGGCTATCACCATGTACTGACTGCAATCCTCAGACTTTACTACTGAATTTCTAAAGATAGGTCATTTGGGAGTAACACAGCACATGTAAGACTCCAAACACTGGTCAGTCTGCAGATAGCCCTACAGGTGAGAGTTTCCTTGACCTTCCTTGACCACATAACACTGTCATGACAGATATTAAATCATGTAGACCAGTCATATCCACACAAACCCTGTTAAACCAACATTACTTCAAATGTAGAAGAGCAAGACTTACTTTCTGTACTCATGTCTGGAACATCCCCATCCTGTTTGTTGGCCTGTCTCCACAGTGTATGTTGTAAGAGGTATATCCCACTACCCTCTGTGATGCTGTTTGCCAAACACCGACATGAAGTCCTGCTCACACTGAATGAAAAGGGACAACACCCACATGATGTTCCTAGTTATAGGAGTGTGTTTCCATGAAATTGGCTATGGGAATATTACCACAGCTGTTCCACATGCAATCAGCTAGTGGGGGACTGCAATTCATGCACAGGTCACCAGCTGATCATGAGCATCACTTACAAAATGCAAGCTGCTGCCTAAGCAAAGCAGGTGTACTTTTCCACATCAACCAGAGAGGGAGTGAGAGAGACAGACAGAGACAATGCAAGAAAGGAAGGGGGTAAGAGAGTAAGACCTAAGCATGTTTGTGTCACACACTTACCAGTATGGAGTTCAAACCCCTGCCTGACTATGTATTGCTATTACATTGTTATGCAGTTATTGCATGTTACACAGTGCTTACAAGTTGGAGAGCTGTCCAAAGGTATATTTGAAGGTGAGTGACATCAGCAACAGTGATAAAGGAGGGATAATGTAGGTGTAATACATGTGCCTGTCCACAAAATCAGGTAACAAGGACAAAGCAGCCACACTCTCGCAGGGACTCACACACATTATCACAGTTGGCAGGGTCAGGATTAGAATTCCTAACTAACTAGTTTGCTACACTACAGTATTACGCAGGTATCACATGCACCACAGAGGTTATCAGGCTGACATATGGGCAAAGGGTATGTCAAGGTAACTGACATCAGATGGCATGCTTCAGTAGGGCAATGGAAGGTGTAGTGAGTGTGAATGGCTTCCAAATCATTAATCTCCACACACACACACACACACACACACACACACACACACACACACACACACACACACACACACAGGTTTGCTAGTACTGACATGTACTGGAATATTGCTTCACAGGTGTGTAGTGGTTGACCATGCCAGAAGGCTGTACAAGGCTAGGCAAAGGGTATACCTTGGCATCAGGCCACAAGACAATGGTCTGCAGTGTGGCTCAGGGGTGTAGTCCCTGGATTGACCCACACGGGTGGGTATTGTATTCTCCATCCACTCATCTGGGTTACTATTGTGGGTGGCCAGTGCTGTGCAATGCTTGTCATGTATGTATTCTATATTCCATAAAATAGACAGTGTCTGGGATGTGCAAATGTCCCACATGCATGTTCTGTGACATGTGGAAGTGTACCTGGGGTGTCTAGGGCATGTTGTGTGGACAGAGTGTTATTATCTGATGTGGCATTCTTGACCTCATGTGGTGAGAGCTGGCAATGGAACTGAGGTTGATCATGCACCTAAATTGACAGCATGATACATGTATTCACTGGTGTTAGTGCCATCTCTCCATACAGGGCATGTGTGTAACACATGGTATTTCCTACGTGGGTTACATTTGCTGACTCTACAGTTGTTGCAGTCGTCCAGTGGGGAACATAGCAAAGGACCACTGTAAGCAATTATTTGTCTATTGTAAGGATGGAACAGGGTGCCATGTCCTCTGTAGTCCACTGCAATCACAACATGGTTACTATCTGTGTGCAATATGCAGGAAACTACCAACATAGTGGTTGTTGCCTAGCCAAGTGTCTTTGTGCATGAGAAATGGGTGGAGAGTGTTCTCTGGGTAATACAAGGGTTGCCTATATTGTTCCACAATCCATAATATCACATGTAGGGGTATGGATTGTCTACAACAGCCTCTCTGCTGTTTGATATCTGTTGTCCTTGTAAGGTGGACATTGTGAGATAAGTCATCCATATAAGACATTTGCAAAACCCACCCCACAATGAGTCCTGTTATTAAACAATCAGAGCTACCTCCACACAGGATACTGATGACAAACATGCACACTTGACAGTGCTTATATTCAAACCCCTACCTACGTATGTATCGCTACTACAGTGTACTGCATTTATCACATGTGCCAAGGAGCTTATAGGGCTACTCCTTCCCCAAATGTGTATTTCAAGATGAATGACATCAGCAGGATTGCCAAAGTTGGGCAATGGAAAGTGTAGTGACTGTGAATGGTCTCAAATGCATTGATCCCTACACAGACAAACAAACAGAGTTTCACAGTTTCTATATCTGGGAATAGAACTCCTACCTAATTACTACATCACACTGCAGCATTACACAGTTATAGCATGCGTCATGGAGCTTAGAAGGTTACTCTTTCCCCAAAGGTGTATTTCAAGGTGAATGACATCAGCAAGCTTGCCAAAGTAGGGAATGGAATATGTCTAATGCCATCTAGTGTCCAAATTCGAACTACTCTATATTTTTTTAGGTCTTATTTTTTAGTAATGTTATATAGTTAGAAAAAAAATGTAGCGACTGTAAATGGCCTCAAAAGCATTGATCCCTACACAGATAAACACACAGAGTTTCACAGTTGCCATGTCTGAAATTAGAATTCCTACCTAGCATTACACAGTTACAGCACATGCCACAGAGCTTATGGGGCTACTCCTTCCCCAAAGGTGCATTTCAAGGTGAATGACATCAGCAGGCTTGCTAAAGTAGAGCAATGGAAAGTGTAGTGACTGTGAATGGCTTCAAAAGCATTGATCCCTACACAAACACACACACACAGAGTTTCACAGTTGCCATGGCTGGGATTAGAACTCCTACCTAACTAGTACATCACACTATAACATTACACAGTTATAGCACATTCCACGGAGCTTACAGGGTTATTTCCTCTCCAAAGGTGTATTTCAAGGTGAATGACATCAGCAGGCTTGCCAAAGTAGGGCAATGGAAAGGGTAGTGACTGTGAATGGCCACAAAAGCATTGATCCTTACATAGACAGACAGACAGACAAACACAGTCTCACAGTTGCCTTGTCTGGGATAAAAACTCCTACCTAACTAGTACATCACACTATAGCATTATGCAATTATAGCATGCGCCACGGAGTTTATAGGGCTACTCCTTCCCCAAAGTTGTATTTCAAGGTGAATGACATCAACAGGCTTGCCAAAGAAGGGCAATGGGGAGTGCAGTGTTTGTGTGAATGAGCCATAAACAATTCATCTTGATGCCACACACAACACTCAGCCACCCACAGATTTACATTTAACAGGAACGTGTATACAACTGCTAGATGTATAATGACTTGTCCTGTCGTATTACACAGTTATCACAAGCACCACAGACACGATAGTGCTGAGGGATACCAGAAGCAAATGTCTACAGTGACTGACATTTGCACATCATGTGGTTTTAGCCAATTGGATGTGTGCTGGGTGTGACAGGCCTCATGATGCGAAGCTCTTTGTCACTGTCTGTCACTCTCTTCCACACATCTATGTATGTGTAAGTTTGGCCTATTATAGTGTATTGTCCATGGAGATATGTGTGTATTCCTATCTGATGTGTGTGCAAAACATGACTAGTATGTAATGTGGAGTGTATTGCACAAACATCTGCGACTGTCAGATATGTATAGTCCACTGTTGTTGCCAGACATGAGCTACATTTCTTTAAGTGTGGGAGCATGTCCAGTATGACCTTCTGTAGTGAATGTGTGAATCCATTCCAGGTAGGTTCTACTCCAGTGCAGGCTTTTGTGGTCTACACCTACAGCTAGCAACCTGCTTCTGCAGGATATCTGTAGATCGGTTGACAATATGGGGTCACAATGGGCAAAGGATAGTGGGATACTGTAACTAATTGTGTCTGTGCTGCTTCTGTTACATGGTTTTGGTGTTAGCAGAGATATTCAGATATATGTACTGTTTTACACTGTGATGTTTTATGTCAACAACTACTGACAGGCATACATATTTTCTTGCAGTAATTTCCTGGGGAACACAAGATGAATGAAGCTGTGTCCAGTATTGTGGTCTGCAGCCTACATATTCTTGCACAATAATGCCATTCTGGAGGGGGGAGCTGCAGACACTTGCTGATGGGTTTGTGTAAATGGTTCAGCACCTTGGTTCTGTGGTGGCTGATGGTCCCATGCTTGTACATCCATCGATGTGACCGTATGGCCATATCCTGTTGTGGCCATACCTCACAGCTGTACAGATTCACACAGGTTACCCAGAGGCAGGGGTCACATTTCAGGTCATTACCCCTTCACATTGTGGTTTACGAGCAGGTTTGTAGCCACCCATTCTTGTGTTTGCAGGCAGGGATAGTATGTACACACATCTGAGTTTCAGATTTCACAGACTCCATGGTGTCCATGCTTCTACCCCCCCCCTCTGTTATTCTATCCTCTTCCGAACATTATGCAAACATTATCTGATAAGTAACTCTATAGTTATCACTTTATCCCAGCAGTATTTAGGGGTTATTCCACAGTTCATGAAGTAGGACATGGTGGACATGCTACTGGGATTTGTCAGCATGACCTTGCATTTGTGTTCTGTGGGCTGTGCTATGTTGTTATTTGGGAGTCCCTGAGATAACATACATTGGCAGTATGGGTGAGCCACAGGCCTTTGACAGAGGACTGTAGGGCATTTGGTAGTGATGCAGGCCATCTGTAGCAGGCCAGTGCATTGTGTCACTCCTACATTCCCAGCCTGCAAGCCACTATATTCCCCTGGGGTGACAGGGTAGGTGTGCAAGGTGTTGATGTCAATAGTTTCTCTCCTTATTGATCCATTGGTGTGGATGCTGGCAGGGTGGTGCTTACAGCTCGGGACACACCTGCATGGGGCACCTTTTCAGCATGCTGCATTCTGTGGCTATTCCCATACAGAGGTGGGGGTCATATTGTACTTATTCCCAACAGCAGAGATAAGACCTGTGAGGTACCTGTGGCTGATGCTGGGGTAAGCTGGGTGCATGTGTGCTATGGAAGCTACTTGGAGCTGACTCACAGATATACGTAGGGGATTCCACTTATGCTGGCTTGTGCACAGACATCAGCAGTTTCTTAGTACTTCATACCTGTGCCTTTTGTGGCCTGCCAGTGCTTGGCCAGACAACATCAGTATTCCATACTACACAGCCAACTAATGTGCTACTAACCTGTATGTACAATTCCAAAGGTGTGTCCATTTGACAATAATATTTTATACACTCTCTGTCTAGGGTACTTTCACCTGTGTACTGCTTCTATGTCTGGGGCCACATTCATGTCATGTCCATCTTTCAGATGGTGACAGATATCACATCCAAACAATTAGTATGGGTTACTGCTGGAATGTGTCTTGCTGGGATGCATTGTGTTTGGCACTGCAATTGTGAGAACTTGGCCCTGTCATCAACAGTACTGGCCAATGGCCACCAGGACACAACCCTCCATGCCTACATGCTGAACACTTTCACACAATATACAGCACACACCAACCAAACACACAGAGCCCTGCATATTGTACATGTGCTACAATCTATCCTGCTACTTTGGCCAGCTCTGGCAATCTGTACTCCACTGTTATTATATCTACACGTACATGTTGCTACATTTCTACATAGGATTGTAGGAGGGGCACACCTGAAAACTGTAAACATTTGTTATGACTGTACTGGTATTTCAGGTACTCCATTTCATTCTGTATTCTGACCTATCATGCAGACTAGAGGCATATTAGTGTACTACAGTTCTTAGGTTTCATCAATCTACATTTCAGTATCAGACTTCTTACCCTTCAGAACTAACATCTAACTGCCTGACCTGTTGTAGTCTGTCTGTGTAGGTCTGGAGGGGGGCTGTTCTCCATAGCCATCAATGAGATGCCTTAGCACAGTTCTTCTTTGTGTTTGACTACAACTGTCCTGCTGGCTGAGACTGTTGTTGGGTATGTGAACCTCACTGACATGCATGTGTGTGTCCCATGGACACACATTTAGCCCACCACATGTTCTGCAGTGGGTTTTGTCACCTTGTCTAGTACTGCCTACTATGTTGACACCAGTATTTGTTAAGAATTTCATGCTGCCAATATAGGTGTCTACTATCTACTGGCATCCCATTCAGCCACCGGATTCCCTAACATGCTCACATCCATACCATATATACAGGTAGCAGAACATACTAGTTCATTCAACAATTGATAGTGAACATGACTTACCTTGTGGCTGTGCCAGTATTGAGGATGGTGTTGGAGGACTGACTATGTCGGATGCACATAGTACACTCCCTATACATGGTTAAGCACAGGTAGTGTCATGTTTGTCATCCCTTTTACTGTATGTGTGAGTCGGAGTTTGGTGTCATTCCCTGGGTTCCTACCATGTCAATGTATGTGCTATGCATTGCTTCTTTGCCAAGGCCTGGGCATACTGGGCATGCCTCCTTCTGCCTACTGAGGCAGGCTCAGGTTGTTCCTCCTCCGAGTCACTCTGTCCCTGTGCAGGCCTTGGCAATGGTGGGGGGTTGTGTGGCTCTGCCCCATTCTGTTCCTGCTGCAGCTAATTCTGCAGGATCATATTGTGTAGCATTACACATACAATGACAATTTGGGTACATGTAGCTGGTGAGTACTGCAAGGCTCCACTGGATATGTCCAGGCACTGGAACCGTGACTTGAGCATCCCAAACACATGCTCTATTATGATTCTGGTCTGTGCGTGTGCCTTATTATGGAGTTCTTGTTCAGGTGTGTGTACATTTCTGGTGGGTGTCATCAGCCACGGCTCCAGTGTGTAACCAGCATCCCCCACTAGGTGGCCATATGCGATGTCTCCACTGGCAAATCTCTGGTACAGCTGCATCTTATGCCAGATGTGGGAGTCGTGATAGCTTCCATCACTGCCAGCACCCACATTCATTATAATGCCCTGGGCATCGCACACGACCAGGCAGTTTATGGAGGGGAAGCCCTTGCAGTTTAAGTAGACTCTACCCTGCTTGCCAAGTGGTTCTTTGATGTATATGTGCGTGCAGTCTATAGAACCCACTATCTCAAGATAGTCTGCTATATGGTGGAAGAGACGCATATTGCTGGTCAATGCCTCATGGGTGTTGAGGAAATATATGTGCTCACCGGCATGTGCTGACATGGCATCAAGTAACTGGTGGAGTACCCTGGATGCTGATGCCTGTGAGATCCCTATGATATCTCCAGTTGGCCTTTGGAAGGTACCTGTGGCTAGTATTTTTAAGCCTACACATACCTTGGTATCCACTGGGATGGGTTCCCCTCTGTTTGGTTCTGTGTGTGAGGCGTGGTTGGCACAGCTCAACAATTTGCTGTATGAGGTCCCTATCCACCCTATAGCGCTCCACTATCTCCAGCTCATGTAGCCCCTGGTAGGTTATCCTAGGTCTGTACACTCTTCTCCTTCTCCTCACTGTGAGTTGGGCATCAGCATTCTCATCCTCAACACCCTCATCCTCTTCCACATGTTGATTTATGAGAGCAAATGCAGCCCCTATCATTTTGTTGCTTTTGTCAGGTAAAATTTCCCCATTTGTGTACATCAGTGGTGTAGAGTTTGTGGGAAAAAACAAAGGGAAAGGTGTTTGCATAGTTTATAGTAGTGTGCTGGGCTGGGCTGCTGCCTGTGCAATTGGCTGATGCTGATACATTTCACCTGCCAGCTATGCTAGTTCTCCTTGATTACCTTCCTACTGCTGTTTTCCCTTCCCATTGCCTTCCTGTTTAAGCCCCGAGGCATGCTGGGCAAGCCCAGTGCTCACATGTGAATGGATCTCCTGGTTTATTTATTTATTTCTTTTGTTTTGATTAAACCCCGGTGCATGGCACACACACCCGTTTAGGCAATGTAAAGTGTGCTTGGCAGCTTCAGACACACCCCCTTCCTTAGCTCTGCTAAGCTAAGGGCAAATCCGAGACACAGAGCTCCAATAGGTTTACAGTATGCCTGACGCACCCTCTATGATGTCAGCTAACTCTTAGGCTTACAACATGGTTTTCCTGTACCTACGCGGTTGGATGCAGGCTAGCCATGAGGTGAAATCTGTGGTTCAGTATCATTTCCCTCATTTGCATAGAATTGCCTGCTAATGCCTAGTTACAAGTCTGACACTGAGCCTTCCTCCTTAGCAACCACTATTCACTGGCCTTGTTGTCTTTTGCCTGCCATTGACTACAATGGCAAAATTGTGATTTTGCAGAAGAAGCTTTTTTCAAGGTTTTAGTTTTATTTTCTTGCCGATCCCATTTGCACGCCGCTGCCCTATGCTTAAACGGCCGAAATCGGCCAAAAATAAATAAAAAGTTATTTTTTGTTGTTTTGAAACTGTTTTTCATGCCAATGGCCATATATTTGGCCATTGGCATGATTTCCACATTATATACACTCTTTATTTGGAGCTGTCATGACTCCGTTTTGTAGTTACTACTAATGTTACTAACCAAGTACATTTCTGCAGGTTACACTAATCCTGCACAGATGGCTGCCAGCTTCCTGGATCACTAATTCACCTCATTTGCATGGTTTTCACCTGCAAATGGGGTAATTAGCATACAGGAGTTGTGTCCGTGCAGGAATAGTGCAGAAGCGACCATGCAAGTCCCGAGAGCTTGTTCTTGGATCTCTCATAGGTTCATAGGGTTATAGGTAGGTACTAAGCTATCGGCCTAACAGCCTACGTAAGCATAGCCAACAAGTTTCCCTGGCTTACGCCACCCAAGAAAGTTATTTTCCTGTGCCACTGTCGGGCAGAGACACAGAAGTGATTCCTGGGGTGTATTTCCTCGGCAGCCATATTGCCTCCAGCAGCTCCTGCATTATTCCTGCACACCATGCAGAGCTTGCTGAATCCGGGGGCATACTTCTCATTCATTTTGTGAATGATACAGGTGAAGTGCCTGAACCTGCTGGATTAATCCAATATCCAGAACATTTCATGCCCTTTTTTTAAGTCTCATATATTTCTCAAGATAAATCTTGTCCTCCAGCTCTGCTTTGACAAGACTCAAAAATGAATTTCAGAATGTGTATGTGTTCAAAATGCAGATAAATATATATATATATATATATATATATATATATATATATATATATATATATAGTTTTCCTCAATTGGATTGAATGCTCATTTGGTCAATGAGTGACAGGGTTGGTGGCTTAATATCGAATGCATAGATAGGTGAACATTCAAAATATTGAGGTACTGTTTTGACATGAAAGGTGAGTGGGTTAGAGAGACTGAAAGCATTTGTCTGGGTGTGTGGATCAGAGCTGGGGTCGGGAACAGATGGAGGAATAAGTTTTGTATGTTTGTGTGTGTATTTTAGGGTCAGAGTAAGGTATAGGTAAAGGAGCAGATGTAGTGTTGTGTGTGTGTGTGTGTGTGTGTGTGTGTGTGTGTGTGTGTAATTTGACCAAGTATTTTCTGATGGAAACAAGTGTCTTCTTCTTCTTCTTTCGACTTTTTCCCGGTTAGTGGTCGCCACAGCAGATCACTGTCCGCTCATGATTGGCAGTGGAGTTTTACAGTGTCGAGTTGCCTGCCCGGCACCCAACCTTCCACAGAAGGTGCACACACACTCACACCTAGGGCCAATTTAGTGTGTCCAATCCACCTGCAGCATGTCTTTGGGATGTGGGAGGAAAACAGAGTACCCGGAGGAAACGCACACAACCACAGGGAGGACATGCAGACTCCGCACAGAAGGTACACCAGCCGAGGATTGAACTGGAGAACCTCTTGCTGTGAGGTGGCAATGCTAACCACTGCACCACCGTGGCCATCCTGAAGTGTATGAAATCTAAAACTCCCATGCCTGTCATTATTTAGTGAGTGTGATCATTAACAACTTGCCAGAAAGCAACAAATTTTAAATGGAACAGAAAAAAAAAACTCTCAACTTCTTTATTCAAGAATTCTGAGTAAACCCAAAAATAATGGTGGGGCAAAGGCCCCAACATGGTAAGATATTTAATGTTATTTTATTATACTCACACATATATGCACACAGTGCCTCACATAAACACTTGCGCATGTGCACACACACACACACACACACACACACACACACACACACACACACACACACACACACACACTGCATGCACATGTGCGCACATGCATATGCAGACACGCACGTGTATATGCACACACACACACACACACACACACACACACACACACACACACACACATATAAACCACAAACACATTCTCTTGGCAGTTAGTGTAGAGGACTGAGCCTATGAGCTGTTAATGAGCTACTTTGTATGGCACAGTGTTTGATTTCATCAGCCTTCATTCCTTGCTGCTTGACCTTGAGCAGGTCACACCTAGACAGTGCTTTTGGGCAATTGGGAATTTGAGTTAGGTGTATTAATGGTATCCTAGAATGTATGCCTATTAACTATTTAAGACCACCTAACAGTCAGTGTTGCACAGACATGATTTTTTTCTGAACAATAAAAACTATAAAACTCTAATGACTTGCAGCATTGGCTGACTTTAATCCTCAGTGATTTACTAGGAAAAAAAGAGTTAATAGGGGACAGGGCAGAAATATGAGACAACATCAGAGGCAGGTAAGACATAGACTACAGTAATTAATTTAAAAATGTAAAAGAACAGTTTTTTCAGCAACACACATTATCTATGTAACTAAACAATAAAACTCTGATGAACGATATTACTGACTGAGTATAATCCTACAGTGATTTATCAGAAAATGTAGCTGTTGATGCAGGGCAGCAGTTGGTGCAGAGGATTAGGTCTTGAAGCCTTTCTGAGTTGTTTCCTGTAGCTAAGGGTGCAGGGCTTGAGTCTTTCTACTTCCATTTGATTTGACATTTAAGCAGACAGTGCTTTGCTTTCAGTGAGACAAAGTAACCAGACCAGACTGCAAATTTATTAGATTTCTGATGTGTTCCCTCAAGGGCACACACAAACACATGCACCATTACTTCTACAGTACTTAACATTAGCATTCCTGAGGTTCAGCTTCTAGCATAAATTGTTCAGGCATTAACAGCTGTTCCCTGGATGTTCATCTCCCATGTTCCACTGAGTCACAGTTTAAAAAAAATGAAAAAGCAATTGTTCAGGTATTAGTGGATTAGCAGCTGTTTCAACCTCCCAAGCTATTCAACTCTCATTTTTGCTGTTGTTTAGTTCCAGGAAGTATTCTGTCATTGGTTCTCCCTTTGAACAAATGATAGATCTCCTGAAGCTTTCTAATCAAAAACACACAGCTACAGCTGTACAGGGTAAACCTGGGGGAATGTGGGACTTTTTAAAATGTTTTTGAGACTCCCTAGGCAGCACTGGGCCCTAGGCAGCTGCCTTGGTTGCCTAGTGCTATATCCAGCCCTGCAGGTTGCAGTCATAATGTGTGCAGGCACCATTGTTTTTGCATTGTCTTCAGGTTGTGTGTATTTGAATTTAAAAACTAGAACAACCCAAGCATTCAGTATAACTCCTCTTGACCAGCACTTGCAATATGTTTTCTTTAAGTATTCCCATGACAATAACATTTTTTTTCATATTAATTCAGATGTACCAGCTTATCCAAAGAACTTCACTGTAACACAAGCAGAAAAATGAAACTGTAGGCAGAAAAAAAGAAAAGAAAAAAACATTCAGCAATGACACACCTAAAACTAATGAAAATATATAAAAACTAGAATGGATTTCAGCAGAAATTCCAAAACCAAGTCATAGATCCAAAAATAAACCGTAATTTCAGAAGAAATAGACAACAAGCTTTCTGTCGACAATGAGAATTGAGGAATGTTACAATTATTCACAAGTTCCTGTTCTGTACATTTGCTGAAATATTCATTATGCTTTCCATTTTACCTGTCACTTTACCAGCACCAGAGGTTTCTCAAGAAAACTATGCAGAAAGCTGGAACAATTGTGCAGAAGTTCAATCTTTATACAACTGATTCAGGACTGACTGAATAAAGAAGCCAAAGTTTGAACACTTTTTACATGGCTGGAGATGAATGTGGGTAGAGATATTTAATATATTTAATGTTACTAAAGAACATCGGTTTGATTTGGCATGATCCCACCTAAGAACTCAGCAATCTGCCAAGTCCAATGATGATGACTGTGTGGTGCTATAGCTCTATCTTTAGTGCAGCACATGATCTGCATGCAGCAAACCTACCTGTAGTACCAATACTATCTTACAGGTGAAACTCCATGGTTATTAGGCCATCCTGGACAATGATGCCACCTGTTTACCAAATGGAAGAATGCAAGCATGGCAAGTAGCACAACTGTCATGCATGCATTTTCACTATCCAAGGACTGGGAATAGTGTTTGAGGCAGCAACCCACCAGAGAATGACATCTGTTTTTTAACTATTGCACCTTTGTGAGTTGTCCCCACTAACATTTGGAGATAATTTACACACAACCTTTTCATGAATATGTTGCTTAAGTATATAGTCCTTTATCCCCCCAAATTATTCTCTTGAAGTAACACTATGCAAAATTTTCTATTGCAAGCAGTTGGTAATGTCCAATGCATTGCCCACAGTACCATGTCCCACTCAGTGATATGTTCATAGGTTCATAGGTAGGTACTAGGCTATCTTCCGGAAGGCATTTATAAGCCTAGCCGGAATGTTTTGGCTTTCGCCGCCCCCTTAAATTAGTTCCCTGTGCCTCTGTCCAGCAGAGCCATTGAAGTGATCCCTGGGGTAAACTTTCTGTTTCCCATCCACTCATCAAGATTTCTCTTGAAGAGGGCTAGTGAGGAGCTCTGCCTAATGGAGATTGGAATCTTGTTCCAGAGCATGGGAAGTCTTTGGGACAGGAATCTGTTCCTCCAGCATGTCCTATTTATTGTCCAGCATGTCCTATTTATTGTTGTGGTGAGGTTTAGATCCCTGGAGTGTGTGGCTCGAGGGGATATGGTTTTCTTTAGGTGGAGCATGTCCATCAGTTCTGGGTTGGACATGGCCTTTTATGTCAGGCAGAGATCACCTCTGAGTAGGCGGTATGCAACCGAGTACAGCTGGAGTTTCTTCAGTCGAGCTGCATAGAGTATCTGCTTGAGGCCAGTGATCCTCTTGGTGAGGTACATCTGTGGTCTTTCTAGTTGTTGCAGGTGTCTTGTAAGGTACATCCCAAATGGGGCATTGTACTCTATGATGGGTCTGATGAGTGATGCATAGAGGGGCCCAATGACCTCTTTCAATCTGGATGCAAACCCTTTTGTGATTAGGTGGGCCACATAGAAGGATCTTCTAACCACTTTGGCAATGTGATTATCAAAGGAGAGGTTACTATCTACTTGGATCCCCAGATCCCTTATTACGTCTTCCGTATTTAGGGGGCTACCACCTATGTGGTCGTTTGTGGGTACTTTGATTTTTCCAAAGGGGATGACTATGCACTTTTTGGCATTTAGCTTGAGGCCATGGTTTTGACACCAGGTATCTGTCTCAGTGAGACCCTTTTGTAGGATGTCTGTGTCAGTCAGAGAGTCAATTATAGCCCCTAGTTTGCAGTCGTCTGTGAACTTGGTCAGCCATAGTCCTCCTGTGCTTGCCTGTACCTCTGAGAAGTATATGCCAAACAGGAGGGGTCCTAGGACTGAGCCCTCGGGAATGCCACTTGTAACTGGTTTAGAGTCAGACCTAGCTCCTGCAACTCTTACCATGTGGGTTCTGTCCGTGAGCCAGTTGGCAACCCATCTCGTGATGTAGGGGTTTATGTGGTGCTGTTGTCTTGAAAAAGTAATCCATAGACATCAATGGGCTGACTTATCACTGCTGGGCTTTATTATAACATGTTTTACCACTGTAAACTCCAGAGAGTTTCTGCATTGTGATCCGAATTTCCCCTTTGGGATTGGGTATAAGGTTCTGCCTGTCCTCATTAATATATGACAACTGGCAGATCCCATGGTTTTGGAATTATGCTTGGGTTAAGTACAGGTGCTGTTACCATGTTTTCAGTGCTATATTGTAGTGAAATACTATGCTTTTTGTAAAATATCATTAGTACATTGTCTGCAATTTCGTGAAGTGACATATATGACCTTTAAAGCAGTGACATTTTCTTATCTACATTGCTATAGAAGAATTGTAATTATTGAAGCAACAGCAACATGTACTATATAATACTTACTTATAACTACTCATTTTCAATCACTGTGATCTTATGCTAAGAAAAAGGTACATAATCTGCTGTAACTCATACTTATTACTGTGGAATGATATAGTTCTGATAAAGCTTTTTATTTAATTTCAATTTCCTGTTATTGAATGTCACCATTGTGCTAAAGCTCTTTGATTAATATAAATTGCTTGTTTATTTATTGTCATTATCCTCTTCCTGGATTCATAGATTCATAATGATATACTCAGTCTCCACACACACACACACACACACACACACACACACACACACACACACACACACACACACACGTGCGCGCACTTGGGCTCTTGCTTGCTACAAGCATGCCACTTTTTTATCTATGTGTAAATGAACTGGCAGCTCACATGCGTTCTGCACTGCACAACGTTATGTGGAAAATAGTTGGCTAGGGTTGTAAGGGTAATTCTGAGTAGCAGGAAAACACAGATACTCATTCTGCATCGCTCTTCAAAACTCATACTGCTTTTTTAGGTTGCATTTTACTCATGCACAAAATGTACAAAGCCAGTCACAACCACATGTATTCAGCTAGTTTATCCAACTTAAAAAAATGCATAAAATGATCTCAAACAAAAAAGTGTGTTTTGTAGCTTGTAATGCTTAGTATACTAACAGCATTCAGTGTAATATCTGCACTAGCTACTTCTACTAAACTATACTAATTAAGCTACTAAGTGTTTTGATGTCATCACAATATTTTAGGTACGCTCAGTGCATTCTTCAGTTACTATCTGTTTAATCTGTACCACAGCCTGTTCAAGGTAACTACGAGGGAACCCAAGGAACATTTAGAGCAGGAAAAGAAGATAGCATGAGTACAAGAACTTATGTACTTCTAAAATACAATAACACATTAAACAGTACCTAAACTACAGTTTTTATTCTTTTCTTTGTAGAAACCTCATTCAAAACACAACACTACAGCTTCAGTTTTCAAACAATACATCATCAATGTACAAATGTCTTATTTATGGGTTCAGGTTGGTGACATGTTGAAATTATTTTATTCTATTTATGTATTTATTTATTTATTTTTGCACAGAATTAGTTGCATATTAGTTTTGGACAGCATTTTATATTTAACTGTATAATCTCAGTTCTCTTCTTGTACATCAGTTCACTACTAATGTTGTGAAATGCACAGCATTAGTAATGAATGTTGTATGATACATGTGCTTTTGTATTCAATTTCTTGATCTTATGTTGGTACTGCAAGTGGTGACATGGGGGACAGACTAAAGAAAATGTATTAGAAAATGTAAAGTTTGTTTTTCTTTCTGTTGACGTTTTTGTAAACTATGTTTGACTGTTTTAATTTACAATATTTGTGTAACCTTATGACCTTTCCTTTTTGAAAGTAAAAGCAGATTAAAGGAAGAGACATGCATTCATAAAAATGCAATGAATTATGAAAAGTGGTATTTGGAATGCAAATTGAGCTTCATTCAAGAGTTAGTAGCTGAAAAGGTAGCACACATTGTAGGTGCTAGAAGATCAAAAGGCTGTGGGTTCTACTCTCACATCTGGTACTTGCATTCATTTTTGCCTGTACTGACATGGCAGTGCAGCATGACCTTTTCTCTTTGAGTGTAAAATCAGATGAAAGGAAAATAAATGCAGTGAGTGTATTCAGTTTTGTAAAACTATTACTAGCGCAAGTAGTAACATACTTGCTTTTGGTGTTAGAAGATCAAAAGGCTGTATGTTCTTTTCCCATACCTGTTACTTGGACTAATTTTCCAGTGCTGACACTGCAATACAGCATAAAGGCTGTTGCACTCTGGAGTGAGGTGTCCTTTATATGGCAATTTAAGCCATGGTCACATCTGCTTGAGTTGATTATAGTCAGCTAGATGCACAAGGTTTGTGGAACTTCTTAAAAAGAAAGAAAAAAGAAGAAAAGGGAGGTTTTCCAGTGACCTGTCCAAATTTTCTATAGTCAGCATGACTACCATCTCAGCTCACCACTGAAAAGAGGACACTGGAATACTGGAACTAACTTGATCAAGTAAAGAGTAAACAAATTAAAATAAAATAAACTTACTACAGTTTCAAATGCAAGTATTTAATTGCCTGTATTCAATTAAGTGCTAGAGTTAGTGCAGACAATTAAGAATCTAAGCTAATATTGAGCAGCTTTCTGTACCACAGGTGCAGAGTTTGGTTCTTTCTACCTCCTTCTGCCTACTGTGTGACCCTTAGCAAGTCACTTACCTGGGAAGTGCTCTGGGTTGATCTTGAGAAGGAGCATTGGACCATCCAGTTTAGAAACATATAAAAAAATTAAAGTTCTACAAGGGCTAGGCAACATGAAAGCCAAATGTCATGAAATCCAATTTAGCAGTACTTCATAGAAGCAGTTAGTCAGAACTATTAACATGCAGACCATTAATAGATGAGTCTTGTAGTGGTAGATATTCAGCTGGTCCTCTGTGGGAATATAAGCTAATGCAGCCTGAGGTACATGGTGAGGAAAAAATATCTCAGGGAGCAACCAGCAGGGCTAATACTACAACAGTGGTGGGTTGTCTAGAAAGAACACCAGTACTTAATTATACTGGTAGAAGAGAAATGTATCATTTTCAAGAAGGGCACATCATCAAACATGAACACAGTACAGACAGCAGTGGTTAAAGAGAAGAAATACTTGCCATGCAGTCCACTATAATTAGAACATTGGTTTTACCATTTTAGGCACATTTGGCCAGAGTTTATCTGGATTAGGAAAGTAAATAAGGAAGCAGTGTTAAAGTCATATACAAATAAAATTAAGAATTTACCTTATATGCCTCTAGTCAGGAACAACCAGGATGTGCAAACAGAAATTTTTATTTTTACAGCACTGGAAGACGGTCTTCATAGCAGATGTCAAAATAGTCTCTCTGAACAAAGACAAACCACATTTTTTATACATTTTTCTTATCAAACCTAGTCATGCATTTTCATTATGTTACAATGACTGTGTGCTATAGATATCTTTACAAATGTCCTCATCCCTCGTGATTTTCTCCTCAGACTTCACATGAACACCTTCCTATACATGATTCACCTGCTTCCAAGGGGTCTTGTTTCTGACCTTAGATGTTTCAAACCTACCCTAGCTACAACGCACTCCTAGCCTGGAGGAGTCAGGCTAACAAATTCCTTTTTTTGTAATAACCACATGCCTCACTTCATGCAACACATACTATTCTCTCGTATTACATACTAAAAAAATGCAGTTTAAAAGACAGCAATACTGTGGCTTATGAAGCTGTATTTTTCCCAGCCCTGCATACAAATTATATTTGCTTTTTAGCAATCATATTATAGCATCATTAATAAACTGAAATTAATATACATTTTAATAAGCTGGTCTTGTCCCATAACAGTTTTCTCTCTCTCACACTATACAGTGTCATATCATACATTTAATTATATTTTTATTTTTCTTAACTTGATAAAATAAGCCTCAGCATCATAGTAGTCATCATTAGTTTCTGTCAAAATAGAACTGTCATTGATTTGTGCATGCAGTGGAATTTCATGTGCAGGTGAGGTTAAACATCTTGTAATCACTGCCTTTAGAATAGAAAATACCAAAATGATCACAAATGTAATAAAAAGTACAATGACAATGCTCTGGATTATGCTAGTTTCTAGGTTACCAAAAATACTATCCAACCATCCAAAAAGTGTCAAATATTTGGATGTGCTGTCCAACTCTTCGGCCCTTTGTTCCATGACGTTTGACAGTTTTTCATGTTCATCATGATAGTCACTAATATATGAACAGCAATGACTCCATATGAGGGCACACAACCCCCCTTTTGCAGCAAGCATTATATTAAGTGCCATTTGATTCTGTAACACCACAGTTCGCATTTCAGTCATTTCTCCATTTGGCTTCCTGATGTGATGTGAAGCTTTGTTGGCCACCTCCTATAGAATTTGGGCAAGTATGGTGATTTTAAGCATTGTCCTTTGCACTCCATACCCAGGATTAAAAGTTGAAAATACTTGCTCAGTCCAGTGGATTGCTCACTTATTTCTCAGTATACATGCTGGTGGGTGTTTGAAATGTTGAATAGCATGGGTAATATAGGTTAGAAAACAACATCCAGACCAGTCTGTAGGCAACCAGGGGTAGGCATGATTACCACAGATGTAGTAACGGTCACTTATCATGCCCATTCCATGCCCCCAGTCATAGCTTTTTAAGTGCAAAGAGTCTAACACACGTTCATGCCTGCTGTCATTACATTTGCTTTTTCCTTCTGGTACAGTCCCATTTCTAGCATAACATGTGTTGCAAGTCGAAGAGACACAACTTTTGAAAAATCAGTTACATTACGCCAGGTTAAGCTGATGTCATTAAGGTCCTTTTCAAATGTCACCTGTGATGCAGGGATGGGAATCATAGGAATCCCTACCTTAGAATGATGAGGTATATGCAAACATATCCAGCAGTTTGTTTTGTTTAGATTGTTGGCATATTGCCGAAGGAGCAGTAAGAAACTGTTTTTTCTCAACCAGTTTATAGAAGGGAACAGCAGCAGAAACAAAGCAAAAGTACCTGTTGTCACTGGATTCATCCTGGACTGCTACTGAAGTTGACCTTCTCACTGGGTAGATGATTTATCTGTCACACCTCGATCTCCCTCTGTAGGCTGCAATGATTCATCTGGGATCCCCACATGACAGGTCTTCTTGCAATGAGATGAATGGATCCATGTTGGTAGTTCTGCACAGCGAACAATGGTCAGGGTCATCAACAGGACCTGGAAAGGACCCTTCCACCTCGGGCTGAGGCTGTTCTTCATCTGGAAAATTTTAACGTAAGCTGGGTCACCTGGTTGTAGTTGGTGACAGGGCTGGTCAGGAGGCTTTGGTAAAGCTGCTCTTACTGTTCACTGATATTGCTGCAAAATACAAATCAAGTTCTTACAATATGAAATCATGGCATCATCTGACACGGTTAAATCGGCATTTCCCACTGGAGGGGTAGCTGGAAGGGCCATGGGTCTCCCCATTAATATTTCATACAGACTTAACTTCTTGGTGGCATTCAGTGAGGCCCTCATACTCATTAATGCTAAAGGAAGGGCTTTGGGCTACTTTAAATGGGTTTCAGCACAAATCTTCGAAATTTTATTTTTAAGGGTCCTGTTCACCCTTTCCACTAATACAGATGACTGTGGATGGTTGGGGCAGTGAAGACTCAACTTAGTATTAAAAACTTTACAAAGTCCCTTAAGCAATGCATTATTAAAATGTGTTCTCTGGTTACTATTAATAGAACATGATATACCAAATCTCAGTACATAGTCATACAAAAACTTTTGGACAACTGTGACTACATCTGCTTTGCATCATGGGTAGGCTTCCAGCCATGCAGACAATATAGAGACCATAACCAAGATAAATTGAAAATGATTAGTCTTAGGCATCTGGATGAAGTCCAGCTGTAGGTTAACAAAAGGTCCCCCAAGGTGGAGGTAAACATGCAGCCATACTGCTGGCATGTTTACTTACATTATATTTTAAACATACACTGCAATTTCATACATACTGAAGTATCAAAGAGGAGACATGAGGGGCATGCCAACTTTGGGTAATTTGATTAAATAAAGCTGTCTTACCTGTATGGGCCGGTAGATGATATGCCCTTACTAAGTAAGGTAGCAAAGAGGCAGGTGCCACCAGTCGGCCATCCGGATGTCGCCATATGCCATCAGAGGATTTTCTACATCCATTCTTGAGCCACCTAAGAACTTCTCCCAGTGATGCTTCAACTTGAAAGGCTGACAATTTTGCAAAATCAAGCACATCATTACTTTTGCAGTTTGTTGCTGTCAACATACAAAGATGTTTACAACAATTCACTACTGCTTGTTTAGCAGCTTGGTCTGCTAAGTTGTTACCTTTTGTAACAACGTTTAACCCCTTTTGATGTGCACAACATTTGATTACAGACAGCTTTTTAGGTAACAAAAGTGCATCTAACAATGATTTTATGTACCCTGAATTTTTAATTTGATTTCCTGAAGAGGTTAAAAACCCTCTCTCTCTCCAAAGTTGCTCAACATCATGTTACCACCCTGAAAGCATAATGGCTGTCTGTAAAAATATTGGCCACCTTGTCTTTGGCTAACACACAGGCTTTTTGCAAAGCCACTAGCTCAGCTATTTGAGCAGAGTGAACACCCTCTAATCTTTGTTGCAACAATATTGTTTCCTCGGTGCAGACTGCTATTCCTGAGATTAACTTTTCTGTTTGATCTCTTCCTCAGGAACCATCCACAAACAGATGCATGTCAGCATTGGGTATAGGAGTGTCCTTTAAGTCCTCCCTAGGAGAAAGCAAATAGTTAGTTACACACACACACACACACAGTTATGCTCTTTACCATCCTCAGCAGTAGGAAACAAAGATGCAGGATTTAGAACAGGACAGCAGATCAGAGAAATAGATGGATAAGAATGCTGTGTAAGTTCATATCTAGTTAGACATGCAGTGAAGAAGGGATGAGTTTTATTTTAAGTAATAAAGATGATTCAGAGTGAGGGATAACTACTGTAAGGTCCTACTCTGAGATATTAAATGACCAAGATAACGTACCTGAGGTAACCATAGCTGTAATTTTTTTGTTGACACTCTGTGTCCTTTTCCTGCAAGGATAGTCAGAAGATGCAAGGTATTCTGTTAACATTGCTGAAAGGAATTTGGTTCTATCAGTAAATCATCTACATATTGTTCTAACACAGCCCCACCTGGAAATGTCACATTCTCCAAATCCTTTTTAGAATTTGAGAAAATAATAAAGGAGATGCAGTATATTCTTGTGGCAACCATGTCCATGTATATCGCTGTCCCTGATAAGTGAAAGTAAACAGAAACTGACTATCAGGGTGAATTGGTATAGAAAATAATGCTGAACATAATTCTATCACAGAAAAGTAATTAGCTGTAGGTGGTATGGGGTCTATATTAGATGCACAAAAAGACTTTAGCGCGAACGCTCACATGAGCGAAAATGCCGGGAATAGAAACTGTGATTGTGGGGTCGTGTTACAGTGAGGAGTGGGATATTTGCCCTTTCCTCACTTTAGTGCAACCTCGGAGTTAGAATATATAGTTAGCAGGAGGGTGTGGGGGGGGTGCAGCTCCCCACAATAGCAAGTTCGATTACCGGCAGTTCCGCTCATGTGAGCATTCGCGGTAAAGTCTTTTCAGTTTTATAATATAGACCCCGGTGGTATGTAACTCAGTATTGTTGCTTGATTTGGAACAACAGGAAAAGTAGGTAGTGCAGCATTACTTACAGCCCTTAAGTCTTGTATAAATCTATAAGTATCCTTTCCTGGCTTTTTTATTGGAAAAATAGGAGTATTACAAGGGCTTTTAGCTGGTAATATTATTTCTTGCTGTATTAGAGACTGAATTACAGGTCTGATTCCCTGCTCTGCTTCTGGCTTTAGTGGATATTGTGGAACTCTGGGGAGAGGTTTTGATGGATTTCATTATATTTTTACTGGTTCTGCTAATTTCAGTATACCTACTTCATTTGCATGCTTAGCCCACAAGTTGGCGGGTACCTGCTGTAGTAACTCTTCATCTGCTTTTATGATTCCAGCAGGCTGTTTCTCAGCTTCTGCTAAAACTGGCAATACTTCCTCCTCTGATTCTGTTGGAACATTTAGATACACCCCTTCTGGAGTACAGTAAATAGTACAACCCAACTTACATAACAAATCTCTTCCTACTAGGTTTACTGGTGCAGTAGTACCCAAAAGAAAAGAATGCTTTTCTTCAATCAGACCTAAAGAAATGGAGATGGATTCTGAAACAGGATACGTAACAGTAGCATTTATTACACCAACTGCCTTTACTTTGTTTTTATACCGGTAGCAGCGGTGGTGCAGCAGTAGCATTGCCGCCTCACAGCAAGAGGTTCTCCTGTTTGATTCTCGGCTGGCATGCCTTCTGTGTGGAGTCTGCATGATCTCCCCATGGTCAAGTGACATTAAAGACATGCAGGTAGGTGCAGGAGTGAATGGATGTGCCTTCTTTGAAGGTTGGGCATCAGGCTGGCAACTCGGCACTGTAAAAATCCACTGCCAATCATTAGCAGACCGGAGTTCTGCTGTGGTGACCCCTAACTGTGAAAAGCTGAAAGACGTTACTGTTTAACTGTCTGAAGTAACTTTTAATACAGACCTAGTGTTGCCAATTTTACCAAGAATAGAATTGGCTTTGCATTTATTTTTACTTTAACATAGCAACATAGGGTCCTTTTTTTTTTTTTAGTAGCAGCAAAGGGATTAAGATTTATTTTTGTTTTATTACCCTGCCATAGTCAGTACGCTGATTTGCAGCACTTAGTATGGACTGTAAATCTTTTTCCTGCCAGTCTATAAGTACTTGTTTCATTTGATTTTTTGTGCAGGGTTTGCAAACCCTGCATGAAGGCAGCTGCAATAGCTGGCTTAGCTTGTTCATTTGGATCTGGCATTTTTAAATATTTAGCAAACACTGCTTTAAGATGACTCAAATAGTCTGCAGGGGCTTTCTCTTTATTTTGCCTACACATATGACATACTTTTGTAATTTACCAGTGCTATCCTTTTATTTATTACTGCTTTTTCTGTGGGAATAAAATTTATTTTAGCCTTTTCAAGTAACTGTGTTCTTATTTCATTGGAGTAACTTTCTGAAGCATCTGGTTTAAATCTGTCAAATTAGGGTTGTAATAGTTTTTTTTTTATTCCTCCCTAAACCTTTATGGATGTTTTTTTTTTCAGTTAGAAAACATTTAGACACAGTATGCAAATCAGCATTAGTCCTCCCCCCCCCATTTTTTTAAAGGTGCCAAAAAAATCTTCTGCAGAGGCAATAGCCTCTTGTCCTACTCTATCATGTGAGCACTTGTGATGAGCCACAGGAGTGTCAAACACTAGTGCTCCTGTTGGAAAGATAGAAGCTTGCTGAGAATGATAGGAAGAAGGAAGGAAAACAAACTTTTTAACTGCAGATGCTGTTCTAAAGATGAGAGCTAACAGCAGAACTAAATTGAGATGTAACAGTACCATGCTAACCTTGTCTTCAAAAAAATGCAGGTGCCACTTGTAGGTGGGGTGCAGTAGCTACTGGAGGATTATTATCTTGTTTAGACATTTCTGCTTTTTGGCCATTTTCAGTTTGTTCCAAACCTGCTAAAACAGAATAAAGGGATCCCTTTTTAATGGTCTTGTACTGCCTTTTTAACCTCTTTTACTTGTTGCAACAATTTCTTATTAACATCCTGCAACCCTTTTAATGCTGAGTCCTTTTCCCTTTTAAGTGCTTCACTGTACCAAGAATAAAATGCTGTCATTTGTTCCCCACTTACTTTGCTTTTCTTTTCTTCTAAAATGCTTTTCAGTGTCAGCAATTTAGTTTTATAAGTTCCATTTAATGGAAATACCCCACCAGCACAATTCTTAGTAAGCTGAAACCAGTTATACAGATATTTACAACTTTCCTTCTCATAATTAAAATACATAAAATATGCTGGTGTTCCCTTTTCAGGGATTTGATCTTGCTTGCTTATCTTTTCTCCCATCTTATTTTATAAATCAGTAATAATAAAAATGTTAGGCTTACTTTACAACTCCTGGATCCTGGCAATTCCGAAGACAGAAAATAATTGTAGTAATCCACACACCATACAGGGAGGGAAGGGTAGGAAGTCTGTCACCAAGCAGCAACTGAGAAGAGGTTTTGATCAGCCTTTTCCCACAGCACCCCCTTGCTTTCATCCCTGCGTGAGATCAAAAGTTACAGCTCCAGCATTGCGGTCGGGATAATGGGGCGGATAGGTACTGTGTCCAGAACTGACCAGTCTTTCGGACCCTCTGAGGGTACTTTCACACGATCACACTGTTAAGTCCCAGCGTGCTTTTGGGCTCATGAATTTATTTTAACAATGCATACCTCTATGTCGTATCATGTGGTAGGCTCATGAATTTGTTTTAACAGTATATAGTCTATGTCCCAATCATGCTATGGGCTCATGAACGTGTTGTATAGTCTATGTCCCAATCATGTAGTGGGCTCATGAACTTGTTTTAACTTTACTGTCTACGTCCAATCATGCGGTTGGCTCATGACCTTGTTTTAACTTTATTTTTAGCTTTTAACTTTTTCTTTTCTTTGTCTCATACATTCATACATTGACAGAATGAAAACATCTCTAATACGTCTTACCTTTCAATCCTGAGGGTACCACCCTTAGCACAAGGCACCTCCTTGTGTTGATTTGTCTTTTACTGTATGTGCACATACATTTACTATACTCATTTACTGTGGGTCCTCCCACTATTACTTGTATATCTTACAACCACTCAGTCAAACAAAAACACAGTCATGCACTTATACTAAAAACACAGTTATGCACTTATTCTACAAACACAGTCATGCACTTATTCTACATTTTGCTAAAATTGTCTGAAAGAGAGAAAGAAAGAAAAACACAAACCAACCCCTTTCCCTTACAAAACAATGTCCCTGACAAGGCTAGTATGTTTGCACACCCTGAATTGTTGCACATCTGAGTCTCTGACTATTCCATACAAATTTATTTTATTTATTTATTTACATTTGTTGACTGGGAGTGTCTGACTGAACATAGGTCCATTTTCAGCAGAGGCCCTTGGAGAAAAGCTCCACAGTTAAAATATACAGACAGTAGTTTCATTGGATTTGCATAGCAATTAACAATTTGATTAACATAGCAATTAATTACAAACATAGTTACAGATGAAGAACATAGTACATCAGTAGACAACTAGAATCTTTATCTGCGAAGTACATAACAGACATTAACAATTGTTACTATAAGAAGTTCCTACTGTAAAATAAGTAGTAGGCTTATGAGCATACAAGCTTGCTATAATCACGGTAGTTAGTGGGGTGGAAAGAAAGGTAGTGGTTGGATGGGGCGGGTGATATTAGAGTGGGAGTTGCAAGGGCATAGCCAGCATGTTTTTAGCTGCACTTTTAGTAAAGTTTTGAAGTGGGTGCATGATGGTACGGAGATAATTGTGGGTGGGAGGGAGTTCCATAATTTGGCTATGGTGCAAGAGAATAGTGCTTCACCAGCAGAGTTATTGGCTTTAGTGATCTGCAAGTGATTTTTGTTGCTTGATCTTAGTGGTCTGGTGGTCTGATAGGGTTGGAGTAGATTCTGGAGAAATGTGACATTTAGTGGATAGTTTACTAGTTTGTGGGCGAGTGAGAGTTGATACCATTGAAGGAGGTGAGGGAGTTCAAGCCAGCCCAGTTCAGCAAGTGAGAGACAGTGGTGACTATGGTAGGATGCCCCAGTGGCGAATTTGGCGATTTTGTTGTAGCAGGTCTCTAGCTTGTTTAGATCGCATTGCCTTAAGTTGGCATATATTAGAGAGGCATAAAGTAGGGTGGAGATAAGGTGGGAATTTGCTACTGAAATCTTTGCTGCTTTGGTGAGAAGTTGCTTATTTCTGTATAACGCTCCTAGTTTTTTGTGGACTTTTTTTATGGTCATGGATATGTGAAAGTCAAATTTTAGTTTCTTGCCTATTTCCACTCCTAGCAATTTGGTGTGTTCTGTTGGCTGTATAGTGGTGTTGTCTTTTGCTGTGATGTTAAAGTGAGAGTTGTTTTGAGTATGTTTGGTGGGTTGGAAGATGAGTAGCTTAGTTCTGCTTGGGTTGAGTATTAATTGGGCATCGGATAACAACGTTTTGACAGAGGAAAAGGCTTCCTGTGTGACTTTTTGCAGTTTGGGTAGGGACTGGACTGAGCAGATGATGGTTGAATCATCTGCATATTGTATGAGTGTACCATGTTTGGTGGCAGAGGCTAGATTATTGGTGAAAATAGAGAAGAGTAGGGGTCCAAGGATGGATCCTTGGGGAACCCCTATAGAGACAGGTAGTTAGGGAGATATGTCATTCTGCCATACAATGGATAGTTGGTGGTCAGACAGGTAACTCTGAAACCAGTTGGTGACTGATTGAGAGAAGGATAGGTTATTGAGGACAGAGATGAGTTGTTTGTGTGGGACCATGTCAAATGCTTTAGATAGGTCTAGGAAAGTAGCAGAGGAGAGATAGCCTTTGTTTTTATGCTGAAGGATAGTGTTAGTAAAGGAGAGTAAGGCAGTGGTGGTGCTATGGTTTGGTCGGAAATCATGCTGAGTATTGGAAAGGAGGTTGTTAGTAATAAGGTAGTCTGAGACCTGAGAGTGAATGCATCTCTCTAGTATTTTGGAGAGTGGAGAGAGAATAGCTATGGGGCAATAATTGGTTAGTTCTGTGGAGGGGCCGCCTTTGTAGAGGGGAATTATATGTGATGCTTTCCATTTTGTGGGAACGTAACTTTCTGACAGAGATCGGTTAATCAAGATGGATACTGGGTAGGCCAGAGCATCAGCTGCGATTTGTAGGTATTCACTTGGGAGGTTGTCTGCTGCTAATTTGGTGGGCTTAAGTATAGTTAAGAGTTTTTTTATGCTGGAGGTAGGTACAGGAGAAAAAGAGAAGGCAGTGGGGCGATTACTAGTTGAAGGCCTGGGTTGTAGAGGAGGGGGGTTGTATTGTTTAGCTAGTGATAGTATGGTTTGTGTAAAGTGTGTGTTGATTGAGGTAGCAGTACTTTTGGAGGAGTGACGGATGTTAGGAGGAGGGTTACTGACTTTACCTGGGTGGAGGATGGAGTTTATGGAGGACCAGAATTGTTTGGGGCTGTGTTGGGAGGAGTCTAGGGCAGACTGGTAGTATTGTAATTTGTCCTGTTTTATTAGCTTTTTGACTCTATTGTGTAGTTCTAGGAATTTCTGTCTAGTTGAGGGGGTTTTGGTTTTGCACCCGTGCTCTCAGGCTTTATCCCTGTTTTTCATTTCTAACTTAGTGGTTTTCTGTAGCCATGGGGAGGTTTGTGCTTTGGTTCTGGAAAGTTTTATGGGGGCATGGTAATTAAGGATGCTCAGGAAGGTAGTATTAAAAAATTCAGCTGCGTCATCAAGACTGAGGTACTTTAGAGGATGCCAGTTACATTCATTGAGGGATGAGATGAATGTGAGTGGGTTAAAGTTTAGTCTTTTACGTATTTGATGGTAGATGTCAGGTTTAGCTTGGCATAGGTATTTTTTGAGTAGGAATGTTGGGGAATGATCACTGAGGATATCTGATAAGCAGCCTGTTATATATGACTGGGGGCTCTTACTGACTAGTATCCAATCCAGGGTAGTGTGCTTGCTGGAGTTTTTATTTATCCTGGTTGGTGACTGGACTAGTTGGGTGAAACCATGAAGGTTTACATGATGGGTTGGATGCTTGCCAGAACATGATTGCCAGTCAATATTGAAATCACCTAAAATTATAGTTTCTTGGGGGAGATGGTGGGTAGATCAGCTGAGGAAGTTTTCTAGTGGAGGGATGTTTTGGCCAGGTGGGAAGTAGCATCCAATTATGTTGATGGTTTTGTTTTGGTTTATTTTGAGGTTGGTATATATTATTTCTTAATTGCCTATTTGTGGAGCTGATGATTTTAAGATCTGGATGTTTAGATGCTGTTTAGATATTATAGCTAAACTGCCTCCTTTCTTGTTTAGCCAGTCTACTCTTAGTATGCCGTAACCGGTAGGGAGGATTTGCTCACTGGTAATGTGAGGTTTTAGCCAGGTTTCTGTCAGGATGACTATATCTGGGGAGTACAAGTCTATGGTGGCATGGAGTTCATGGACTTTGCTGGATATACTTCTAATATTTAGGCTTAGTAGAAGGAAGTCACTTGGCTTTCTATTGGCTGTGATATGGGAGAAGTTGTGGTTTCTAGTCTGATTATGAGGATTGGGGATGGAGATGGTAGGGCCAAGGTTGGGGTGGATGTCTCCACTTAGGGCTAGTTTTGATATGCATGAGGTTATTAGTTTTCTCAGATTTTGAATGTGTTTGTTTATTAAGGAAACTTTATGATTGTGCTCTGTGGGTAATAGGTATGGTGGGAGGTTTACTATGTTAAGTTGTAGGGATGCTTTATGTTTGAGTAATATAGTTGGTAGTATATGCGGGGGGTGCATAGGGATGGTTCTTTAGTTGGTGGAAAGGGAGCTGAGTGAGGGAGAGACATGAATGGTGGTGTGAGTAGTAGTATAGTAGTAGTGGTTGAGTGGGGGAATGATGGAGTTTTGGTGGGATGTAAGATATGCAAGGAGAGTGCATATAGTGAGCATAGGTAAGGTATGCTTGTCCATGTTAGCTGAGGAGGAGTGATAGTAGTGGTAAGATGGAGGAGGTAGTGTTGGGATTAGTGCCGTGGTTGGCTACTGGAAAGATGGGAGGGGTTTGTGAGTGTAATAAAGGTAGGACCACTGGGGGCAGGAGGAAATAGGGGGCAGGGTGGGGAGCGAAGTGGATAGAGACCCTGTTAGTCGCTCTTATGAGGGGGCTGGAAACAATCAGGTAACAGAGTAAACTGATAAATGAACATATGATAGTGAATGCAGAGACTCAGGTATGTACCCTGTATTTCCACAAACTATCAGTTAGCTGTGCCCCAGTTCAGGCAGTTTTAATAAGTTTTACGACAGAGCCAGGCATGAGGTGCTCAAAGGGTGGTTGTAGTTTTAAAAATGGTGCCTGCCACAGGTAATATTTATTAACTTTGGGATTGGCTTAAGGTAATAAACAGGGAAGGGGGAGAACAAGGGTGTGAGCAGGCAGTTCTTTTGTACTACTGCTAATGAGCCAAAGCAAAGACAAGTTTGTGTTTAAGAAACAATCAGAATTGACCAATGACTGCTCTGAAACTGTAAGTCATTTCTTAACCATTTCTCAGGTGGAAAAACAGGATAACCTTGTATCAGTAGGCTACTGTGGTCTAAGTTTAAATTAATAAACACACAGTATTTATCAGTTATGGATGCTATTTGCCAACAGAAGGGAATAAGAGAGAAAATGGAAGATGTGTGTGTGTGTGGGGGGCCTGCTTACAAGCCAAAGCAGAGTGGTCTCCAGGGGAAAATGAATATTGGCTCAAACAGGTAGACACATACTCAAAGTTAACTTTAGCTGTTTGCAGACAGTTCAGACCCTGACTGTGCTTTTCTTATAAGAATGATAAGCAGTGTGGAATTCACAGAAAATCTGTGATGGGCCCTATTCCAGAAATGCCCTGCAGCAATACCAAAGTACAGATCCAGAGAATGGCACCAAATTGTTAAAGTCATAAATAAATAACATTAAGAATGTACCTTATATGCCTCTATTCAGGAACAACACTTCAGGATGTGCAAACAGAAATTTTATTTTTACAGCGCTGGGAGATGGTCTTCATAGCAGATGTCAAAACAGTCTTTCTGCACAAAGACAAACCACATTTTTTATACATTTTTCTTATCAAACCTAGTCATGCACTTTCATTATGTTACAATGACTGTGTCCTATAGAAAACTTTGCAGATGTCCTCATCCCTCATGATTTTTGCCTCAGACTTCACGCAAACACCTTCCTATACATGATTCACCTGCTTCCAAGGGGTCTTGTTTCTGACCATGGATGTTTCAAACCTACCCTAGCAACAATGCACTCCGAGCCTGGAGGAGTCAGGCTAACATATTCCTTTTTTTGTAATAAACACATACCTCACTTCATGCAACACGTACTATTTTCTCTTATTATATACTAAAAGGATACAGTTTAAAAGATAGCAATACTGCGGCTTATGAAGCTCTATTTTTCCCAGCCCTGCATACAAATTATATTTGCTTTTTAACAATCATATTATAGCATCATTAATAAACTGAAATTAATATACATTTTAATTTGCTGGTCTTGTCCCATAACAGCAGGAAGCTGTGATTGAGAACATCTCTGAAAATATCCTTATAGGTAAAAACTCTGATAATGGAGTACCTTGTGCTTATTCTGTTACATGTAGCCAGGCATGGAGGCAAATGTGGGGAAGGAAATGTTGTGTGTGGAAACCCTACCAGGGCCCATGCCTACTTTCTGGGTTGTTAACTTGGTTATGTCAGAGGGGGAGCTGATCCGTAACAGTGACCTGGAATCTGAGCCTCAGCTGGAAAAAGTTAATGAGTTTCCTTTAGAAACTGGCACTTCAAGGGGAGAAGTAGCTGGAAGTAGTAGGTCACAGTCTGAAGCATGCTGGCAGAAGGTACCAGACTTCCTTTGAATGGAAACTGAGGAGTCATCATAAAAGGAGATGAGGCAGACTCAGCTTTCAGACCCTGATTTATAGGACATAATGCAGGCAGCAAAGGAGTCATCTGATACTCAAAGCAGGAGGCCATATACTGACCAAAGGATTACTCTACAAACATTTGACCACTGAAGAAAGACTGAAGATTTTAGTAAGACAATAGCTGGTAGTTCCCAGTGCCCACTGACAAACACTTCTGGTTATAGTCCATTACACTGCTTAAAGAGCTCCAAAACACAGCTTATGCAATGTTTCTTTTGGTCAGAGATTGCAATAGATATAAATAAATTACTGCATGACCTATTATCAGTGCAGAAAGACTGGCAAGGCCAGAGACAAGGCAAAGACTGTTTTCATGTTTTTGCCTCTTATCACGGAACTATTTCAGAGGATAGCTATAGTTATTGTATGACCTCTGAGTACCACAGGTTCCAGAGTTAAGAACTATATTTTGGTTCTGGTGGGTTATGCCATTAGATACCCACAGGCAATAGTTCTGTCTTCTACTAAAGCAGAGAAGATAGTAAATACTTTGCTGGATATTTTCATCAGGGAAGGTTTTCCTAATGAAAACAGTAGTGATTCCAAATTTATGTGAGCACTGCTGGCATGTTTATGGAAGTGGTGTGGGGTAAAGCATGTATACACCCCTCCTATCATCCAAAGGCAAATTGTGTTGTAGAGTGGTTTAAATCTACATTGAAGACCATGCTAAGAGCATTTGCATGCCATCTCAAGAGAGGTTGAGACAAATACCTGACTCATCTTCTCTTAACATGCAGGGAAGTACCTGCAAAATCTGCATTTATTTTCATTTTTAATTTCTCCAAGTCTTTTGGGTTTTTAATACCATGACGGGAATAGATCCCATTCCTAAGTCAAAGTATGATTAAAGTTCATGAAATTAGTATTGTTTCAATCTTTGATGTCAACCAGCAGTGCTCTTCGCAGCACCTGCAATGTGCCCACTGCCCAGTAATGACTCCTTCTGCAGTTCTTATGGAGTTACATGTATTGGTAACATATCTAAATACGATTGTAAATTCTTTTTTATAAGACTCATTGTTCCTACTACTATTGGAACTGTCTTGGTATCTTTCTTCCACATTGCTCTCATTTCTGCATGCAGATCCTGATATTATGACTTTGTGTCTCTTTGTACACAATACACTGTTGTCACTGGGTGTGGCAATTTCAATTATCAATGCTACTCCTGTCTTTTTTTCTTGGACAACTATACCCAGTTTTCTAGCATCTATCTTTTGAACTGTTGATAATGAATGATCCCATGTGATATAGACTTCTTCATTTTCTATGATACTTTGTGGCTCATGTTTCCAGTGTTTTTCAGCCACTTCAATATCATAATGTTTGCACAATCCCCAGTGCAACAGTCTTGACGCATTATTATGCCTTTCAATATACAGTCCTTCTACCATTAGTATGTTGCAACCAGCAATGACGTGAGCAACTGTTTCCAATTTGGTTTTACAAAACCTACATTTGTCTGTTTCTCCCCCATGTTCAATGGACTTTATAAACCAATGTGCACACAGCCCCCTATCTTGGGCTGCCAGTATTAACCTTTCATCTTTTGGTTTGAATTTGCCTCTCCTTAACCATTCCTGTGTTTGTTCCTGATCAACATGAGGTTCTTCCAGAAGTTTTCTATACTTGCAACTATATTTATGTATTTTCCCCATTTCTTGCCTTCTCATCTGATCCTTCACCTTATATTCTTTCTTTGTTTTTTGGCACATTCAGTTGCTGCCTGATTTTTATCTACTTCTGGTTTAATTTCCATTCCTGCTTGATGCCTATAAGCTTCTGCTAGACTAAGCTGGGAAGCCATCTTAGATTTATTCTCCTTGTGCTTCAAAACGTTCACTACATTTGGGTCTCGTGAGATCATTAGATATGTGTGGAGTCCCACGATTGCAGATCTATACATATAATCAATTTCAAGGAGGCCCATCCCTACTTTAGAACATGGAATATATAATCTTGGTATGCACTGGTTTTTATAAATCATTTAGTGAGCATGAAGCATCCTTCTTGTTTTCCTATCTAATCTCTCCATCACGTTTTGTAGCCAGTCAATCACTCCAAAACTGTTAGTTAGGACAGGAAGAGCAAATTAGTTTATAGCTTGGAATTTGTTCCTAGATGTCAGTGCTGTTTTCAGTATTCATTTAAATCTTCTGAAGTATTCCTTACTAAGTTTTATTAACATTTGTTCGTGTTTTATTGTTGATCCTTCATCAGTTCCCAAGTATTTATACACGCCTTCTTGCTCAAGGTCTTTTATATCACATTCTTGTCCCAAACTGATATTTTCCTGGCATTGCAGTTTTCCTCCTTTAAAGGTTGCTTTTAAACATTTATCAAGACCAAATGACAATCTTATATCATAGGTTCATAGGTTCATAGGTTGGTACTAGGCTATCAGCCAGCATGTTTTGTTTATTGTGATGACAAGGTTTAGATCCAGTTGTGCTTTCAGTTCCTCATCTGATGAGTTATACAGTTTTAAATCATTGACAAAGAGAAGGTGAGAAGTCTTTATACTTTGTTGTTTTCTAGGAGCCAGATTATAGCCATAGCCTAAGCTGTTGAGTAAACAGCTTAATGGATTAAGGACAAGGCAGAATAGCAGTGGTGACAGAGTCACCCTGGAATATCCCCTTTTGAATTTTATCCATGGGATAACAATTTGTCCTTTATCATGGCTTAATTGCAAAGTGGTCTGCTACTGTTTCATGGTCACTATAATGTAATCAATCAGTGTAGGGTGTATCTTATACATTTTTCAGCACTCTTTTATCCATGAATGAGGAACACTATCAAATGCTTTTTTATAGTCAATCCATGCCATACTTAGATTCTTTCCCATTTTACAATTCTCCACTATGACAGCAGTTTTTCCATCTCTTTCAACTTTCTAGTTTAAATGCCCACGTTTGCACTTTTCCCACCTTTCCTTTAACTAGTCTAGTCCAGACACAGATTTGCTGTATCCATGACTGTATGTAAGCTTCTGAGCCCCCAAGCCTTTCTGTATTGGAGGGAAGCCTTCTAGCTTTTCACTGAGAGTGGTAAGCACTAGGTAGCCTTTCTACCACAAGAGGAGTAGTTTCTGGCCCAGAAATTGTAGCTTATTGGCTGTTTGGACAGTTTTTTCCTTCTCTTTCAACTTTCTGGTGTAAAAGCTTGCATTTGCACTTGTCTGTTGCCTTTCCTGTAACTATTCTAGTCCAGATATAGATTTCCTGTATCCAGGACTGTTTGTAAGCTTCTGAATGGTGACAAAGTCTGCTCTTCAACTTTTCCCTTAGATCTGCTAGTTATCTCCTCTCCTACACTTTTACTAGCTTATTAGTTTAGCACTTTACCAGACTTCTTGTAGCAATTATTGTAGCACACAAAAATGCTACCAGCACTAAACATTCTACAAGGAAACAGCTCTAGTACTTATTTTTAATGCCCACACCTCCAGGCATGTCTAAAGGTCAGTTCCCTTTGCTTTCTCCTATTAACCTGGTGAACTTGGGCATCCTGAGGCAATGTAGCAACTGCCTCATGTACACTGACAACCCTCTACTCTTACCTCCCAACACTCAGACTTGCTAGAGGTACACATATATCCAAATTGGAAGCCACGCACTCTCCAGCCAAGACCGGAATAGCTGGTCAAGAGGAGAAAGACAACACTTGCACCACACCTTATGGCCCTCCAGAACACACACCAGCAGTGCCTTCACATAAAAACACAAACCACACACCCACTTTTGTGGATGCTGTCAATACAAATCTACCCAAACAGCAGAGACCTCTAAAGCAGAAATGCACTCATCCACCACAACACAACACTAATCACGAGACACATAACTCTCCTAAATAGTGTGCCACTCAACCAAAGCCCCTAAGGCAAAACAGCATACCCAACACACTAGTCATAGGTGACTCAGTAGTGAGGCACACTGATATCCCACTCACCAGGGTGAATAAGGAGAAAGTAATAGTCAGCTGCCTGTCAGGTGCCAGGATCCACCACATAACACATGCACTCAGGTCCCTCAACTTCTTCTTCTTCTTTCAGCTATTCCTGGTTAGGGGTCACCACAGCAGATCACCTGTCTGCTCATGATTGGCAGCAGAGTTTAATGGTGTCGAGTTGCCAGCCACTCAGGTCCCACAACAACAGGTACAAATATGACTCCGTCATTGTACATGTGGGTGTGAATGACCTGAGATGTACCTCCCTGGACTACATGAAAAGAGACATGGAGGACCTCTCAGCTTATGTAGCCCAGGTGGGTATGACCCTAGCCCTAAGCAGCATCCTACCATCACCCAGAATGATACCACAGTACAAGCAGAAAATGATTAATTTCAGCAATTGTGTAAGTTTTTGGTGTCATTTTAAGGGGATCCAGTATCTGCCTGGGATGACATGATTGACAGACCTCAATGTTTTGCCAGAGATGGCCTGCATCTGTCACACCTGGGCTTCTGGATACTGTCCAAGGTTCTTGCCACCCTATAGTACCTTTTTTAGGTGGTGTTCCAAAGACCAAATTACCACCATAACAGCTACAAAGAAATGCAATATGAGGGTCATGCTGCTCAATGCTAGAAGTCTAAATTTCACAATGCACTCACTTGAACCACACCTTAAAATGTAAAACATTGATATTTGTGCTGTAACAGAGACCTTTTTCAAGGCAGCAGAAAGCACCCCTGCACTACCAGGCTATAACTCATTCCACACCTTTCGGACCCAGAACTTGGACTGAAGCTCCAAAGGTGGTGGTGTTTCCATATTCATAAAGGATGTGCACACTTACAGACTGGTAGCCTAACATAACACATCACTTGCCCAACGTTTCCTAGAATTCATTAATTCCAATGCCCTGGACCAGCTTGTTGTTATCTCCACTAGTGGTAACAACATCCTTGACCTGGTCATTACTAAATGGGCAACTGTTACTCTACACCAATAGTCAACTCCCCCTGGTTAGATCTGACCAAAAACTAATCACCTTGAAAATCCATATCCCTCCTACTCCCCCAACACAAAGGTAAACTCCATGAAAAACTTCTCCAAAGCTAACTATGGGTTCCTAAAAACAGAGGTGGCTAACTTCACAGCACCCATGCAAATGGAAAATAGTTGCATGACCATGGAATCATACACCAATGCACTGTACGAACATGTACACAAATGCATGGATCTCACCATACCCAATAGAATCAAGATGGTCTCCTCCAAAAAAGGGAAGTCAATCTGGTGGTCTCCTGCCATAAACAAACTCTATAACAGAAGGAGTAAACTGATGCAGAACAAGGTAAAGTCCCAAGACTGGAAAAACTTCTTTATCAGCCTCAACAAAATGTTGACATCCCTCATCAAATCCTCTACTAGCTATGAAAACAGAATTGCAGCAGATAGTAAAGACAACCACAAGGCCTTCTATAGTTATGTAAAGAATTTCCACGGCAATACCCAGATTTGCTCTGAGTTCCTGCACAATGGTACCTCCTATACTGAGCCAACAGATATTGCCGATATACTGGCTGACACATTCAGTTCTAACTTTACCCCCCCCCCAAGAACTAATCACAATACCAGTAGATTGCCAGGCACCCAGTATTACTGCTGCACAGATTAAAACAGCACTGGCCAAGGCCAAGAATACAGCCTCTATGGGATTTGTCCCTACCAAATTGTGTGCTGCCACAGTCATCCCTCTCTACAAAGGAGGAGCGACTACAGACCCTGGAAACTATTGCCCCAGTAACCTGATGAGTCTGATATGCAAAGCTATGGAATGCATCATCATGAACCTAATAAACAAGGATATAGGGAATCTCCAAACTCTGGATCCTACACAATTTGTTTTTCTGAAGGGTAGAGCATGCCTGCTCAACTTGGTTGACTTCTTTAAGTCAGTCAGCAGAGCTGTGGATGAAAGCAAGGTGGTTCATACACTCTACTTTGATCTGGCCAAGGCCTTTGATACCATTCCCCACTCAGGATTCATAGAAAAACTCACTAAGCTAGGCATCAACCCCTATATCACTAGGTGGGTTGCAAACTGGCTCACAGATAGAACCCACAGTGTAAAAGTAACTGACTCCAAGTCAGACTGCAGAGCAGTCATGAGTGGAGTCCCACAGGATTCGGTTCTGGGTCCTCTCCTTTTTGATATCTAGTTCTCTGAATTCAAGGCCAACATGAAGAGACTCTGGCTGACAAGGTTTGCAGACAATTGCAAGTTGGGAGCTATTATTAACTCCCCAAGTGATGTTGACATCCTACAGAAAGGCCTCACTGAGACCAATGACTGGTGTCAGAACCATGGCCTTAAGCTCAATGCCAAAAAATGTGTCGTCATCCCCCTTGGGAAAAACTTGGTTCCCTTGAATTACCACATTGATGGTAGTCCACTGAACAAAGAAGGCATTATAAGAGATCTAGGAACACAGGTTGACAGCAACCTCTCTTTTGACCACCACATTGCCACTGTGGTCAGAAAGTCCTTCTATGTGGCACATCTCATTACTAAAGGTTTTGCATCCAGGAAGAAAGAGGTCATTGTCTCCCTCTACTCTTCCCTCAATAAGCCAATCATTGAGTACAATGCCCTATTTGGCATGTACCTCACTAGACACCTGCAACAACTGGAGAGGCCACAAAAGTATCTCACAAAGAGGATCCTAGGCCTTAAACACGTGTACTATATGGACAGACTCAAAAAACTCCAGCTATTCTCTGTTTCATATCACCTACTTAGAGGCAATCTCTGCTTGACTTACAAAGCCATGTCTGACCCAACTCTGTTAGAAATGCTACATCTAAAGAAATCACAATCCCTCTGCACCACATGCTCTAGAGACCTCAACCTCATTACAATAATTAACAGAATATGCTGGAGGGACAGGTTCATAACCCAGAGACTGCTTATGCGATGGAATAAACTTTCCATACATGTCAAGCAGAGCACCTCAGTGGCCCTCTTCAAGAGAAATCTTGATGAATGGATGGGAAATAGATAATTCACCCTGGGATCACTCCAGTGGTTCTACTTGACAGAGGCACTGGGAACTAAGGTCGGGTGTCACAATGCCAGGGTAATACTATGGGCTAGGCTTGTAAAGGCTCCATGGCCATTAGCCTAGTACACACCTATGAACCTATGAACAAATGATCCTTTGTTCCATATGACTTTCTTTTATTGTACTTTTGTTCTACTGCCATAATTGAATTTTCTTCTAAATTACTATAAACCCTGTCATTATCAATTCCCGTGTATAGTTTATACATCATCAGAAGGCAAGTTATTGGTCTATAATTTTTATGGTAGCTTGCAGGTTCACTCTTAAGTAGGAACATTGTTTTTCCTCTTGTCAGCCAGGTTAGTGTCTGTTCTGCATGCGTATATAAATAGTTCTTACTCATGGGTAAATCTTCATGCAAAGATGCTAATACTTTTAACCAGAAGTTTGGTACTGCATCTGGGCCTGGGGTTTTCCAATCAGAGGCTTTTCTTAACTTTGTTTCAATCTCTCTGGATGTTACTTCATCCCATTTCATATCCTGTACCTTTAAACTTCTTATTCTGTCTTTTACTTGTATCCATTTAGTATCTTTGATATGTTCCACAGAATCTTCATAGATACTTCTCCAAAATGTATCTATTTCTTGTTTTTTGATGGTCTTTCAGTTCCTTTTATCTTATTTCCCAGTTCTCTATAAAACCTTTTTTGGGTCTTCAATAAATTGCTTATTTTGCACTTTTCCTTTATATTTATCTTTGTATTTTCAAGTTTTTCCACATGTGCTAACATTTTTAGTTTATTTGCGATAGTGCATGCTAGATCCTGGTCTGTTCTAGTATTGTGCATTGCTTTTATTACATCTATCTTTCTTAGTATTTTTGTTGATCTGTTCCCTCTTCTATAGTCTTCTAACAGTGACACTTCTTGTCTTAATTGGTTTATAATTTTCTCTATCCGATATTTCCATGATGGTATTTGATTTCTCCACTTCCTTTCCCTCACTACACTGTGTTCTGGTGGTAGAACTTTATCAGTTATTAATTTAGATGCACAGTAAAATATCCTGTTTACTTCTGTTATATCACATGGATCTCTATGAACAGTCCTAATTACTGTGTTCATTTGTTTTATCAGACTTCTGACTTTTTGTGTTTTATTAACCTTCTGCAGTCTATCTCTTTCATTGATCTTGATATATCTGTCCATGTCTATTAAATCAAGCAATTCTTCTCTTAGCTCATTTCCTTCCAAACTGAGGGCACATCCCTTGTTTTCCAATTCCTGCAGGCATTCTATAGAAGGTTCTATAGCATCTTCTTGTGAGACAGTCTCATCAATTTTATCCAGTGCTGTCCATCGCTCTATCATATGGGAACTCACTGGCCTATCATTCTTCAACATTGATTAGGCTTACAGAGCTCATGATGATGGCCCGACTCGGGCACAACAATATGCCAGTTTGCTGTTCCTTCCCTTGCTGTCTAGCTTCAAATGAACGTTTATACTGGTTTCCTGTGGAAGGCTCCAAATTACCTTCCTATGGCACTTGACCAATTCCTTCCTGTTCCACTAGTTTCCCCTTAATTTGGATATATATTACTCTATCCTGTTGTGGTGCTTTCTGCATTAGATTTTCTACACTAAATCCTTCACTTTGCAGGTACTCCATAACCTCACTTTCTATTTCTTTAACTTCTACATTATTAATCTCATTTTCTACTTTTTCTCTTTGTCTTCTAAGTTTTCCATGTCCGGATTCTTTGCCTGTATTTCTCTTCAAATATCTTTGGTGTTGCTCTTTTTGTATTGTTTAGTCTTTCTTTCTCCTTTGCATAAATATTACACCATATTAAATCTATTTTTCTTTCCAATGTCCATATTTCTTCTTCAGATGTTTCCTGATCTTCCTGTTTCTCCCTGCTTTGGGGACTCACTCCATCCTGTTGTGGTGTAACCTGTGTTAGACCTTCTACATCAACTCTTTCACTTCATAGCCACTCCACAACTTCAACTTCTAATTTTTGTAACTTCTACTTTACTGATCTTCTTTTCTATGTTCCAACTTTGTGACATTATTTTTTTTATTGTGAAATTTTCCATATCCGGATGCCTTTGCCTGTATTTCTCTTCAAATATCTTTGGGGCTGCCTTCTTTACATTGATTAATTTGGCTTTTTTCCTTTGCATAAATATTGCACCATATCAAATTTCTCTTTCTTTCCCATGTCCATATTTCTTTTTTATACTTTTCAAATATCTCTTGGTTTTATTGTTTATATTTTCACACTTCCTCAGATGCTTCTTTTTCCAAGCAGATCAAGATTTCTTGATCTATATATGATTTCTCACAAATCTGTTGTATTAATTAACACAAATATTCATTTGAAGCTTCTAGACAATTTTTCTTGTGAAAGTATTTCTCTTTCCTCTAATTTCTCTCTTAATCATTTTGTATATCTTGTGTCTGGAAATTCTGGGCTTTCTACATAATAGTAACAATATATAATTTCTTTCTTATCCTCAATAGTCCACTTTATCATCTTTATGGCTCTTCTTTGGCTTATCAGTTTTTGTGATTTTTGTGGAATACTACTTCCTTCTACAATGGGGGGGGGGGGCATCCTCCCCCTGGGACTGGCCTGGCCCCATTGTAGGAATGTTTCCATGTTTTGAGGATTCTACACGGTCATCTTATCCAGTCCTGGTACCAGTGCACCTACCAGGACTGGGCACTTTTTTATCCTGGGTCTTGTGCATCCAGCTATCTATTTTTGTTTTTGACCTACTTCTGTCCATGATATATGCTATATAAATACAGTCTATATATCAGTGTTGCTTTGGTGAGATTTTTTGAAAACAAGGTCTACCTCATGAAGGTACTCACCAAGACTTGAGGATGAATTCACTTTCAGCACTACTACTCTCCTTTGCTTGCTGACTTTTCATCTCTCCATTTGGACCCTTTCATCTCTCCATTCGGACCACTGTGTGAGTTGCTGTATGATGACCTAGTGTGGTGACCCCAGATTTAATCTGCTTTGATTGGGAAGATGAGTGTGACTCCCATGGTACATCTGTTGCAGAGTATTTTCTAAACCACAGGAATAGGCATACAGAGCTCATGATGATGGCCCAGGAGTAGTTGACTCAGGCACAACAATAGCAAAAATTTTGGGATGATATGAAAGTCAGAGCCAGAGGACTGAGTATATACAATATGTAATGTAGAAGTATTACAGTTCAAGTTAGGTCATATTTGTATTTGTCAGGAAGGAGAGATCTGTGAGTCCTCATTACATCATGGATCCTATAGTTAGAAAGACAGCTAACAATAACCCTGTTCTTATCCAGACTGGTGAGGGTAGTGTCAGTTTGCATGATAATAGTTAACTGCTACTTAAACATTCCTGTAGGTGGATGCAGAACCTTAAAGGCTTGGGATTAGTGGTTTTATGAGTCTTGCAGATCTTGTGGACATTAAAGGCTTGGGAACAACATTCTTGTGACTGATGGATGCATTTGCTCTGGCTGTGGAAGTACATGATGAAGGGGGACTGTTATGGTGTGACATAATGGATGAGATTTTTCAGTCCTTCATCTAGAAGGCCTTGATATTGTACTCCTGACAACGTCAACATAAGTTGGTTTAATCTAAGTGCACTATGCTGTGGATATGTTCAAGTGATGATTATCCGGTTATGTGCTGATTTCATCGATGTCATATAATTTTGTAAGTCATTGTGTCATTAGTTCCATAGTAAAAATGACTGAAAGATATATCTTGTGAGACAGCTATACAGATCATTATATTATTTACCACAGACATCAATACATTATACCAGCTGAGATTTATACCATTTTGATCAAGCAGAGTCTGTTTAACATAGTCATAAAAATCACATATTCCCTATTTTACAAAAATACATTTTGGCTTTATGAGTTGATACCCCAATGACCTGTTGAAGCATCATACTCAGATTAGCACCACACATCACATACATCTGGATGCAATCTTTCTACTGGGCATAAGTCTATTCCTGACCAGACTTAACTACTGAAATAGTGGATGGCGATAGTCAAGCATTAGGTGGGCATCACTAATAATTGGAGAAAATGCCTCTTTAATTCTTTGTTGTACAGGTCTTTTCTAAATGTCAGATATGAAGTAAATGTAAAAGTAGGCTCCTCTGACAATTCTGTATCCTCAATGACTTCATTCCATCCAGTGGAGCTCTGGAAGGTTTTATCTCCCAAAGGCTGCATCCTGACCCTTTTGACAAACCCAAATTATATCCTCAAACTTCAGGTAAATGTTCATTTCTCTACAGCCATAAATGTTACTAAAGAAGTGTAAATGATAATTTGCTCATATCAAACTAGACTTCACAGTAGATAAATTAATTGCTTTCTAGGTCATAGAGTGGATTTTATAAGTTCAAATCACACAGCAAACATTATTTTATAATGTTTGTTTTGTAAAGCGCGCAAGTTGCTAGAGAACATGACTGGCACTTCAGAAGAGTTGCCAATCAGGCACAAGTGTGCTACAACGTTTATTTAAGCATCGATGGCTAATATCACTACTGTTTAAATAAATGTTTTTAGATGTTAGTAACTACTGCAATCAGCAAGTAGGAGCTTCTAGAGTCTTTTTTTTCAGTTATCATATGGAAAATACTTATTTTAATAATATATTAGCAATATTTAACATTTTTTAGCTATGCTTGACAGAGGTCAAGTGTCAATGCAGTTGTGCTGCCCATCATCTAAACTTTAAGATGAAAATTTTCTATGGCTTGCAAGTAGCAAGATTTTGGAAATAATGAGTGTAAATATAAACAGAACATGCTAGTGTCAGACAATGATGACTCTGTCAACTTGAACTGGTAGTACCTTGAGTTTCTGAGTATGCATTCCACTCCGTTTATAGACTACAGCCATCTTTTTAGCAGCTGGCCTTGTCCTGTTTTTCTGACTCACAACCTTGTATTACTTTGGGTCTACCCTCCTCCCCACTTTGAACCTGCACACCTCCCTCCCACTCCTGCTTAATTACAGAGGTATCAAAACAACTTGATGTAGAAAGGCACCATCTTTTGACTTAGCTTTTCTGCCTTGCATCATAGGAATCCCCAGTAGTGTGCTTGCATGTAAGTGCTACCTAGTGTTGTTTTTGTCTGTCATTCTTATTGCTATTTTTGTAAAGTTCATGCTAAGGGGGATCCTGCAGTGCTTCTGTAACCACTCTGCCTCCCCAAGAACTAACTTTAAACATGTATGTACCCTATTGTAAAATAAAAATATATCCTAAACCTAGCACTCTTGTATATTAACCCTGCGTGCATTTGCTAGCAGTCTACCATGGATTTTATCTCCCGTTAATCTCCTAGGCTCTTTCCCCCTCCTCTGAGTGCTTGTAGCTTATCATTGTACTTACTCAGTGAGGCCACCAGGTGGCAGTGTTCAACCATTACCTCTATTTTAATACAAGTCAAAAGTACTGTAATTGTTCTGTTAATTTACCACTGCCCTGTTTTAGCCCTATTAATACTTATTATATTTTACTAAACTGCTACTGCTCTGTTTTCAGCTCCTATCCCCTGTCCACCCTCTGCATCCTTCTAATTTCACACACACAGTGCCTTATGTTAGTGCCTCCTTACCTCTGAGCTAGTTCTCAGCTTCACTGATAACTTTTTGCTGGATTTCTTCCTTCTCCTTGGCTCTATCCACTCTGTTCACCCTGTGGGCTCACTCCACTCCCCTACCCTGCCCCCAATGTCCACCTGCCCCCACTACTCCTACTTTTATTTCAACCACTCCCCACCCACTCAAGACGACCATCCTGTCAAAGCCTTCCCCTCTTTAACCCTCCTCCTTTCACCCACTGTCAAACATCCAATCAAAACCTTCCCATCTTTACCCCTCCTCCTTTCATCCACAGTAATTAAATATGTCACTGATTAAATATATCAATCTTTCACTACCCCCTCTCACCCCACAGCTGTTCTCTCCAACTACAAATCTTCCCATATTAAACTATTTTTTTCTAACCATGCTTTCCTTACTGTTCCTTACACTCTGAACCCCCATCTCCCTCCTACTACTCCTAACAACTTTATACCATGCCAGCTCCTCTACCTCCAATCAACTTCCACTCTCTACTCCTTACCATACTCCCACACAAAACCATCTCCTCCCTCACAAAATAATAATTTCTTTTCCATCTCCTCCTTTCTGTTTCAGCTCAACCATCTGCACCTTTCTAATCCTAAACTTATTTCCACTACTGCTAAGACGCTTACTCGTAAACAAATACTAGACTATCCAAAACACCCTAAATCCAAACCAAAACACACTAAAATAACTTCCATCAATAACCTTGTCTTAGCTGGAGACATTCACCCCAATCCCGGACCTAACCCACCCACAAATAACAGTTTACCTCCCCCTTCCTCTAACCTGTCATCCCCCTTCAATTCTCTTAAATTTTTCATACTCAATGCCCAGAGTCTCAACAACAAAGCACATCAGTTTTCAAGCATGGCTAAGTCATAACCAACCTGACACTGTAGCCATCTTTGAAACTTGGCTCAAACCCCACATCTCTGACTCTGAAATCCTACTCTCTGGATTTCACACTCTTAGATGTGACCGCCCAAAGAAAAAAGGTGAAGGCATTGCATTAATCTATTCCAATCTACTTATCTTAATTCCGCTACCAAACCCCATTCCTAAATTTGCCAATGCAGAACTAACAGTCTGTCTATTAAAAATGAATAATCACAAAAGCCTCTGTATCATTGCCCTTTATATCCCACCTGGAAATAACGTCTCAACTCTTGAAGACATACTCCAATGGGCCTCAGATGAAATTAACCTTGAAATTTACATACTAGGCAATGTAAACATTGACTGGAATAAAATCAACAGTCCCATACCCTCCCTGTCCATTAACCTCTTTAACTTTACTCAGTTAACCCACTCCATCACCAAATCCAATAAAATAAATCCCCCAGGATCCACTCTTGACTGGACCTTAGTCACCCATCCAAATAAAATTACCAACTCTGGCACCATCCCTGACTCTATAAGTGACCACCTCCCAGCTTTCATTTACCATGAAACCACCTCCCACCCACACCAACATCAATATATTCAGACCCACAATCTTAGTAAATTTGACCCTAAAACCTTCTCTAACTATCTCAAACAAATGAATTGGAACATTCTAAAAACCCTTCCACTCGATAAAGCCATAGACCACTTTAATTCTACTTTCCTAGATGCTCTAAATTCCCTAGCTCCACCAAGGAAAAAAAGAATAAAAACTATAACTGTCCCTTGACTAACCAAAGAAACAAAACAAATTATGCATCAAAGAGGCAAATCCTGGAAGCTTTGCCAAAAGCATAAACTTCCTGAATCCTTTTTCCAATATGCACAGCTCTGTAACTTTGCAAAAAAAAAAACAAATCTTCAATGACAATAAATCCTACTACTCTAAGCTCCAGTCCTACCATCCCCAAAACCCTCGGCTTTTTTGGAAATCCATAAACACACTCCTCAACCCTGGCTCCAGAAATACCCCTTTCTGGACCCAAGTATATCTGACCTCGAATTAGCCTCACTATTCAACTCTTTCTTTATAGAGTCAATATATGACCTAATGAAAACTTTTCCCAACAATGACCCATCTCTCCTACATTCCACCCCATTTAAGTCCCCAAATAATTTCCCCCCTATGTTTGAGCCTAAACCTGTCTCCACTAACTACATAAAAGGACTTATATCCAAACTTAAACCCTGCTCCAATGCACCTGACAACATCCCCTCTTCCTTTCTCTCATATGCTGATGATGGTATAACTCTCCCAATTAGTATCCTAATTAATAGATCCATAAAAGAATCCTATGTCCCTAAACTCTGGCGTTCCATCTTTATTCTTACTCTCCACAAGGGAGGCAAAAATGCCAACATTGCAAACTTCCGCCCTATAGCTCTTCTCTCTCCAATCTCCAGAATCCTAGAAAAATGCATCCACCTCCAACCTATGCCTTTTCTGACTAAAAACCAACTTTTTACCCCTACCCAGCATGGCTTCCGAAAAGGACATAGCACCATAACAGCTCTACTTTCATTCTTAGAAACTGTCAGTCATGCCCAAGATTTTGGAAACTTAGTATCCGCAGTGCTCCTAGATCTCTCTAAAGCATTTGATACTGTTTCCCATAAGCACCTTCTAAGTCACCTCTCAAACCTAAATCTCTCCCAAAACACTCTTTCCTGGTTCTCAAGCTATCTGTCAGATAAATCTCAGGCTGTGAAATGGAAAAAAGGCACCTCAGCTTTCTTACACACCCCTACCATAGTACCCCAGGGATCCATCTTCGGACCAATGCTGTTTAATATCTTTATCAATAACTTTCTGCTATTCCTAATGCCAAAGTTCTCCAATATGCAAATGACTATACACTTGTCTGCTCTGCCTCTAACCTCCCTGAACTTCTACCTAAAACTCAGACTGCCTTCTCAACTACTGAGATCTGGATGCGCCAAAATCACCTTTCTCTCAATGCTAACAAATCTAAAATACTACTATTCACACCCTCAAAATCTTTCTCTTTTGATAAAAATTCCTTCCAGGTCCTTAGCCAAAGCAACTCTCCGATTGAAGTTGTTCCCTTTGCCAAACTAATCGGTGTAACTTTAGACAAACACTTCAAGTTCGACATCCATATTCAGCAAAATATAAAGAAAAAACACCAAAAACTAGATATGCTATACAGGAACAACCACTTCCTCTCTACTTCTACCAGGCATACTCTAGCCTCCTCTTACTTCCTTCCCTCCTTTCTGTACAGCGCCCCACTACTAACTAACCTATCCTCTTCCATCACTTCCAAACTTGAAAGCCGTTCTAACAAAATTTCTAAATTTGCCACCTAAGCCAAACATTCTACTCATCACTGTGTTACCCTCTAATCCATCAACTGGTTAGAATTCACAAATTACCTGGACTTTCTCCAGCTCACTACAGCACATAGACTAATATTTAATCCAACCAAATGTCCTGCTCTAACTAACATCCTTCCCCCATACACCCCAAATAGAACTCTCAGATCTGAACACCAAAACTTAATTACTGTCCACAAACCTAAATGCCCTACTGGACAACTTCTCCTCTCCTTCTCCTCAGGTTAGAAATGGAACTCTCTCCCTTCCACACTAACGACAATGTCAATCAAACACAAACAACTTCAAAACTCAGCTTTACACCTACCTCTCCTCCAAATGGAAATGTAACTGCATTCTCCCTACCTAGAACTCTTTAATAAAAGCCTCTGGGAGGGTATCCTCCTGAGTCCCTAAGGACCTTATAGCTTCTATAGCTAATTCACATATGATCTCTCACACTCTGTAAATATTGTCAATAGCTTTTGACTTTAACTGTGTGAATTTGTTAAAATGTATCTGCACGATATTTTTCCACTATGGTCAATATTGCTCACTCTTTGTATTATTTGATATGTATTTGTACTTGTACTTGTACTTTTATTTTTATTGGACTGCTATCTTTACTGTAATCTGTTTCATGGAGCTTTTCTCCCTGGGCCTCCATTGAAAACAGGCTCTCTGGGCCCAGTGGATTTCCCTGGTAATCAAACTGCAAATAAAATAAATAAATCTTGCTCAGTTTATTGACTTAAATTCTAAACTTTTTCTAACATTTGCTAACTTTTCCCAGACCAAAGAGCCTGCTAACTGTCCAAATCCTATATCATCCTGAACCACTGTTGTGCCTCAGCAGATTTACCCTACTTCTAGTGTACATCTTTTGGAGTCCTTTTGCAGAATTTTATGTCTTTAAATTTCATCCTTGCAGTACTGAGGTCATTCACATTATTGCAAAAAATTGTACTGTTTCATAACATCATGCTTATGCTATAATCATTCATCTCTTCTGTTGATTTTAGACTTAATTTATCTATTTCTGTTAGGTCTGGCTCAGTTATTCCTGTCTGGATTAACTTAGCCAGTTGACTGTCATTAGAATAATTATTCATATGGTTTACAGATGTGGAGGTGTAGTGAAGCTGGTTATATTGTTGTGGTCATTTTTAATTGTTTGCTTATTGTAAGGTTTTAGTTTCTGCACCTCAGCATTCATTTTCATTGTCAAAAGACTTACTAAAATTCCATGTACAGAATTCCTGTGATTGCTGCTTAAAAAGCTGTAGACCCCATCAATTAAAGGGGTTCAATTTTAACAGATTCATTATTTACAGCAACTCAGAATTCAGTTTTTTCAGTAAGTCATAAAACTAACTACGCAAAAACAGGTCATAATAGATGATAAAATTCAGCAACTACATACAGGGCTTACCCGTGTAATCCTGGTCAAAGAATCATCTCTGAAACTGCATCTGCAAGTTTCCATGGTTGGACTTTGAAAACTACTTAATTCAAAATTACACAGAGTGCAAAAATTATGCCTGGCACAATTTTCAAAAATAGATTTTTCCCCTATGGGAAAGAAGCTTCTTTTTACCCATACCTGGGCAGGTTTAGCCCTTGCACCCCCCAACATAATAAAATGAACTCGGAGGTCACTACAACGAAGGTGAATTCTGAGTACAATGACTTAAATTGATCAGTGCTGATCAAGTGTTAATCATTTCACACTTAGCCTTTACCCTATAGTGTCATCATCCTTCAGGAAGCACGATTCTGTACAAGATTTACATCTATCGCCTCTTACTCTAGGGTTTTTTTTTTTGGCGTTGTCACTGGAACAAGTGGCATAATGGTGTTTTCAACGTTACATAACTGAACACAATAGATAGAGCTCATATCTGAGAATTACTGTTCGGCACAGACACAGCTTATAGCCATTGAATAGCTATTTCTCAGATGTTAAAGCAAACATGGGAGGGCTGTGGCTGACAAAGTTTGCAGATGACTGCAAACTAGGTGCCATAGTCGACAGACCAGCAGATACACACATCCTACAAAAAGGCCTCACTGAAACGGACAACTGGTGTCGTAGTCACGGCCTTAAAGTAAATGACAAAAAATGTATAGTTATCCCTTTTGGAAAAAACAAAGTACCCACAAATTATCACATAGACAGCAACCCACTGAGTACGGAAAAAGTAATCAGAGACCTAGGGACCCAAGTAGACAGCGACCTCTCATTTGACACCCACGTTGCCAAAGTGGTTAGAAAAACATTCTACCTTGCACACCTCATCATGAAGGGTTTCACATCCAGATCCAAGGATGTCATTGTACCCCTATATTCCTCCCTCATCAGACCCATGATTGAGTACAATGCCCCATTTGGTATGTACCTCACCCGGCACTTGCTACAGCTGGAGAGACCACAAAAGTACCTCACCAAAAGGATCAAGGGTCTCCAACATATGTCTTATTCTGCCAGACTAAAGAACAACATATGTCTTATTCTGCCAGACTAAAGAAACTTCAGCTCTATTCAGTAGCATACCGCCTGCTCAGAGGTGATCTCTGTCTGACATACAAGGCCATGTCCAATCAGGATCTGATGGACATGCTCCACCACAAAAAATCCAAATCCATCAGGACCACGAGAGCTAAAGACTTAAACCTCGGCACAAGTATGAATAGGACATGCTGGAGGGATAGATTCATAACCCAGAGGCTTCCCATGCTTTATAACAGGATCCCAGTTCGTATTAGGCAGAGCCCCTCACTGAATCTCTTCAAGAGAAATCTTGATGAGTGGATAGGAGATCGTAAGTTTACCCCAGGGGTCACATCTGTGTCACTGCTAGACAGAGGCACAGTAAACTAATTCTATTATATAAGGGGACCTTCACTGTGTCACTACTAGACAGAGGCACAGTATTCTATATTTTATCTGTACATTTTTGTACCATTTCATGGGGTGGCAAAAGCCACATCACTATGGCTAGGCTTACAAATGCCCCAGGGCAGATAGCCTAGTACTATACTATAAAACTATGAAACTATTTTCCTATCAGCTATAATACTGTCAGATGAATATAACATTATCCACTGTTCAGCAACTAAAATCATACTGTACATTGTTGCACCCTAGCAAGCCACTCTCCAAGCTAGCATTCATTCCTGCCCATTGCATTTCAATGTTTATCCACAACAGTACATGTTGCTGGAGCTATACAACTGAAACTGACACATTTAACCATCTTTGAAAATGTGAACAGCAGTTCAGTGTTAGGCCAGATTTATAAATGGAAATTTACCTTGTCAATAAATGAAATTAAAACATGAAAAAGTCAAGCAGTTTTAAAACTAACATAATAATTACATGGGTTCCTATTATATACTCGAAGAGGAGTTTCATTGAATGCCTCTTCACAGACCATTAAATAACAAAAACACAAAACACTGAACAGTCATATAAGTGATTTCTTTCCCTGGGAAAGAAATCGCTTGGCCACCTCTCTTACTTTGCCATTTTCCCCACTGTAGTGTGATCATGGAGTTGGTATATTTAGTTTGGTGGTGTGGTGTAGGGAATGAAGCCCCCAACTTTCTATTGTTTGTAGTCATGTGTTCTTTTTTTTAGGGTAAGCAATTTCTTTCCCAGGGAAAGAAATCGCAAATCACTTATATGCACGTTCGCTGTTTTGTGTTTTCATGGTTTACGGATTGATGAAGAGGCATCCAATGAAATGCCTCTTTGAGTATCTAATATAGACCATAACTACATACCTTTATGAATCAAGAATAAATAGCTGATAGGTTAAATTATTTATTTTGAAAATGCCCCCCCAAGTCACTCACATACATATATCCTGGAAAGATTGTAATCACAAAACTTAACATATTTTAGTAGGATAGATTTTTCTTCCATGTATGTAGCACCTTGTAATCTCTGAAGATAAAGAAGCAATGTAGATATTTTTATTTTTGCCTGATAACTTTTTCAGTGATACTTGGAGTACACATTTCCGTTCAGTAGCAGCAGGAGGGTCTTTCCTTTACAGAGGTCCTGTTTGGCAGTGCTTGTCTTTGTAGGAACATATATTATCCTGCTGTTATTATAACATGAGCATTTAGTTCAAACTTCACCTCCCCTCCAATATTTACAGATGTCATACCTACATCTGAACTCCCCATTACAGCTCCAAAGAACAAGTCCTCAAGTTGCTGTCTAAGACCAATAGCACTACATTTATTGGGACGGACAACATAACAGACTGCCATCTGGTCAGCCTGTGACATGACTTGTCAAACCCCTTACAGAGGTTATTAAATATCATTCTCAAAATAGGCTTCATGCCAAATAAATGGAGGACTGTAACAGTCATTGCCTTGCACAAAGCTGTGGCTTCAATGATACTGGATGATTGTGGACCCATAAGCCTGACCAGCCTCTTCTATAAGGCTATGAAAATGATCATTGTGGAATTAATAAATAAGGATATAGGTAATCTTCAGACTCTTAACCCAAACCAGATCAGACTCCTCAATGGCAGATTCTGCCTACTTAACCTGATTAACTTCTTTGAAAAAAGTTAATGTAGCAAAGAATAAAGGCAAATCAGAATACATCACATATCCTGACCTTGCAAAGGCATTTAACACCATCCTACACTCTGGTATCACAGACACATATTCTCTGAACTAAATGATAAGTCCTGTGTATCTCATTGTATAGCAAACTGGCTGACAATAGAAACCAGGAAATAAGGCTTGACAGCTCTACCATCTCCAAAAGACCTGTCACTAGCAATGCACCCTAGGGTTCAGTCCTTGGGCCACTTATTTTAGGCTTTTAATTCTCTGAAGTCAAATTGAATGTTCATGGTTTGTGGCTGACCTGGTTTGCAGATGATTGAAAATTTGGTGCTATCATAAATTCCACAGAGGATCCCATGATCTTCTAAGAGGGCCTGTCCAAAATATATAGCTGGTGTCGAAACCATGAACAAATACTAAATGTCAAGAAAAGTATAATCATATCCATTTGCAAGCATGACTCCCCTTGTTAACTATCATATTCCTGACACAGTCTTGAAAATTGAGCCTGTAGTCAGGGATTTGTGAGCCTATATCGATAATTAACTCTTCTTTGATTACCACATATCAACTAGTGTAAGGAAGTCCTTTTACATAATACATCTTATATCTAAAGGTATGGTATGCATGTCCAGGGAAGTAATCAGTCCACTGTGCTCTGTGCTCATTAGTACAATTATTCAGTATAATGCTGCTTTTAATATAAACTTGCCCAGTCGTCACAACTGAAATGACCACAATGTTTCCTCACTAAGAAAATCAAGAGATTAAATCATAAAAGCTAGGAAGCCTTGGCGCTTTTCTTGGTATCATACAGGCTACTGAGAAGTAACTTCTGTCTCATATATAGAGCCTCAATAGTCCACATCCTTTAAGAACTAGTACAAATTCACAAGTCCAGTGCTAGCATAAACACCTGATCAAGGGATTTCAATGTTTTCTGCAGCATAAATAAAAGACATTGGAGGAATATGCAAGTATTACAAAAAAAAAGAAATAAACTTCTGTGGAACATTGTTCATCAAAGCATATCCTTGTTTTGCCCTTCTCTCAGTTATTTGTACTCAAAATATAAGAGCCAAAAACTATCATGGGAATATAAAGCTAGGCTTCTTCCAATCCTAACAGATCAACAGCCTAGAAAGAACTTATGAACATATGAACTTATGTACCTATCTTCTTTTTTTTTTGTAAAGTATGTGTCAAAAACAAGCTACTTTCTAAGACCTTTGCCTCCAGTACAACAGCCATGCTATCAGCCAATGTCTTGTCACCACTTGGTGCTTAATCCTAAAATTACCAATACCCATATCCAGCATTAGCTGACTCTCTGTCATTTGTGTGATTTTTCTCTGAAATGTCTTTTTTTTTTGCTTTCAGCAGATGTTTTCATTTATAAGATGGCTTTTTGGCAAGAGGCATGCACCTTCCCATAAGGGCAATCAGATTTCTCTAGCACTGTCACCACAGATGAAGATATCATGTCTCCTTCTAACTACATGCCTCACATTCTATAATGGATTCTGATGCTCTTACCATTTCACAGGAAAATACATTGAAGCAAGCTAATAGAAAAGTTCGTCCATGCCCTAGTCACACTTCCCATAGTAAAAAAATAAATACAGAACTTGGTACTTTGAGGTTTGAGGATAGGTTCCTGACCCAGAGACTCCCCAGACTCTGGATGAGACTGCCCATTGGCCCTCTTCAAAAGGAACCTTGATGATTGGATGGGAGATAGGAAACTTACCCCAGGGATCATGTCAGTCACCCTGCTAGACAGGGGTCCAGGGAAGTAAATACTGTGGGAAGAAATAGCCAGGGAATTGTTATGGCTAGGCTTGTATAGGCACTAGGGACGATAGCCTAGCACCAACCTATGAACCTAGGAACCTATGATTGTAGGCCATAGATGCATTGAAATATCCTCATAAAACAGTTTAAAAATCAATCAAGTAGCATTAGCATTCTTTGCTTCACACCACACCCTCTCTCATTTCTACCAGTACAAACACAACATGTTGATGTGTAGGTATGACATCCATGATGTGTCTTAATCACTCTACACCATTCCATACTCACTGTATTACAGCTTGTACCATTGGTACAAATTTCCATGCCATATATTTGTGGTAATGCTTGTATTATGGCCTATTATGTTTATTGCAACAAATCACATGCAACATCCTTAACTGAATGCTCATACTACTACAACAGGACTTTGCCTAACAACTGAATGTTGATTTTAAGGATAGCCAAGTGCAAGCAGGAGAACATAACAGTCACTTATGTTACTTTTCATGGAGAGAAACATGATCTGAGAGATAGAAACAATCCAAGAGGCCTATCAATATTATTTCTATAACAAAATAATATCTTGAAAGTAAATTTATCTTCTGAATTAAACCAGGCATCTACATAGACTTTGATAAAGTTCTCAGAATTTGTGAATGTACTGACCAACTTCTGTGAATTCTTACTGCATACTCTTGAAGAAATACTGTTCAGAAACTGTGTATATAGTACTGATACATAATAAGTGGATCCACTGTATTACATTGGTGCACCTTCTTTAAATTGAAGCTATATTCACAGACAGGTCAGAAATCATATTTAAGCAATAACATACTGTACAGCAGTGCAGTGGTTAGCTCTGCTGAAACACAAAGATAGTAGTAAACACACTCTGAATATGCTAAAAAGGTAAGTTTGTCCTACATGAAGCATCACAATAATGCCCCCAAACCAGGAAAAATGCAGGCTTGGTAAATACTTTTCTGACATCAGAAAAGTGCTTAACATAGAGGCTTAGCATTGCGTCTCCTTTCATAATCAGCTGATTATTTGTTCAAGACATGGATACCCATGTAATGTTTGCATCCATGTCAAGAATATATTACACTGGTTATAATCAGTTGCAATATGTGCTACATAGGGCTTTATCTGCTCCATGTACTATCAGATACAAGAAGAAAAGGACAAAACCATAAAGTGTTCCCTGGCGTTGAAAATCTTTGAAAGATGTAATATCACTCAGTAATGTCAAGAAATGAAGTTCCTTTAATAGAACTAATATTTCAGAAGCTGTTAGATATTTCATTCTGCCTTATGTTTTGTTGATGTGTCACATAGCAAAGCATCTAACAGCTTTTAAATGCTGTTTCCCCTTCTGCCTCAGTTATCTGCCAGCTGTCACTGTCCATTCTTAGTCCCTAGTATAAGACCTCCTGTAACACTCCTAAGTATTACTAACATTAGGTCTCATGCTAGAGATGTCATTAACAAGTTTATCTTCTTCCTGATTTGGGGGCATGATTGTGGGACTTTGTGCGCTACAAGCCTTTGTTAAATACTTCTCTCTGTTGTTAAGCTATACTCTCACTGCTAGGTTTCAGCCACCATAAAATAACAACAGAAGTTAAAACAAATTTAAAAGTTGTTAGATATTTCCTTCTGCCAGGTTTTAAATGAAAAAGTGCAGCAGAGTAAAATATCTGTCAGTATCTAACAACTTTAAAAACAATTAGTTCCTAAGATGGACTCCCATTGTCTGTTTAGCAGCACTTAGTACCTTAAGGCTTTCAAACATGTAAAACTCTTCTTGGTCCTACACTTTTTTCTCTAACTGGTAGAAGAATGGGTAGATAAAAGTTAACAACTTGGAGTATCTCAGTTTTTCAAAATGCTATGCATATTTTATTTCTAGGAAAGTCTGTAGACTGTTTGACTCTGACCACTTCAGATACATAACATTTCACTTGGTATATGAATCAATATATATACTGTATAAACTGCAGCCACTTCCTTTTCTAGAGAATGTGAAATACTAGTGTGATAGTACACAATCAGACAATAGTGAGAATCTATTTTACAATCGTGCAAATGTCACTCTACATACAAATATGGGGTCATAGATAGCATGATTATGAATTGGTGGCGCATGCATTATATGAATATGTGTGTGAGTATGTGTGTGTGTGTATATCTGTGCATGTGTGCATATGTAGGAAAGAATGACATCACAGCCAGCTCATTAGTCTATGACACTATTGCATTTGCAATATGTTCTTCTGTATTATAAATTTAACAATCACTGCTGTCAGAACACAAGACAGGTTAATGTTCATAATGATTTTCTGATAAAGTAAGTCTGAATGTATTTATACTGCTTGATCAAATACAAAGAATATAAGAAACATACTGTACCTTTTTCATGTAAGTATGTCAAGGAGGTTTTTTTTTTTTTTTTTTTCTTTAGTACATTCATTTTACTGCAGTGAATGTATTCTTCCATGAAATGCCTTTATTTTTCTCCAGCATAACTTATTTATCAACCTGATGCTTTGCTACTCTAGAGTGAGTTCTCAGTAAATACGAATTTCTGAGGTACACATATTTCATCACAGCTTGCTACAGAGATCACACCAGGTAAATTTCCATGATGACTATGCCATAGATAAAATTACTTTTATAAACCTGGGAAAGTATTCACAGTGAGTATTATCCTATAGCATGGATCTTGCAATTCAAATGCTCAGTAGGAGGTGGGTCCTCTCCCTAAGGAAGTAAAAGATATTTAGAGCAAGGCTGACTCTAACACTGAATATATAATAGTCATTTGGTCTCAGTACAATATTTTTTCTTTCTTATTACATGAGGCAGACTTCAAGTGTAAGTCCAGCTTATGTGGCAGATGTCAGCTGTCAGGGGTCTAACACAAGCTGGTGAAAGAAAAGGTTAAGACATCTTGTTCTTTTTTTGCAGTCTTGTGATGCCGTAGGTTTTTCCCTGATAAGACAGACTGCATATTGTGCATTACTTCTGAAACAGAGCTGCATGGGCATTCAGAGTGTAGTACTATATGACTTTTCATGTTTACAGTTAAAAAGATCCAGAAAGTGAAAAGGTCAAACAACATTTTTTTTTATTTTAACAAGATTCCAACAAACTACATCTTAAGCTATGCTAATAAACACATAAATCTATTCAGCCAGTACAATAGCATGAAAACCTGTATTATATAGCTAACAAAAATGAGCAGTTCTAGTACTGGTAGAAGTCGATAAAAAGGCAACTTATATTTTATTGTTCTTAAACAATAGAAGTGACAAATACTGCATTAAAGTATTTGTCACACAGAATAAACAGATTTACATAACATGAGTCAAAAAGAAAAATGTTACAAATCAGAAGCCTGTCTGATTTTTTAACTATTTTACACATTACTTCACCCATCTGTACCAAAATGCATGGATATAAAATGTCATATCAATGAAAGAAATATTCCCATTTGGCTGTACTATTGTTATTAATATAATATTTTATACATGAGACTGCGATACTCAAAATAAAACAGTTGTTAGAGGTAAGAGATAACTTCTTAAGAATGTTATAGCTACCAACAAAATTGCTGCAGAATCAATATCTAAATATTATATTGCTGCTTTGGATACCAAACGGTTGCACTTTTTTTCCTCACACATTCTGCTTCATGTTTTCAGCTACCACAGCACCCTTGTCCATCACCAAGTCTACTAGCCTCTCCTACTGCTCTCAAACTATCTCCATTCTAAGGCTGAAGCTGGTACAGAACCCAATGGGATCCTGGGGGGTTGTGACATCAACTGCTACCACCAGGAGATCTTTGCATTTATGACCTACCCTTTGGTATCCTCTATTCCCTGAATTTGCCTGTTACTTTTCAGGATAGGAAGGCTCTCAAGAGAGTTGTAAGGTTGGCAGAAAGAATCATTGGCACCTCCCTTATACCTCTGGAGGATCTACAGAAATGCTGGTGCAAAGATTTCCAGCGATCCAACGCATCCTGCCAATGGTCTGTACACTTGCCTATCCTTAGGCTGGAGATACAGAAGCCTGCATTGTAAGACTACCATACTAAAAAAACAGCTTCTTTCCGCTCTCCATTAGACTGTTGAACTCTTGGAAAAACAAACCATGACATCTGTTACATAACCAGTCTATCAAGGGGCTTATTTTATGGATGTGCAATAACTAAGTGCAATATTAAGGTAGCTCACCTACACACCGAAGGACTGTAAAGTGCAATATACAAACTGTGCAATAATTCAGCCTATTCATAGATATGCTAATATTGTTTCAGTTTTACTTTGACAATATTGCATTCATATTGGTCCTTGTCTTTCTTGTCTGGGATGGGTGTGGGTCACTGCTGTCCTACTTTACTTACAAATTGCTACTTATTAAAATTCTACTGTGATATTTTATTATTTGTTCTCTGTTTATATGTGTGACTGTTTCCTGCATTGAGAATGAAGCATTGTAATTTCATTCAGTTAACACTGCTGTGTAGTTCTGAATGACAATTAAGTTTTGTTTGACTTTGACTTTACTTTTCAGAACTACTCACTCTGTGGACCACACCTGTTCACAGGGAACACGTATACAAATGTCCATCAGTGTCTACCAGTACCTCAGACACCAGAGCCACTAATCCAAGCTGGGTTGCCTGGGCCATAGTTATAGCTATGTCTCTCGACTCCACAGCACTGGCAGTAAACAGGTGCACTATGTTTACATCATTGAAATAATCGTGTATAGCAGAATGTGCTAAGAAATTCTGAGAAAAAGCATGTTATAAGTAAAGATATTGCAAATGACTAACATTTGCCAAAAAGAAAATAATATGTGCAATTCTCCCTTCATACAACTGGAAAAATAATACCTTTTATGTCATTTTGTACTGTATGGATGTATAAATTAAGAATTAGATCCATTTTGTCAAGCTTTTGAAAATAAGGAAAAAATCAAAAGATCTGCCCTGGGATTCATGAAGCTTGCGCCATGCGCTGGAGTAACGTTGGTGATCTAGCGCCAAATATGGCCGCCGACCGAGTCAGGTAAGAGCTGTTCCCACATGCACTACCAGCGTACAGCAGAGCTGCGCAGCTCCCAGTGCATATATGCTAATTACCCCACACACAACAGTGTAGCATGTAAATGAAGGTATATAGCGATTCATGAAGTGGTGCAGGCGTAGCATAAGCATGTAGAAAATGTAAACCAAAAAAAAAACGGTTTACATTTTGAAAACATAAAATCGGAGCCATGAAAGCTGACCAAACTTATGTATTATAATGTTAATATATGCCAATGGCTAAATATATAGCCAATGGCATAAAACAACATGCACAATATATACAAAATAACATTTAATGTCATGGCCACATCAACGCCAAGTAAAACCGCAGTGCATTGGTCCGCAAATGGGATCACAAGGAAAATATATTTAGATGTCATAAAACTGCAACGTAATGCAATTCATGATATCCCCATAATAGTCAATGGCATGCATGCTAGACCACAACCATGGCACAAGGGCTGCTAAGGGTCTATGACAGCGTTCCATGCAGTAACTAGGAATTAGCAGTCAATGCCATGCAAATGAGTCAAGTAATACTGAATTGCAAATGCCCCACTAGCGTAAGGATGTACCACACGGCATAACGGTACAACACTGAGGAGTGGCCTGGAGGTAAACATGACATCAAGAGAGGGACGTGCCACCGTAGCTGTAAGCACATTGGATCATTGATAATCCATGTTGCTTGTTGTTAAGCAAAGCTGCAAGATAGGGGTGTGGAAGTAGCCATGGCTTTGCTTAGCTGAGAGCACACAAGGTAACCGAAAGTTCATGTGAACGTGAATGAAAATGCGCACGAAACCTGGTAAACAGCTGTGCGCTGTGCACACCACAACCGAAACAGGAAGGATACGGGAAGACAATAAAGAAATGCTGCAGCATGGTAATTGGAGTACAAATGACTAATTAACACCTAGAAACTCTCACAGCGGGCCATAGACAGCAGCTAACAAGGCTGCTAGCAGCTACCTGCAGAACAGGAAAGGGGAGGTGCCGTACAGCAAAGAAAAGAGAACTGTCACAGCAGAACAAAGCAAACTTGCAGTAGATCAGCTACATAACACATTTCCCAACACAATCCTGGGTTGTGAAAGCACAAAGCAAGAAAGACGGCAGCTGGATGCATGCCTGACAATGGGAGGGGAATCAGGTTGAAAATTGAAGAAAAGGGCAATAGATGAATCACGGCAGACAAGAGTAAGTCAACACCAAAGGCTCCAGAATAGCAGTACCTGCTGTAAAACCAATAATTAAGATACCCTGCAGCTGGAGTAGAACAAACACACCCAATTACACCAGCATCATCCATTGCACAATAGTATAAGGTGTGAAAGCCCCCCCCACACACTTGTGTATTCCCAGACACTCTGCACCATTGGTGTATACAGATGGGGAACTTTTAATATGTACATGTTAGGGGCCGCCATAGCTTTGATTCACCAGCATGTGCTGGAGACTGACAGTGGTGTGGCGGATGATGCTGACAACCATCTCAGGCACCGGAGGAGGAGAAGAGTGTTCAGACCCAGGGTAACATACCAGGGGCTACATGATCTGAAGATAGTAGAGCATTACAGGGTGGACAGAGACATCATACAGCAACTTGTTGAGCTGTGCCGGCCACGCCTCAGAGCCAGAAGTAACAGAGAGGAACCCATCCAAGTGGACACAAATGTATGTGTAAGCTTGAGAATACTAGCCACAGGTACCTTCCAAAGGCCAACTGGGGATATCATGGGGATCTCACAGGCATCAGCATCCAGGGTACTCCATCAGTTCCTGGATGCCTTGTTACCACATGCCAATGAGCACATATACTTCCCCCGAACACAGGAGGAGTTGGCCAGCAATATGCATCTCTTCCATCATGTGTCAGACTACCCGGAGGTACTGGTTGCAATAGACTGCACACACACATATACATCACCACCCGGTGAGCAGGGTAGGCACCACATAAACCGCAAGGGATTCCCCTCCATCAACTGCCAGGTTGTGTGCAATGCCCAGGGCACTATCATTGATGTGTTTGCTGGCATCCCTGGAAGCTATCACAACTCCCACATCTGGCATGCCTCACAGCTGTATCAGCTATTTGCCAGGGAGGACATCCCATATGGCCACCTGGTGGGGGGTGCTGGCTATGCACTGGAACCATGGATGATGACTCCCATTAGAAATGCAAACACAGCCACGCAAAAATGCCATAATGAGGCACAAGCAGAAACCAGAATCATCATAGAGTGCGTGTTTGGGATGCTGAAATCATGGTTCTGTTGCTTGGACATATCTGGTGGAGTCTTGCAGTACTCTCCAGGAACATGTGCCCATATCTTCATAGTATGTGCCATGCTACACAATATGATCCTGCGGAAACACCTGCAGCAGGGACAGAATGGTGAAGGCCCTCGCAGCCCACCACCATTGCCAAGGGACCAACAGGCACAGGGGGACTCAGAACATGAACACCCTGTGCTAGCCCCAGTAGGCAGATGGAGGTGTGCCCATTATGCCCATGCCTTGGCAAAGAGGGAACATATAGCACACACACTGACAGTGTAGGCACTCATGGACTAACACCCTTCTCCACCTGCACACACAGCAAACATGGATGGCACACACACACACACACACGAACACCTGTAAATTGTCATGTATAGGTGGTCTACTGTGTGCATCCTACATAGGTAGCCCTCAGTTATTGTACACAAAACCGCCATTGGCACAAGGTAAGTCAATACCTGAACAGTAAATTAAGCTATCAGCGTGTGTCCATACTGTATGTACAGGTTCATAAATACATAGGTAGGTCCATGCCCAACTGCCAAGGCCACTCATAAGCATTGGCAAAACGTGTCTGCTATTGCCACCCCATCGATTAACTAACTGTCCCTCTGTAGAGCAGAGCCAATTGTGGGATCCCTGGGGTGTAGCCACTGTTCACCACCCACTCTGCAAGGATTCCCCGGAGTGTTATTGAGGGGTTTTGTATAATGTAATCAGGGATGTAGTTCCAAATAATGGGGAGTATCCATGACAGGAATCTTCACAGATGTGTACATGTTACATAGTATACCTTAAACAAAGCTTGCATATATATGTAGTTCTCCACAGAATAATAAACATGTGGAACACAGAACCGCTGAAATGTGCATTAATCACCCTTGCACTACCAGTGCCTGCTCTGAGAGGTAAGATATCACTGCCAGGATTAGAGCACGCAACCATGTACACATTCATCACAATAACATACCACTAAGCTAACTGAGATGTACCAATGGCAGTTGTGTATACTGACAGGATAAAACACAAAGGGTAGGAATGTGTTGAAATAGGACAAACCGGCATGTACCCAATGAAAGTTGTATGTTTTATATATATATATATATATATATATATATATATATATATATATATATATATATGTCAGAAAATATGTATTAGTATATGTATTAGTAATATGCTTAGTGCATTTAGAGCTTGAAAAGGGTTAACACATTTATTCTATTTACACTGCATAAATCTGTACAAATTGCAGAAGCTTTCTGACCTTGTATTGTCATGAAATATGAGCAGCAAAAATCTTTGCTTATGCCTTGGAAAATTACTGAGAAGCAGATGATTTCTGCTTGTGTCAGGAAAATAATGAATAGAACAATACCACTTGTATAAATGTTATGAAACTTAGACAAGGAGTTCCGCTTTTATGCTGTGAGAAAATACACAGCTGCAGAAGTTATAGATAATTAAAACAAAGACTGCTTGAAAATATGAACTGCAATCAGCATTTGCTTGTGTCTGAGCTAAAAAAGTACCTTGAAATGTAACACATGCATTAGAACTATACAATAGAAGCTTGTAACGGGCTAGTCCCCACCAAGGCCAGGTTGTTTTTCTCAAAAGTTTCTCACAAATCTAGTCATGCCAGCAGAAAATCTGAGTAACATCTGCTGTAGAACAATACTGAAAGTTGTGTTTGATTACGTCAGCTATAGAAGGCCATGTCTCGTTAAACAGAATAAGAATAGCTTACTTCCTGTTAGTAGTTAGGCAAAATCCTGTATTTGCATGTTTTTTGTCTCCTTGCTGCAAGTTATTAAATGGGCCTTAACTGAACCTTACGTGTATTGGTCTTTGAAGTTTTTTCCTTTGACAGATTGGTCCTTCGGACCGGAGACCCTCACTTCACCTCGGATCAGACAGGCCAGATGGCTTGAAACCGTACGGGGAAGAATCCACATCGGTTCTTCTTATTTGAAAAGCCCTCCGACTGAATTGTCATACAAAAAAGGCCAGCCACTTTCTGATCTGCGACTGAAGGACGGGTCTACATGAACCAGGTGATCAATCACGAAGGCTCAGGTAAGGTGAATCTACCTTTTTTTTTCTGTTTTAGATCAGGGACTAGATTTGCATTGTTTTTGTCAGGAATATACTTTTATAAGTCAGGGACAAAAAAGATTGCTGTCTTATCATAGATCAGGGAAACAGAGCAGGTAGGCAGTCATTCTGAAGAGACTATAACAAAATCCATGGTACCACGTTAAAAAATATGGAGTTACGTAACGAATAAAAGGGTAGAACAAAATGGGTATTAATTGCACAAAAAGATCCCAAAATCCGCCGTTAACCGAAGATGCGAAATACATGCAGTCACAGCGTGCTGATAATATTAAATACTATTCAAAATGGGTTAATAAGTATGAATTTGATGGTAAATTAGAAAAATCCTTACTTATCAAACTTGTCAAACAGCTTAAAACCGATTCTAAAGGTCGGGTAAAAAAGCAACGTCAATTAGGAATTCCTCAGGCACACAGGTGGATTGGGGAAGTAAACCGTAGGGAACAAAAGAATAATAGTTCAAAAGCAATGTTTTTAGATAAGGAGGACAATAACTTAGTAATAGCATCAGCCTCTCCGCCTCCCTTACCAGAATATGAAGCAAGTGAAAAAGTTAGTCCACCCCAGCAATATCCTGCTGTCACTGTAAATAGACATACTACAAAAGCGAAACTGTTTATTGGAGATCCTGTTGAGACCAGGTCTCGAACATGTGCAGGTAATTCAAAAGGGGACATTGTGCTATACCAAATGGGTAGGAATTCACGATCTATGAGTGAAGAAGAAATATGCCCACTTATAGAAGTGCCTAATCCTCAGGCAGGGCAAGAAGGTCAGGACCCAACTATTCTAGTGTATAGACCCTGGTCTCTCGAAGACATCCGGAAAACCACTGAGGGAATTCCCCATCCAAAAGTTAATTTTAGAAAGTTCTTAGAAGATTTGCAAGGAATGAGGCTAAGTTATAATTTAAACGGAGAAGAGGTAGAAAAAGTAGTCAGACAAATTGTGGGACCAGATTGGCACATGATTAGTGGCGACTGGAATCCCCGTGACGCTGCACTCAGGCCCCTCCCACATAGCAGCGCAGAGCTAGACAACAGAGTGAAAGGTCTTACAGACCGTATCTCTGAGAAATGGAAGCCTAGGGCAGACTGGACTTGCATTAATCAATGCATCCAACAAGAAGGTGAGACTGTTGACAGATATTATGCCAGACTGTTAGAATGTTTTAATAAACATTGTGGAATGCAAGTTCCTGAAGATCAGACACACGATTCTCCATATGAGCAGCAGCTAAAGAATGCATTTCTGAAAGGCAGTATTGCACCCATAAGCAGTTTTACTACAAAGCACATGGTAGATCATCATACAAGCAGATTACAGTCATTACTTGAATATGCTAGGCATGCCGAAAGGCATTTTAATAGCAAAAAGAAAAAGAAAGCCCAAGTATTTTCTGTAGAAGATGGAGCAGAAGTTTATGTAGTACAGTCCAGGAGAAAGGGCAAGAGAAATGCCCAGGGAAACAAACAATCTGATCAGCGATCAGAGGACTTTGAAGGGCAAAAGCAAAGGGATGAATGTTTCAAATGCGGTAAAAAGGGGCACCTGGCAAGGGATTGCAAGAAAAACAAGAAGGTGACCACTAAAGACAAGGAGGGTGAGGACTGATTATATGACAGTCAAGAATCACTAGAAGGGGAGAGCAGAGAAAGGACAAATGAAAATGTGATAAAAGAAATAGAGGAAGTGCAGGAAGTTATGGATAGTGAAGAAAATGAAATATTGGATTTAGCTTTATTGAGCTTAGAGCTCTATTTAGCAGACATGAAACCAGAAGTTACACTCCTGGTAGAAGGGAGGGAAGTCAGATTCTTGTGTGACTCAGGGGCATCACGGACCCTGATACATCCCTCCAAACTGCCAGAGAATTCAGAGTCACCTGATTACATATTAGTGAAAGCAGCTAATGGACAGCTGTATCGGGAGCCCCTCTCCCATAATATTGCAATAACTGATCCTGTTTCAGGATTGACCCAGAAAAGCAAAATTATTGTTTCTGCAAAATGCCCAGTAAATCTCTTGGGCAGAGACCTTATGCAGCTATTTAGTATAGCAGTAGTTCCGACTATGCAGGGTATGGAAGCACAGCGACAAATTGATACCTTTGCAGTGCAATCGGAGGGTGAAATGTTTTATTGATACAGCCAGGACTTGGTTACGACTGGTCCAGGGGCAGTAACCAAAGAGTTGATGAATGTAGCCATCAGCAAGTTCCCCTCCCTTGACATTGATAAACAGCATTTGTTGCACTGCACTCTGTATTATTGTAGCACACCAGGACCTGATAAGGAATATGAGCAAAAATTGTTTAGAAATCGTTTTTAAATTGATATTACGTAATCTGTACTGGGACATGGAAGGGAACAGTGTAGCCAGCTGTTCATTGCCCCAGGAGTTCTTTGCACTCTATAAATCTAATCAATTACCACACATTAGCTTAACTAAGGACAAGAATGTAGAATGGGTAGACTTAGGAGAAAAAGTCACGAGATGGGAAAAACAGACAGAGTTAGAACTGTCAGAACAGGGAATACAAATGCAGAAGTTGAATTGTATAACTCAGACCCACCCAGCTGTACACTTGCAGTCTAGCAAGGACAGCTGATTAGCACTCCTATTGAAGGAGGAAGAGAATGCCTTACAGAATATACCAGAAACTCTCTGGTCAACAGGAAAATCAGATGTAGGACTTATTCGTACAGCAGGACCAGTTACTATTACGCCAAAGTCAGCATTTAGACCACAGAAAAGACAGTATCCCTTAAGAAAAGATGCAGAGGTAGGAATCAAACCTATTATAGCAGCTTTACTTAAGGAAGGGGTACTGGTGGAATCTTCTGATTCACCATGTAACACACCCTTATTTCCTGTTACGAAAGCAAATGGAGAATGGTGTATGGTCCAAGATTTACAAGCCGTAAATGATGCAGAGTAATACCAAGGGCACCTACGGTGCCAGACCCACACACCCTGTTGAATGATTTAAAATCTCAACAAAAATATTTTTCTGTGGTAGATATCAACAATGCGTTCTTCTCGATACCGATACACCCTGACAGCCAGTATTGGTTTGCATTCACATTTCAGGGGAAAAGGTATACATATACGCGACTACCACAGGGATATTGTGAAAGTCCAACAATATTCTCACAAGAAATGGCAAGCAACTTGGAGGGATTAACCCCACCGAGAGGTAGTCAGATTTTACTTTATGTTGATGATATCCTGCTGGCGGCCCCCACCCAGCAAGATTGCAAAGAAGATACCATAGCGCTATTAAAATTTTTAGCCACTGAAGGACATAAAGTAAACAAAAATAAACTGCAGCATTGGAAAAAACAAGTTAAATACCTAGGATATGTAATATCCAAGGAGGGTAGGACATTAGATGAGGACAGAAAAATAGCGATTTTACAAGCAGCAAAACCCACTACCAAGAAGGAAATGATGTCCTTCCTGGGTACGACTAATTTTTGTCGGAGCTGGATTCCAAACTATGCCTTGGAATCTGCACCACTGACTAACCTGATTTATAAAAAGCCTATGGCAGCACAGGATTTGTTACAATGGACACCAGAAGCAGAATTTGCTTTCTGCAAACTGAAGCAGTTAATAGCATCCTCATTAGTTTTGGGATTACCAAACTATCATAAACATTTTTTCCAAACTGTAGATTGCAAGCAAGGTTATATGACATCAGTGTTAACACAGCAGCATGGGGACAAGCAACGCCCTATTGCTTATTATTCATCACAACTGGACCCAGTGGCACAGTCTTTACCTCACTGTATACAAGCAGTAGTTGCAGCTGCAACGGCAGTACAGGATTTGGCCTCAGTAGTTTTGTTCCACCCTCTCACATTGAGAGTGCCTCATGCAGTCGCGATTATTTTACTGCAAGAGAAGGTAGCATATCTTTCCCCTGCTAGGCATCTTTCCTGTATGGCTATATTGTTGAGCCAACCTCATATGACAATTGAACGATGTATGACTTTGAACCCTTCAACCTTGCTCCCAACCCCTGCAGATGGCACACCACACAGCTGCCTGCAGGTGGCTGAGCAAAAGACACTGCCTAGAAAAGATCTCATGGATGTCCCCTTGGATGATGCCGAGGTGACATACTACGTGGATGGCTCGTGCAAAAGGGGTCCTGCAGGACAGAACCTAGTAGGATATGCAGTAGTTTCTGATACTGACATTATAGAAGCAAAATCTTTACCACACAATTTATCTGCACAGGCAGCAGAATTGATTGCCTTAACACGGGTATTTACCTTAGCAAAGGGTAAATGTGTAAACATTTTTACTGACAGCCAGTACGCTTTCTCTACTGTACATGTCTTTGCACGACAGTGGAAAAATCGAGGAATGATAGCATCTACTGGCAAACCAATCAATCATGCACAGTTTATTTTAGATCTCTTAGAATCTATTTAGTTACCTCAGAAAGTAGCTATTTGTAAATGCACAGCTCATACCAAGCAACAGGATAGGATTTCAAAAGGTAATGCTAGAGCTGATACAACTGCAAAGCAGGCAGCTTCAGAAGTATTTCTTTTGAATGAGGAATTACAACCCTCTGAGATTTTAGATGTAGAAATGTTAAAGACAATGCAGACACTTACTACGCAAGCTGAAAAACGAAGATGGGTAAAATGAGGACCAATTCTCGAAAAGGGGCTGTACATCTCTAAAGAAGGGACACAGATATTGCCATCTAATTTGTTTAGATATGAAGCATTGTTGAGCCATGGGCAGTGCCATGTCTCAACAGGGGGGATGGTACAGCTGGTGAACTAAGTGTTCACGACATACGGATTCTTAAACTACTCTAAAAAATTTTGTTTGATGTGCCACGTTTGTAATAAACATCATGCACAAGGGGCGTTAAAGCCCAAGCAAGGGAGTTTCCCTACACCACCGTATCCATTTCATACTATCTGTATGGATTTCATAGAATTGAACAAATGTGAAAATAAGAAGTATTGTCTTGTCATTGTAGATATGTTTTCCAGATGGGTGGAAGCCTTTCCGACTAAAAATCCAGATGCGGCAACCGTGGCGAAAATTCTCGTTAAAGAAATCATTACTAGATTTGGCATTCCGGAAAGGATCTACAGTGACATTGGCACACACTTCGTAAACCAGACCATACAACAGCTAAGTAAACATTTTGGTATTTCTTTAAAAAATCATTGTGCATACCACCCACAATCTGCAGGGCTAGTAGAGAGGCATAATGGGATTTTAAAGAGTAAGCTAAGGAAGTTAATAGTAGAAATGCAGAGGAATTGGGTGTACTGTCTGCCCCTGGCACTGTTGAGCATGAGAACTGTTCCAAATGCAAAAGGATTGACTCCTTTTGAAAAACTATTTGGAAGGGCTTATTATATACCACAGTGGAAACCTCTCATGCCCGCAGACCAGGAACCTGACTGTACACTCGCAGAGTACATGAGGAATCTGTTAAATTTTAAACATTTGTTGCAGTCAAATTCTGTTTCAGATAAAGAACAAACCAGACCATCAGAAGTGGCAGTTATCCCAGGTACCTGGATCTGGGTGAAGACAATAAAGAAAAAGAATCGGGCGTCACCAAAATGGGAAGGTCCATATTAAGTGCTTCTGTCGACATCCACTGCAGTCAAGATAGCAGAGCGTGCCTCCTGGATCCACCTGATGCACAGCAAACTAGTCAAAAACTTTGAACTGGATAAAAATCTTGTCACATGCCAAGAGTAAAAATGATAGAGTCCAGAAGAAACAGGAATGCAGAACAACCCTTTCCTCAGAAGTATTGCATAATCATCCTGTTTACTGTACTAGTGACAATAATATTTTTGCTGTGGCCTTTCCTTTTCCCATCCACACAAACTGAACTGAATAAACATGAAGCGCTACTCATAGACTGGCATCCAAACTTTAACACTTACCAGGCAATTAAATATGTGTATGCTGAGACTTTCAATGTTTCAAATTGCTGGATTTGCACAGCTTTGCCAACAGCATACGGGGGGGGGGGTTATTAATGACTGCGGTCCCCCTAGGGGTCAATGAGACCTGGGAAAACTTGATTTATGATACCTCAACCATTACATCACAAGATAAAATAGCATTGCACTTGTCTGTTCCACAAAAGGGAACTGTGTGTTTTTATAAAAATGATACTGTTCAGGTGGGTTGGAGCAATTGCAATGTGACTGTTCCTTATAAATTTTACACTAAAGGTAACAATGCAGATTTTTATTGTAATACAAACTATGATTCATTCCTTGGATTGATGCACAAAACACTTGATGAAGTAAAACATAATTCTATTCTTCATAAACAACTGTCTATAATTGATAAAAAACTGTTTAATGCAGGACAAGTGTATATTCATAGCAAAGTTACTACTAAAGTAGAGGACTGTTATTTTGTGTGTGACAGAAAGGCATACAAATGGTTACCTGAGGATTGGTCCGGCAGTTGTTTTTTGGGTTACCTGGTTCTGGCCATACGACACACTGCAGTTTTGCCTTGAGGAAAAATTTGGAATGTCCGAGAGATCGTCAAGAAACCTGTCAAGAAACCTGTAAATCCAGTGGGGCAAATCGATGTGCACTGGAAAAACCATCATTGTATAGGCGATGGACTGACACACATGGACTTGAGTGATACTGTTATATCGTGGGCAGGCATATTACCAGCATATGGAGCAACAAAATCGATCTGGGAGCTGAGAAAACTGTCTAAACTTCTCAAAGTAATGAGCAACACAACTTTTTCTGCTCTCGAATTGGTGACTGATGAACTGAATGTCATGAGAATTGTAGTGCTTCAAAACCGCATGGCTCTCGACTTCACCCTAGCGGTGAGAGGTGGTACTTGCGCTTTAATCCAGGAGGAGTGCTGTTCGTATATTCCTGACCATAAACATGAGATAGACAATCATCTTGAGGTAATTCAGCAAGTGTTGGCCATGACCAAACCAGGCCCAAACCAACTGAAGGACTTTTTCCAGAAATGGTTTGGGGGGTGGCGTACCATCCTAATGAACATCCTGATTGCCAGTTGTATAGGAATGCTCCTACTGGGAGTATGTGTTTGTTGTGGCATCCCCTGCATGAAAACACTGATTAAAGACTTTATAGACATGTCAGTTTCTGAGACCTTATATCAAAGTGCTGAGTTTGAAGAACTATTGTAAAACTGAAATGCTTTCATAAGTTTAAACTGAATGACTCTCTTAACTGCAAATCCTGAGTAGGAAGAGGTTAGGAGAAGAAAAAACTGTCTATGCTTATTTTGAAAGTAGAATAAAAGTATTAAAAGGGGGGAAATGTCAGAAAAATATGTATTAGTATATGTATTAGTAATATGCTTAGTGCATTTAGAGCTTGAAAAGGGTTAACACATTTATTCTATTTTACACTGCATAAATCTGTACAAATTGCAGAAGCTTTCTGACCTTGCATTGTCATGAAATATGAGCAGCAAAAATTTTTGCTTATGCCTTGGAAATTTACTGAGAAGCAGATGATTTCTGCTTGTGTCAGGAAAATAATGAATAGAACAATACCACTTGTATAAATGTTATGAAACTTAAACAAGGAGTTCCGCTTGTACTGTGAGAAAATACACAGCTGCAGAAGTTATAGATAATTAAAACAAAGACTGCTTGAAAATAAGAACTGCAATCAGCATTCGCTTGTGTCTGAGCTAGAAAAGTACCTTGAAATGTAACACATGCATTAGAACTATACAATAGAAGCTTGTAATGGGCTAGTCCCCACCAAGGCCAGGTTGTTTTTCTCAAAAGTTTCTCACAAATCTAGTCATGTCAGCAGAAAATCTGAGTAACATCTGCTGTAGAACAATACTGAAAGTTGTGTTTGTTTACGTCAGCTATAGAAGGCCATGTCTTGTAAAACAGTATAAGAATAGCATACTTCATGTTAGTAGTTAGGCAAAATCCTGTATTTGCATGTTTTTGTCTCCTTGCTGCAAGTTATTAAATGTGCCTTAACTGAACCTTACGTGTATTGGTCTTTGAAGTTTTTTCCTTTGACAATAAAGTATATATATATATATATATATATATATATATATATATATATATATATATATGGAGAGAGAGAGAGATTAGATTTCCTTAGAATCCATGATTGCAAAGTCATCCCCAGTGAAACAGACGGTTCACAGCATAAACCAGTAGTTGCCACAATCAGCTGCAAGCAGTGGTCAGAGAAGGCTCTAAGGTCAACAGAGACCAGGCTGAAGACCTGGAAGTTGACTGGAGAGAAAGTACAGCAGTTCAAGGAATTACTCAGGGCTCTAGCACCCCAAGAAGAGGAGGAAATAGGTGAAGTTGAAGAAGAGTGGCAGCGCCTAAAAACAGCATGTGTTAGGACTACAGAAAAGATATGTGGCCGAGCCAGGTATGGAAATAAGGTACATAAGGAAAGCTGGTGGTGGAATGCAGAAGTGCAGGAAGTAATCAAAAGAAAGAAGGAGTGCAGGAAGAAGTGGGAGATTGAAAAGACTGACCAAGCTAGGAAGGACTACTGGTTGGCTAACAAAGAAACTAAGAAAGAAGTTGCAATAGCAAAGAATAGGGCATCAGAGGCACTGTATCAGCTTCTGGAAAGAGACTCAGTAAGGGGCAGAAAGAAACTATACCAGGTTCCAAGGCAAAGACAGAAAGATAAAGAAGATAGTCAGACACCCTTCATAAGGGATTCCAGCAACAACCTGCTTACCAGCCCACAGGACATCAAAGGCAGATGGAAGGAGTATTTCCAGCAGCTTCTGAATGAAGAAAACCCCACAGAAGCTGTACTTCCCCAGAAACAGCCTACAATGAGAGTAGAAGAGGAGACCAGCTTAGAAGAAGTAAGAGCAGCACTAAGGAAAATGTAGTCATGGAAAGCAGCAGGCTCAGATGAGGTCACAGCAGATATGATAAAGATGCTGGGTGAGCTAGGGGAGAAATGGCTCCTGAGGGTACTAATTGCAGTGTGGAGAGAAAGGCGTATTCCAGATGACTGGAGAATAAGCATACTCATGCCAGTGTACAAGAACAAAGGGGACATCCACAACTGTGGACAGTACAGAGGCATCAAACTCCTACCACATTGCATGAAAGTTCTGGAGAGGGTGATTGATAAACGGATACGCAGAATAGTAGAATGTAAGATGGGAGATGAACAGTTCAGATTCAGATCAGGATGCAGCACAACTGACCCGATGTTTGCATTGAGACAGATACTTGAGAAGAAACTAGAGAAGAGGAGAGAGTCAAACTGGGCTTTCCTAGACTTGGAGAAAGCATCTGACAAGGTCCCAAGAAAGCTGATCTGGGCAGTACTGCGGTGGTTTGAAGTCCCAAAAACACTGGTAGAATTAGTACAGGCTATGTACAAGGACCCAGTGACTCAAGTATGAACAGTGTTTGGCCTCACTGAGGGGTTCCCAGTGGGAGTGGGTGTACACCAGGGTTCAGCTCTGAGCCCACTGCTGTTCATACTGGCAATGGACTACATCAGCAAACAGGTTGGAGGGGTCAGAGCAACAAAGCTGCTGTATGCAGATGATCTGGCAGTACAGGCAGACTCTGATCTAGAACTTCAGCAAAGGATAGGAGAATGGAATGCAAATCTGAAGGCACATGGGATGAAACTAAGCACAGATAAGACAGTGGTAATGCAGCAGATTGGGGAAATCAGAAGAAGCTGAGAATAGAGATAGATGGGAAGATAGTGGAGCAAGTAACCAGCTTCAAGTATCTGGGAGGGGTGGTTGAGGAGAAGGGTAGTCTGAATGTAGAGGTCAACGCTAGAATCAGAGGGGCTGCAGCCAGCTGGCATAGAGTATCAGGTGTAGTATATGACAGAAGAATGCCAAAGAAGCTGAAAAGTAAGGTGTACAAGACAGTGTTGCGACCAGTACTACTGTATGGTACAGAAACCTGGGCAGTAAAGACAGAACAGTTGAAGAAGCTAGAGGTGATGGAAATGAAGTGCCTGAGAAAGGTGGTAGGATGCACACTGCGGGACAGGCGAAGAAATGAGGACATAAGAGCAGAAGCCAAAGTAGCTCCAATTGCAGAAAAGATCAAAGAAAACAGATTACGATGGTATGGGTACATGTGTAGAAAAGCAGAAGACAATCAGGTGAGGGAGATTTGGGACATACAGGAAGAAGGTAAGAGGAAGCGAGGGCGTCCAGCAAAGAGGTGGATGGATTGTGTGAAAGAAGATCTGCGACAGTCAGGCATGAGTGTTGAAGAAGGCAAGAGAGTGGCACTGAATTGAAAGAGTTGGCGACAGTTAATATGATACCCCGACCCCATGTAAATGGGAAAAAGGGGATGATGATGATGATGATGATGATGATGATATAGAGAGAGAGAGGGGGGAGAGAGAGATATGTTGATATATTGGGATATACATATATATGTAGATATATAGATAAGTTAACAACATCTACATAACCATGGAGGTACATATAAATGGGATACCTACCACATACCAACTGCATTACATACCAACGCACATAATCCCAAGCCTTAAGGTCCAAAAGAACACAGTACCGAAACACCAGATGTGCAAGGTGTAAACTCACAATGTAAATGGACAGTTAGTCAGTGCTTCTGGTGTTGCGGTTCAGGTAGGTTACTGTGTGTAAGTGTGTTTCTTAGGGCTGTAGTGTGTGTAAGTGTGTGTTCTGTGTGTGGTGTGTGTTCTTGAGGGACTGTAATGTGTGGGTGTGTGTTAGATTTGTGTGTCTGGTTGCACGACCTAGGAGGTAGAATATTAAAGTAGGGGGTGGTGTGGGGGGGGGCGCAGACACCTACATGGGGGGTGTAGGGGGGCTTTGCCACCTGCTCATACGTAGTGTAGGATGATTTGTTTGGATGTGTCAGGTAACAGTGTGTCTGTGTGTGCGTGTGTTTGTTCCATGTTTGTGTTACTTTCGCGAGTTACTGTCGATGTCAGTAATATATGTGTATAACATGGACCATAGCAATCACACATTCCGCCACTACCAACCTTTATGAACAAAGGATGTGGAGAGTATATGCCTATACACTATTACAAATATGTGCTATGGACATGAACCAATGATAGTGTTACCACCTGTCCCACTTTGCGAGGGACACTCCCTCTTTGGGCTGTTGAGTCCTGACCATATATATTAAACATGGCAAATGTCCTGGGATTATAGGACATAATTATAGGTTCATAGGTTCATAGGTTCGTACTAGGCTATCTGCCCTAGGGCATTTATAAGCCTAGCCAGAGTGTATGTGGCTTACACCACCCCTTAGGATGAGAATACTATGCCCTTTTAGGGTTTAGTTTACTATGCCTCTGTCTAGTAGTGACACAGAGATGATCCCCGGGGTAAACCTACGATCTCCCATCCACTCGTCGAGATTTCTCTTGAATAGAGTCAGTGAGGGGCTCTGCCTAACATGGACTGGGATTCTGTTCCAGAGTGTAGGGAGCCTCTGGGTTATGAATCTATCCCTCCAGCACGTTCTATTTATTTCTGTGTTGAGGTTTAAGTCACTTGTTCTTGTGGCTCTGATGGATTTGGATTTTCTGAGGTGGAGCATGTCCATTAATTCAGGATTGGACATGGCCTTGTACGTCAGGCACAGATCACCTCTGAGTAGGCGGTATGCGACTGAATAGAGCTGAAGTTTTTTCAGTCGGGCAGCATATGACATATGTTTAAGACCCTTTATCCTCTTGGTGAGGAACTTTGGGGTCTTTCCAACTGCTGCAGGTGTCGGGTGAGATACATCCCAAATGGGGCATTGTACTCAATCATTGGCCTGATAAGAGAAGAGTACAGGGGCACAATGACCTCTCTTGATCTAGATGTGAAACCCTTCATGATAAGGTGGGCAATATAGAAGGTCTTCCTAACCACTTTGGCAATATGAGTGTCAAATGAGAGGTTTCTGTCAACCTGGGTCCCTAGGTCCCTGATTACCTCTTCCGTACTTAATGGATTACCGCCTATGTGGTAATTTGTCGGTACCTTGTTTTTCCCAAAGGGTATGACTATACATTTTTTGGCGTTCAGCTTAAGGTCATGGCTCTGGCACCAATTATCCATTTCTATGAGGCCTCTCTGAAGGATGTTTGTGTCCGCTGGAGTATCAATTATCGCGCCCAGTTTGCAGTCATCTGCGAACTTTGTCAGCCACAATCCTCCTGTGTTTGCCTGTACCTGAAAAATAAATGCCGAACAAGAGGGTCCCAGGACTGAGCCCTGTGGGACACCGCCAGACTGGCTTAGAGTCTGACATAGCTCCAGCAACTCTGGCCCTGTGGGTTCTGTCCTTGAGCCAGTTTGCAACCCATCTTGTGACATATGGGTTTACATTTAAGCTGGTGAGTTTGTCTATGATGCCCGAGTGGGGTATTGTGTCAAAGGCTTTTGCAAGGTCAAGGTAGGCTGTGTGAACTGCCTTACCCTCATCAATGGCCTTAGTGACTGTTTCAAAAAAGTCGACCAAGTTCAAAAGGCAGGATCTGCCCTTGACAAAGCCAAATTGGGTAGGATCCAATGTCTGTAGGTCCCCAATGTCTTTGTTTATGAGTTCCATAATGATCCTCTCCATAGCTTTGCAGACCAGGCTCGTCAAGCTTATGGGGCAGTAATTTCCAGGGTCCGTAGAAGCACCGCCTTTGTGAAGTGGAACCACTGTTGCCGTACGCCACTCTTTGGGTACGTATCCTGTAGTAAGGCTAAGATTAAACAGCAGCCTTATGTGTGGGTTTAGTTCCTCTTGGAGTTCATGTAGCACACAGCCCAGGACACCATCCGGTCCCATTGATGCTGTGTTTTTAGCTTTAGAGAGGGCGGCTCTCACCTGAGCATCTGATATGTTAGGGAGGCTACACTCTGCTGGGATAGTTATTTCTCCTTTTGGGTGGGAGGGGGAGGAGAAATTTGCAGTGAACCTGTCTGCCAGAATGTTGGCAATGTCAGTGGGTTCAGTGTATTTTGTGTCATTTTGGACTAACTCTGAGCATATCTGGGAGTTTACACCCAGGTTTCTAACATAGCTAAAGAAGGCCTTGTGATTGTCTTTTGTGTCTTTTGCGATTTTTCTCTCAAAGTTGGCCTTGAATGATTTTATGAGTGATCGTAGTTTTTTGCTAGTACTGATCAGAGATGCCTTCCCTCTTAGGGATTTTGCTCTGTCATGTAGTAGCTTCCTCCTCCTGTTGTAAAGTTTGTTTATGGCTGGGGTCCACCAGACCGGGCGCCTGCCTTTGGGGGAATGGGTCTTGGTTTTATTTGGGATTGCATGATCCATGCATTCTTGAAGGTGCCCATAGAAGGCATTTGCAAAGGATTCAGCAGTGTGGGTTGTGGTTTCCACTGGCCCAGGGGCCTTGAAAGATACCACTTCAGTCTTAAGAAGTATTAAGTTTGCTTTTGAGAAGTTCTTCACTGTGGTCTTTTGTGCAGGGGGTGGGGGCGGGATGTGGATTTCCAGTGAGATTAATTTATGGTCTGATCTTACCAAAAAGGGATGTACTTCCGGTGTGGAGCATTTTGTCCCCATGTTTGTGATGATCAGGTCTAGTATATTGTCTCCTCTTGTGGGAATGGTGACTAGTTGTTCCATTGCATTTGAGTTTATGAATTCTAGGAACCTTTGGGCTAGGGTGTTGGGGCTTGACTAATGTTCCCAGTCTATGTTTGGGTAGTTGAAGTCTCCCAAAATGATGGTATTTGGAGAGACATTCATACTCTCCTGTGTCTTCAGGAAGGCTGTGTGGGGTTCCTGAGTTTGAGAGGGTGGTCTGTAGCATGCTACAAACTGTAAGGCAGTTTTGCCTATGGTTAGTTGCACCTGGATAGTCTCTGATGCTTCGTGCGTTGCCACTAACCTGGAGGTGTGGGTATCTTTGATGAAAATGGATACTCCCCCTCCTTTTGTGGTTCGATCCAAGTTTTGGGGCCAGAAAGCATGAAATGAGGTAAAACCTGATAGTGCTGGGGTGCTCTCAGGAGCCTTGAACCAGGTTTCAGTCACTGCACAGACATCAATGTTCTCCATACTGAGGAGGGCTTCGAGGGCGTGCATCTTGAGGTTTAGACTTCTGGCATTGAGCAGCATTACCCTTAGTTTTTGTCCACTTGTGTTTTCTAGGGAGGTAGGTTTGTCATTTGAGCCTTGCCTAAAAAAGGCACTATGGGGGTGGCAAGAGCCTTGGCCAATATCCGAAGCCCAGGGTGACAGGTGCAAGCCATCCCTTGCGAAGCAGCGTGGCTTGTCAAGCATGTCATCCCAAGCAGACAGACACTGGATCCCCTTAGAATGACACCAGTAATTAAGCCAATTGTTAAAACTGATCATTTTGTCTTTGTACTGTGGCATCATTCTTGGTGAGGGTAAGATGCTGCTCAGGGTCAGGGTCATACCGGCCTGGGCTACATAATCAGAGAGCTCCTCTATGTCTCTTTTCATGTAGTCCAGGGAGGTACATCTCAGGTCGTTCACACGGCATGTACAATGACTGAGTCATATTTGTACTTGCTGTGGAGTGACCTGAGTGCTTGTGTTATGTGGCGGATTCTAGCTCCCGACAGGCAGCTTACTGTGACCCTCTCCTTGTTCAGTCTGGTGAGCGGGACGTCAGTGTGCCTGACTATGGAGTCACCTATTACAAGTGTGTCTGGCATGTTGTTTGGCCTTAAGGGCTGTGACTGTTTAGCACACTGACTTTGTGAACTATGTGTTGCATGTGCTATGTCTTGAGGTGGTGGTTGCTTGGGTGTCTGCTTTGGAGGCCTCTGTTGTTTTGGTAGATTTTTAATCAGCGCCTCTGAGTATATTTTTGTGTGTTTATGTGTTTGGTTTGCAGTTGTGATAGTTCTATGTGAGACTGGGTTTGTGGTGTGCGTGGTTACCTTCTCCTCCTGACTGGTCTTGCCAGTACTGAATTGAGAGAGCTCAGCCTCCAGTTTGGCTATATAGTTGCATCTTTTGCATATATTTGTATTTGTTGGGAGGAGGAGAGGGTTGTCTGTGTACATGAGGCAATTGTAACATTGCCTCAAGATTCCCAGATTCACCAGCTGAACAGGAGAGGACGCCAGCAACTGACCCTTCGACATGCTAGAAATAGTGAAAAAGATTGCTGTGTAACTGAGTCAGAAAGGACCTATAGGGAAATGGGTACTCAACAGAATTTAGGTGAATGAAGTACTTTCGTTTGTTTAAGAGTGCTTTACCTGTATACAAAATGCTTTAGGAGCAAGTGCTGAGCTTGTCAGATAGAGTATAGGCTGTTTAGATTGCAAGTAGAACAGTTCTAAGGGAAAAATTGAACAGCAGACTTGGCGGAGCCAGAAAACGTTTAACCTTGTTTAACCATACGCACGACCGCGCAAAGCCGTGCAAACGCGGATTTTAAGCAGTGAACTACAAAAGAGCTAGGAATGGTCCCAAACAACCAATTACTAACAGCTTCTTGTGCTGAGGTCACTTCCCCCAAGGACAGGTAGGCTGCTCATGTCCCATATGTACTGTAATAGTTGCATACAATAGTTATTTCTGTATCTAAAATAACTACATGTTACAGGAAACAGGATAAGCAACTAAACTGCTACAAGAATAAGCTTATATTTAGGCAAGAAATGAAAGTTCTATCCCTTGTACTAACCGTGGGTTTGTGCTGGCCTGTAAAATCATATGTGTGTTCCTAAAAGGTCCCACTATAGCCATATGAAAAGGTGGCAACCCTAGCCAAAGAGGGCCAGCCACCAACACAACTATGATGACTTCAAATACCTATGACAGAAATACACAGCTTTCATGTAACAACACGTTATTACATTCAGATGTATTACCGAAGGGATTCAAGGACTAACATCACCTGCATGCTATACAGGAACCACATAGCAGTGCCTTAATGAATCAGCCTGCAATTACCATTGTATTAGTCCACAAAAGGATAGGTGTTCAAATAGGGAAGGAACCCTCACGCACATAGCGATTATGTATAAAAGCAGTTCCTACCCACCTGCATCTGCTATGCACACCCACCAACATCACCAGCACACCCAAACATATTACAATACAAACTGTAATAACATCACAAATCATTCACTCACTATATGACATCTGCAGAAGACTTAACATACCTTGTCAGAGACACACTAACATGGCCCTATGTGAAATAGCTGCTGTTATACAATGGAACAGCTGCTGATGTAACAGGGTTTGTTTGCACTAATCCCATTTCAGAGAGTTGTGAGTACACCGGGATGTGTTAGCAATTAGTGAGTAACAGCACAGTATGCTACAGTTGTACACCAAATCAAGGATGTCTGGTGAGCACACTGTACACCGCATAACAGTTCATGCATAGCCATATGGCCTTGAGCTGGCCAAACATCCTTGCCAGACTTAAACATATGCAGAAGTATCAGGTACAAACAAACCCTGCATAAGTAGCAATGTTCTGAAATATAACAGCTGTACTCACATGTAGAAGTAAATTGTCTAGCCATTACACACAGTCCACGGGAGTCATGAAGCTACTATATCTCTGTGTGTCTCCATATAGCTGTTGAAATATATTGCAAACAACACATCCAGGCCGTCTTCCTTGAAGGTAAGGCAAACAGACAATGCCGAAAAGGAGTACTCAGTTATACACCACTGTTGCCATGGTATCGGCTAATGGAGTAGCTGCACAGCTGATGGGGATCTAATTAACTACTTTGGAACAGCAATTGTTGAACAGAATACCACATGTTACCAATATGTAACTAGAAAAGGATGTGTTATCACACATTCAAACCATCCGTATATACCAGTGGAATGTTACAAAGAACATTTAAACACAAACTGAAAAGGATTGCATCAACAGTTAATGACACCTCGGGTTACTAATAAGGTATGTAGAACAGTCATTATGTCTGTGTATGTAGTACCTTTCTGTAGTATTTAAAGTGCATGCAATCCATATAGTGGAAACAATTACTTGTAGTGATGTATTGTTGAGCATAGTAACGCTTGTAGTATTTGTGTGTACTGCTGTAGGTCACAAGGCAAACACCGCATACACCACAAGGGATGCTATATAAGGGCTTTGAACAAAAATACTCCTCACCAGCCGATGTCAGTGGCAGGGCTGGTCCAACAAGTATGTGCTATAACAGGGGATAGTATATGTTGATATATTGTAACTGTAGCCATATGTATGGGTGTATTACAGAGAATAACATGTGGAAGGTTGGGCCACTGTGCAATTATGATTTGCATTGTGAGATATTGTACTAATAACTGTGTTAATGTACAGTATTGTAGGCAGACATGTATTACAAACTACATAGCATTACTGTTATGTTAGGCAAACATTAGTTATGTCTATCGGCATTTACAATACACAATAACAGAATACATATGTATTTTAGTCACCTGACAGTTTATCAGCATGATAGCAAAGTAAAATGGAATAGCTATTTAACTATCCATGCACAGAAGACATGTAATATGTGCAAAGGTAGGTACTAGTCTGTCTTACCAAGGGTATTTGTAAGCCTAGCTAGAGTGTGTTGGCTTTAGCCACCCCCATAGGTTGGTTCCCTGTGCCTCTGAATGGCAGAGCCATTAGTTCCCTGTGCCTGTCCAGCAGAGCCACTGCAGTGATCTCCGGGGTACATGTCTGTCTCCCATCCATACGTCAAGGTTTCCCTTGAAGAGTGCTAGTGAGGTGCCCTGCCTGATGTACAGTGGAATTATGTTTCAAGGCATGGGGAGTGTCCGGGTCAGGAATCTGTCCGTCCAGCACATCCTACACATCATTGTGATTAGGTGTATATCCCTAAAGCATGTTGCTCTCAGGGGCCTCTGTTTAGGTGGGGCATATCCAGCAATACAGGGTTGGACATGGGCCTTGTATGTCAAGCAGAGATCACCTGTGAGTATGCGGTATGCAACTGAGTACAGCTAGAGTTCCTTAGGTTGGGCTGCATAGGTCATCTGTTTGAGGTCAGTAATCTTCTTGGTGTGGTACTGGCGCTGTCTTCCAAGCTGTTGCAGTTGTCTTGTAAGGTATATCCCAAATGGGGTGTTGTATCTTTTAATGGGTCTAATATGTTTTGAGTAGAGTCACAATGGCCTCCTCTGATCTGGATGCGAACCCATTAGAGATTAGGGGGGCCATGTAGAAGGATATTTTAACCACCTTGTCATTATGGGTATTGAAGGAGAGATTGCTATCTACTGGGGTTCCTGGATCCCTTATTACCTTTTCTGTATGTAGGGGACTAGCACCTATGTGTGGGTAATTAGTTATATCCAAAGGGGATGACTATGCATTTTAAGGCATTTAGCTTGATGCCATGATATTAACACCAGGTATCCATCTCAGTGCGACCCTTCCAGAGGGTGTCTGTAACAGCTGGGGAAACAAGTATGTTCTGTAGTTTGCAGTCGTCTGCAAACCTTTTCAGTCAAAGCCTTCCTGTGCTTGTCTGTACATCAGAGAAGTATATACCGAACATGATGGTTCCTAGGACTAAGCCCTGGGGGATGCCACTTGTAACTGGTATACAGTCAAACCGAGGGTATGCAACTCCCATTGTGTGGATTCTGTCTGTGAGCCATTTTGCAAACCATCACATGACGTAGGGGTTAATGTTCAGGTGGATGGGTATGTTGATAATACCAGAAGGAGGAATGGTGTTGAAACCCTATGAGAGATGTAGGTAGGCTGTGTGGATCTCCTTACCCTCATCTAATGCCTTGGTAACTGTCTCTAAGAAGTCTACCAGGTTTAGGAGGCATGGTCCGCCCTTAACAATGCCAAACAGGGATGGGTCAAAGGTTTGGAGGTACCCAATGTCTCTGTGACTGTGATTCATGATGTGCACCATAGCCTTGCAGACCAGACTAGTCATGCCTATAGGGAAATAGGTCCCGTGGTCCGTTGTGGCGCCACCTTTGTGGAGTGGGATAACTGCTGCTGCATGCCATTCAGGGGGCACTATGCCTGATGTGAGGCTGGTATTGAACATGGTGCATAGGTGGGGAGACAGTACGTTCTGAAGTTCATGTAAAATGCAGCCTGGGATGTTGTCCGGTCCCATGGATGCTGTGATATTGTCTTTAGAGTGTGCAGATTTGAGAGGGATCTGCCAGGATGTTGCCAATATAATTTGTTTCTGTAATGTTCGTGCCTTTGTGCTGTAACTCAGAGCAGATCTGGTTGTTGATATTGAGATATGTGACATATCTATAGAATGCTTTGTGGTTGTTGTTGGTGTTAGTTGCGTTTTAGTTTTCATAGCTAACTTGGGAGGATCTTATAAGGGATCTCACCTTCTTACTGAGGCTGGCCAGGGATCTCCTCCATGCATGGGATTGTACTTTCATTTGCAACAGTGTCTTCCTCCTGTAGTACATTTTGTTTATGGCAGGGGACCACCATATTGGTTTCGTTAATTAGGAGTATAGCATCCTGGTTCTGTTTGGGATAGCACAAGCCATGCACTCGTGTAAGTGCTTATAGAGTGCATTTGTGTAGGATTCAGCAGTTGTAACAGTACTGTCCATCTGCATAGGTGTCATGACGTCCACCACATCTGTCTTAAGAAGCACGTAGTTGGCCTTGTAGACATATTATACTATGGTTCCCTTAATAGGGGGTGGGGGCGGGATGTGGATATCAACGGTGTTCAGCACATGGTCTGATCAGACCAACGAGGAGTTGGCTTCACATGTGGTGCACTAGTCACTCATGTTGGTAATGCCTAGGTCTAGGATATTGTTGCCCCTGGTGGGTGTGTGGATATGCTGAGTCAGGCCATTGATGTTTATGAATTCCAGAAACCATTGAGCTAATGTGTTGGTACACGAGTAGTTTTCTCAGTTAATGGTGGGGTAGATTCAGTGAGACTTATGTGATGAGTGTGGTGCTGTGCGAATGTGTACCTTCTCCACATGACAGTCAGGGTCAGGCTTGGTTGGAGAGACCTTTACCTCCAGTTTGGCTAGATGAGTGCATCTCTCACAGGTTGTAGTGTTGGGTGGTAGGTGGAGAGGCTTGTCTGTGTACATGAGGCAATGAGTACATTGCCTCAAGATGTCCAGATTCATCAGATAGACAGGTGAGAACACATGCAGTTGACTCTTGGACATGCTTGAATATAGAACTACATTCACCTAGATAAGTGAGGAAAGTGAGTACAAGAGCTAAATTACTCTAAGCAAGTGAGAAAAGTATGTACAAAACCTGTTCACCCTTACCTCTAGGTAATGAGGAAGATTGAGTGCTATAGTAATTATTAGCTTACGTAGTGCTTACAAGTCCTGAACAAGTACTTAGCATGAATAAGCAATCCAGATAGTGTCTTGTATAACATAAACACACAGCTCCCTCCCCCCAACAGGTACACAAGCATATATCCATGTACACCACAGGGCCCCTGTACCCACAACTATGCACATACAAGCTGCACTCAGGCTGCATGGGACCTGTCCGCATCACAGGTTGTATCATACACATATGGCAGAACAAGATGCTCTCCACGTACACATCATATAAAACATAGCTCCATGTCAGGTTGTGTGCACACTGAATGGTGCACACCAACAGGTATCACAGCCCACAAAGGGGAAGACACCACTGATAATGGGAAGTACTTTATTACTACCCTGCTGAGTCTGGTCTGGAAGGCCATGAACCTTGATCAATTAAGTGATGTCAGCAGTACAGATGTAGATGTCAGTATGGTTGATGTCACACTGCATATCATAACCTTGCCAGGTAATAGGACATCATCACTATACTGTGTACCACCTACACTCGGTATGCTAGATGTACATTCCTATGTCACAGGAGTGTTTTGCAACAGGACTGCTGAGAGAACCAACACTACAGAAGGCATCTGAATAATACATGATCATCACACCAGTGGCAGATACAGTATGTCAGGGTTATTGAATTTTATTCCCTCTCATTGGAGTCCATACCTCACAGACAAACAGAAGGCATCTGCCTATTGAAGTATGCGAATGACTATGACCTAGGAGCAATAGCTGACTCAGGAGTGTTGTGGACAACATACAGATGGGGCTTTGTGGGTGAGGTGTGTGTGACATATGGCCACAATCTGACAGCTACATATTACATTGTCACCCCTATGTTAATAACCCTGTACACATGAACTACCACCTAGGCAGTGGTCAACACAATGGACACTTATGTGTGAGGGATGCAGCTGGGCAGTTGTCTGTCCTGCGATAGCTACATCACCACACCTGTCAGGTAGTCATATGTGGCAACCCTAATAATGATAGGGTGACATTTATGAATATAGAGATCATTGTCCAGCCATACACAACACTCAAGTGACCCATATCAGATCACATATTTCCTTTAAGGGGTATTGGCCATGTGCAGATGGCCTACATAAGCCTTCCCATTCCCCATCTCCACTATGTAGCATGATGCATGCCCTGAATAAATCCATGTCCAACCCAGTGATGTTGGACATGCTACATGTACTCATCCTGATCTTGAACACATACTTCATGGACATCCACCTTCCACATGCTGGACAGATCCTTGTCCCATACACTTGACATAGTCCTGCCATACTATGCATTCCTGTCTGTCAAAGCTGCACATCGCTCCCCTCTCATACATGGTCTGATGACCGCATGGTAATGCATGGTATATGTATCATTAACCCTGTGGATCAGTAATGTGGCACTGCTCCACCTGGCCCCACAAACCCACCTGTCGGCTACTGCCAGGTAACCTTTCATCCTAGATTCATACATGGCCCATGGCATATAGCCCACTAGTTGACTTTGACTGTACATGCTATAGTTAATATCCATCCCTGCAAATACCATCTGGCTAGCCAGTGTCCCATGTGTATCACATGTGCAACACAGGTGATACGTGGCAGGATGGTGAATTGCTGTACAGTGCCGTGTAGATGTATATGGCAGAACACATACATGTAAAACCTTTTGTGAGCAAGTCTGCAGGGTCACAGGTCATTTATGTTAAGGCAGTGTAAGTCCTTATATGTGACATATACACAGTATCAAGGTCAACTACATTAATGTAGACACATCCAGCCATGTGATGATAGGCAGGAACACCGGTACAGGCAAACAGACATGCCCACATCAAGACAGCAACCACATGAAGTTTGAGCAATGTAATCAGGTGACACACACACATATATGGTGATAATATCCACTCAACATTGAGTGTCACATGTGTGTGACACAAACATGTCAGTGTCATGCAGGTTTGCAAATACAACTATTTAAACTTAATTAATGCAATACACATGTAGCTCTGTATGTGTCTGTGAGTTACTGTGACCTGTCTCCATCATTATGTCTTCCAGGTATGCCGCTTGCAAGGCTACCCCCTTTCACCTGCTTGGAGGATGAGGCACTCATCCCATACCTACTCAACAATCATGATATCATGTTCAGCCATGTGCACAGGATGCACAGCAGCGGGATGCCCTATGGATGGAACTTTGCAGGAGGGTTAATGATGTAGGTGGCCATAACCGCAAATACCAGCAGGTGTGCAGACACTGTACAGACCTCATTAGATGGGCAAAACAGCATGTGAATCCAATCACCAGGTAACAAGGTGCAACAGGTGGTGGACCACCAACTCAGTCCCCACTCACACGTACAGAGGAGCTACTGGCAAACCTGGAGACAACTGCAGAACCACATCCACAAGCTTTAGCCGATATTGTGGAGGTGGGTGTCTCTCAAGCACTGAGCCTGGAGTTGCCTGATAAGTCAGTACTGCACCTATAACAACTATATTCCATATAGTTGCATGTGTCACTGTACAATATGTAATGTAACATCATACGCAAGGCATGTATACACACATACCCCATACTATAGTATGCTACTCTGTGTATGCACACATGTGCATACACCATATTATAGTCTAATGTACTGGTGTATGTGTTATGCACATTGCACCCTGTAGCCATTATACAAGGGTGGATTATGCTCATACTGCTGTGTTACTCCTATTTAGGTACCTCTGGCATTCCGCTGTGACAGCAACCCGTTGCAGGTGAGAGTGTTATTATTTATCAGGAACCGTAATGCACAAATCTATCTGCCATGTGGCCATTTACAACATGCACACATAATGTATGGTCCTGTCACAATATACAGGTCGGACCGGCAATGCATCACAATGACTACCCATGTGCAACACTTGCAAACTATGTGAATCATCTCACCGACATGAATCCTGACAAACTGTCTTGCCATATGTGTGGACAGCTGTGCATACAATGATGGAGGTGCTGTTGACTTTAGGGATGTACTATAGATCAGATCTACACATGTGGTGAATACAAACAGTACTACACAGTGGACTGGAGTATGGCCAGCACACAGAATTCAGTGTTGTAGATCATAGCCCTGCTATGAATGTCACACAATGAGATGTGCTATCTTGACATGTCCATGACATCCAGTGGCCTGGCTGCAACACTGCCTACCTAACCTGAAAACATATCCCACATACCACTCTTTATCTGCAAAACCCTGTTGTCAGTGGAGCATATATGTCATATGGGACAACACAGACATGTGAAATAGATGCCCATCACAATAATTTGGACAACACATGTACACACATGGCCATGTAGGATGGCCAGAGACATGGATCAACACACACAGTAGACGTGCTGTGCTTGTGTGTACACACTGTCGTACAATGGCTACTCATGGTTCAACCATGGCCTTTGTATAATGGTCATATTGTAGATGGGGAACACTAGACATCCTACAGGCTTGTGCACATCTTGTGTAGGCATAAGATCAATCCACGACATAAGATGAGTTGAACATCTTGAGGGTGTTGCGACATGACAGCAGTCACCTGTACAGTATCCATATCAGCCCACAGATACAGTACATTCCCGTTGTTGGTGTTGGACATCAGTGTCATACTAGCTCCTCATGTGTGTATGTGTGTGTGTGTGTGTGTGTGTGTGTGTGTGTGTGTGTGTGTGCGTGTGTGTGTGTGGTACACAGATGACATGTGGGACATGGTGTACCAACGTATTTGCCATGTCTGGCCATAGTTGCCAGGCAGCAGCAATATGGTTGCAGATGTGCAGGGGTGTCATCTGTATACCCATCAGTGACCTGTGTCACAACTTCCACATCATGGTTTAGTCTGTATACACCTCTGCGATGTGGGTCACATTCCACAGTATATATGTATTGTATCTGAACACAGTCGTGGCTATGAACCCTGTCTGTAATTCACACTGATAGCACTAGAGACACCTCATGATTCCCTGCAATGGCCATGCACATCAGCTAAATGTGCAGTATATCTGTAGGGTGGACAGCCAACACTGCATTGGGTACACCATTGCCCCACTGTATATTTGACAGGACACCATTGTTTTAAACATGTATGCATGTGATTGCACACGTCAGCAGATCACATGTCATACTACATGTGATTATCAAGGTCATATGCCACACATCAGGCAGGTGTACTGTTAACCTGTGCTGGTCCACATGGTGTAACACAGGGATGTATGCTAATTACTACTATGATTGTGTAATTTGCATGCCATCTGCTATGACACATGCATGCTGTTGTGTGCAACCCAGGGATGTACGATAACTACCACTATTATTGTCTGCGCTACATGCCGTCTGCTGTATCACATGCATGTTGCATGCCTTCTGTCATATCACATGTGTGTGTGTCTGAGTGTGTGTCTGTTGTATAGATTGTAATTTACAGTTCTTGTCTGCCCTTACAGGTGATGTAGGTGCATTGCCCTCCTGCGGTACATCTGATGTTAGTGTCCCCACAGACTCTAGCAGTGATGATGAACACATGATTGAGACACAGGCAGAGTTGTCAGTTGCTGAAACTGTGCCATTGGTTACCATTCCATATATATCCCCCTCATCCCCGCACACAGATCCCATACCTGCACATACCCCATCACCAGTGGCCATAGAGGAAGGACAGTTGGCATGTGGTAGCTTGGAACAGGAAGGTGTGGGGGCTATCGGAGGTGTGCCTGCACACCATGGTGTCAGCCGAATGACTGGTGGTGCCCCGAACAGGCATGTGGCCAGAGCTGCTCGTAGGAAGACCTCTGGCCAACATGCTCCTACACGACAGAGCGCAGCAGCTGGTGTCACCAGATGCATGTTTCAGGCTGTAATGGAGGCACAGGAACATGCTGAATGGTGCAACAAAGAAGATCAAGGGCTACAGAGGGCTGCTGGCCATTCCTTAAACAACAACACCAAGGCAATGGTAAATGCTCAACAGCAGATTGCTGAATTTTTGGATAGATGGTTCGGTGACATGTTTGGAGTCATTGACTGTGGCATGACAATCCGTGAGCTGTCTGTGTTTGAACATCTGGTAGGAGTGAGGCATCGGGCACGTGGACGTAGGCCTGCAACATCACCTGTGTCAGGTCTACGTGTACGAGCTACCTCACATGCCTGCTCCCATAGTGGCGGTAGCAGCAGCAGTGCATCTGGTGCTGTGCTGTCCACACCACAACACAGCAGGCCACATGCACGTGGCCCGGGACTGTCCCAACAGGGACACAGTTCCAGTGGACAAGTGACATCAGACATTACCCAATCTGCACCTCTGCCAGGTAGTGCCCGTGCAACCCCTGGCAGGCACAGGTCACATGTCTGTGGCCAGATACCGTGAACTGCAAAACCTCACCTGTAAAATTTGCAGCTGTCAATAATACCGCTGTGTAGGCCAGACACATGGGAGAACTGTGTGCATACATGCATGCACACACTAGAAATATATGTAGGGCACCGCAACACACACATGCATAACATCCACACACGCCCAATTAGATCAAAGGCCCAAACCCACACACATGATGTCATCCAATGGTGCAGCCTAGGCCTCTGGCAAACATTAACACCCTGTGCATATGATGATGCCTGTGCCTCATCCCTGACATCCACACTATCGGTGCAGGGACATGCTCATATGGTCTGATGCACAAGGTGAACAGACTAGGAAGATACGTGTAGTTTACAATTGTTGAGGACTGTTGACACGCAGCAGGTATACCATGTACTACAGGTGTACAATACTGTTAACAGTATGTGTCTTGTGTAACAACAGTGCAGCCTAGGCCTCCAGCAAACATTAACACCCTGCCTATATGATGATGCCTGTGCTGCATCCCTGACATCCACACCATCGGTGCAAGGACATGCTTATATGGTCTGATGGACAAGGTGAACAGAATAGGAAGATACGTGTAGTTTACAATTGTTGAGGACTGTTGACAGGCAGCAGATATACCATGTAGTACAGGTGTACAATACTGTTAACAGTATGTCTTTTGTAACAACAGTGCAGCCTAGGCCTCCGGCAAACATTAACATCCTGTGCATATGATGATACCTGTGCCGCATCCCTAGCATCCACAACGGTGCAGGCACATGCTCGTATGGTCTGATGCACAGGGTGAACAGACTAGGAAGATACGTGTAGTTTACAATTGTTGAGGACTGTTGACAGGCAGCAGATATACCATGTAGTACAAGAGTACAATGCTGTTAACAGTATGTGTCTTGTGTAACAACAGTAACTGCATGTTGGTCATGATGTTCTGCTGTCCTTCTTCAGGTCTAATTGCACATGCCGGTGGATGTCAGTGTTTCCAGTTAGTGTCCCATATGTCAATGTGGACTACTCACAGGTATGTATAAATATACCAGCATGCACCGTGTAGCTGCCACATACCAGTGAGAATGTCCCATGTTACAAACACATCTACCGTTCCAAGAGCATGATAGCTGTGTATTAAGCTACTATGGCCACAAACGTGACATCCATAAAGGGTGACATCACAGGTACAGTTACATGGAGTGGTGAGGCAAGAGAGTGGTCTAGCTGATTGCAAGGGCAAAGGCCAGTGGGAAGTGTGATGCCTCATTGGGAATCAGTAATACACGTTCCCATGACAGGATGCCAACACACAACTGCACCCACACACTTAGGTATTGGCACACATGTATTCAGTGTCACAGTAACACACCCACACACTCACAGATTCACTGACACAGTAACACACACTCACACACAGTTGCTACTGGTGGGATGAGGACACCTGCCTATGTGCAAATCATCATTACAGTACTGTACACCTACATGACATGCCACAGAGAATACACATGTACAGGTAGTCAGTACGGCCTAAGATCAGGGACATCAACACGGATAGTAGAATGCATTGCCTGGATATGGTGGGAGGGGTCTTATCAGTTCAGTATGGTAACATACATCCTCACCCCAGGGACCAGTCAGCCCTACAAACACACACACTGTGGCATTCAGTAATTAATACACCTATGTCATGCACATACAGATACCTCACATGTGTGAGATACACACCCCTGCCTATGTCCTGCTTTCTACATTGCAGTCTTTACAGATGTGTACCATCATGTACAGGAGAGTGAGTAACAATTGAGATGTATTCCCCACAATACATAACATATATGGACACACACACAACCACACATGCCAGTACTGTGAATCTCTGACCTGTCTAGCTCATGTTATGTATGTCAGACGTACAGCAGTAGTGCATGCATTACAAACTGTACTGACGCTTCCTCTGGCAACAATGCTGATATATGCACTAGGGACGTCATATCTATTAACAGGTGTCAAGTGATTTACCTTCGCTGTCACTCTGACCGCTGTCTAAGTTGTGTGTTATATCCTTCAATTAATGAAACCATTGTTTACTGGTTACACAGGGTATTGTAGGACTGCCTGTGACAAACCTGTGAGCTTGTCCACAGCAAACATCCATCTGCAAATATGCCCCACCACTTAGTTATTTCCACACATCTGTCCATACCTGTGGTACATCTTTCTGTACATTCAGCATATCACCATATGCAGTTGGCAATGTTGAGGCTGCATTGCAACTGCATGATGTACTAGGATACATGCCAACTGCATACATCAGCAACTGCACACGCATGTTATGTGAATGCACAACACTACATGTACAGGTGTGTAGGACCTACAAGCCTGATATTTGGTCATGTTTGTAGGCATTGCAATTGGTGGATATGTGTAATGACATACATGACACATGGACTGTTGTATGATATGATGGGTGACCAGTACAGAGGGGATGTTACCTCTGTCAACATTGATATCACACCTTATGTACTGTTAGCATTCAGCAGCCATGGACCTACATTCCATGTGCATGTGTGTAATGGCTGTAGCCACCTGTTTGCATAAAGGACAACAACAGCTATGCTATTTACAGGTATGTTGTGCATGTGGCATGTACATACCCAGGGCAGGTACATGTATGTCATATCCATACATGAGGGTGTGTACTGGTGTACAGCAACAGTCATCTGCTAATGGTGGAAAGTACTGGGGGCCCCTGGTATGTGTACAGCTGACCATTGTCACAGACAGTGGTATCATTGCATTGCTAACAAATGATGCAACTGTGTCAGTACATGTGTGCTCTCTACAGTTGATGTAGAGCTTAGTACAGTACACAGGTCAAGGGTCACATATTGTGTACTCTTCTATGTCATACATGTATGGTTGCATGTTGGTGGTCCGAGGGCATGGTGGTGTCTGAGGTTGATATCCTAGAATGCAGCATGTGACACTGTGTCCTGCGCATGTCTCATCTGTGATGCCTTTCGTGGGAGGACCAGTCAATACATGTGACTGGCCTTTATGTATGTGGGTACACCACCTGGAGCGGTCCATACTTGTGTTCTGGCCCACATGTCTGGTTCTGAGGTATATGGTGGTAGTGCTAGGTTCTGAGGTATATGGTGGTAGTGCTATTGTACACTACAGAGCCATCAGCCAGGTGTTCCTCACTGCATAGACGTCAGTACTCCCCATTGTTGGATCTACAGTGCCAGCTGTGAATATGGACGCTACACATCTAGCACTGTTTAGCATAAGAAAACAATGCAGTTGTCCTGTAAGTGTATGGGAGTTAACCTGTGTTTAGGACATTTGCCTTGGAATGGCACTGTGTGGGCGGATGCAACTTGGGTAATATCCACACTCCCTTGAATCATGGATGCATGTGATATGTGACAAAGGCCTGCCTACTGTCAGCCATGTCATCCCAGAATGACAGCTGAAGTTGTGTAAAAGACCAGTGTCAAATATATGTAGAGCAGCGTTCCTGCTAACAATGACAACTACTAACACCAGAGCCCATTACAATGTGTTCTTTACGTCTACCTGTCATAGCATGGCCACTGTGGCCTTCCGTGTTTAGCATCAGAGTGGATCCCAGTCAGCCCTGTGCTACTAGGAGTATGAGCATGCACAGTATATCCTTGTGTAGATGGACACATAGTAGTGCATTCTGACCAGCCCTGTGCTACTAAGTGTATAAGCATACCCCTGTGCTACTATGTGTATGAGCATGCCCAGTATATCCTTGTGTAGATGGACACATAGTGCATTCTGAACAGCCCTGTGCTACTAAGTGTGTGAGCATGCCCAGTGACACCTTGTGTCGGTTATGTGCCTCTGTGTATGGGCATGGCCATTGTAACCCTGTATAGTGGTAGAAGTCGTCTATTCCACAGATGGGCATACTCCAGGTCAGGATGGATTCATACTTTAAACACACAGGTTCACAGGTATGTACATCTTAACTGCCAGCATCCCTGTTGATATCTGCATTCTCAGATGGTCATAATGACAGCCTTGACATGTGTAGTCTGTGTGGCGTGATTCGTAAGTATGTAGTATTCTAATAGTAATCTGTAAATTGGCAGGTGTTCCGTACCTGCCACTGCCATGTGTGTGTGTGTGTGTGTGTGTGTGTGTGTGTGTGTGTATGTCTGTGTGTGTGTGTGTGTGTGTGTGTGTATGTCTGTCCGTATTTGCCAGTGGACTCTAAATTGCTTTTAGACTGCCCACACTCCATACATTTCTTATACCCACTGTTAGCAAGGCCGATGATGTCACCCATCTACAAATACACCTCTGGGAGTACTGTATCCCAGTAATCTCGGTAGCGCATTCTGTAACTGCGTAATGCTGTAGTGTAATAAAGTAGTTAGGTCGGTGTTCTAGTCCCACACTTGCTGTGTGTGTGTGCATATGTGTGTGTCCCCATTTGCCTGAGGACCGAGTAATTAATGTTATTATACTGCTCACACTCCATACATTTCTTATACCCACCGTTAGCAAGGCCAATGATGTCACCCATCTACAAATACACCTCTGGGAGTGCTGTGTCCCAGTAATCTAGGTAGCTTGGTCTGTAACTGTGTAATGCTGTAGTGTAATAAAGTAGTTAGGTCGGTGTTCTAGTCCCACACCTGCCATGTGTGTGTGTGTGTGTGTGTGTGTGTGTGTGTGTGTGTGTGTGTGTGTGTGTGTCTGTTTGCCTGAGGACTGAGTAATGCTTTTATACTGCTCACACTCCATACATTTCTTATACCCACCGTTAGCAAGGCCGATGATGTCACCCATCTACAAATACACCTCTGGGAGTGCTGTGTCCCAGTAATCTCTGTACCACATTCTGTAACTGTGTAATGCTGTAGTGTAATAAAGTAGTTAGGTCAGTGTTCTAATCCCAGATATGCCAAATGTGTGTGTGTGTGTGTGTGTGTGTGTGTGTGTGTGTGTGTGTGTGTGTGTGTGTGTGTGTGTGTGTGTGTGTGTGTGTGTGTGTGTGTCTGCCTGTGTGGGACAAGTACAGTACTTTGTAGTATTCGCTGTAGCACATGTCCTAAACGCGTGTTGCTGCAGTGTGATACGGTAGGGGTTTTTATACAGGACATGGCAAGTGTGTGTTTGTCTGTCAGAGCTTGTGCAGAGGTTGCTGTGATTGTCTTACCATTGGACATGTTTGGGAGTGGGTTTTGTAGTTTTCCTATATAGTATCCGTCTTATGACACATTGGCCATCTCCCGAGGAGTACAGCTGTCAGTCAGCCACAGCACTGTGTTGGCAAGCCATACCCATACATCTGGCAAAAGGGCTGATGAACTAAGTATGCAGCCCTACTAGTACCCGGTATATGTCCCGCACCCATGTGCCATGCACATACAACCTTGCCTAGGATATCCTACTATGTTGCTAGTAATATATGTGGTGCCATCAAATGTGATCCATTAATGCCAGACAATGCTGTACATGTGTTCCCTGTATGGACCCCTGCCACTGACACCACGGAATACCTGTATCATACTATCCATGCAGGTGCAGGGTCGACCTGTTCACTATAAGCAGGTTTCACCACACCAGGCCAGTATTGGCATATCGGGGTATAACAAGCTGTGTACACTACATGTGTCTGCCAAACCAGGTACACCTGTATGTGTCACTGTACAGTATTGTGGGACATGCACATCCCAGGCAATGTCCATGTGAAGGACTATCGAACACAGACATGGCATGCATTGCAAAGCAATGGCCCTACAAATTGGTAACCAGGATGTCAGGCCAGATAATGCAGTACCCATCTGTGTGGGACATTGTAGACACTACACCCCTGCACTGCACACCATTGTCGGGTGACACGATGACAAGTATTACCACTCACCCAGCCTTGTATAGCCATCTTGCACAGCCAAACACTACACACCCATGGAGCAATGCATACCTGCATGCCAGTACTGGCACCCTGTGTCTGCGTGTGGGTTGTGATGCTCCCAACCACAGTCACTTCCAGTATCAACCTCGTTGGCATACCAACAGTTGTCAAGCACTTTCACATGCCCTAGCCCATAGAACCTTCAGATATCCCCTGTGGTGTATGTGGTCCTGTGCATTACTGTGGTGTGGCAAATTAAGTATTTACATTGTGTATTTGTCGCCCTTGCAAAGGTGTCAATACATGTCCATTAGAGTATGGTTGTGGAGACAATGGCATCCGTTCACATGGACTGATATGTGTGCCACATCTAATGTATGTCTACTATATCTGTTGCAGATGGCACTCACTCACCTATGCACATGTTCCTACAGCACAGCAACATGTCGCCTTTGTTGCACATTTAGTAATGTCATGCACATGTAATAGTAATGAGTAGTCAGGGGTTTGCCCCTGTACTATTCAGCGTGTGGCAGATGATGCTTATGGTTAAGTCTCCAAGCCCTTCCCTGGTGTACATTGCCTGTCCCGCACACACACTCTCTGGTGAATGTGAAGGTGTACACCTGCACAGCAGCAGCATGTATATTGTAAAAGATGGAAATGGTCAGGTAATGGTCTCTGCACCTATTACAGTCCTCCTCTAGCTGATGCATGTGGTACAGCTGTGATGGTGTTCCCATAGCCATCCGCATGATAAACACAGTACACTATCTAGGGAAACATGTTATTATCTGGCCATGACAGTCACTGTGATTGGTACCTGGATGTGATGTTCTGACATGGCATTGCAGATGATATCTGGATGTACCTCAATCATTTTCCACAGTGGGAAATAGCCTAATGACAGGAGGGTGATGTGCCACATGTAAGTGTAGCTATGCTGCATTGAGACTACTACCTGTTTAGCATGTGTGTGGTAATGGTTATTCTGCATGTTATAATACAGACATGACAGTACTCTGTTCATGAGGGTCCCCATCTCTAGGGCCATCTGTGAACTGGTCATTGTGTGCAACCATTTGTTTCCTGTATTACACACTGAACACACTTCTGTGCACAGCAGAATCATGGTGTGAGGATTGCTTACAGTACATGATGATAGGGATGTGTTACTGCCATCGCATTCCTGACTGGACATGTGTCACATGAGACAGTGATATGACTGACACTGTGTGGTATTCTCAGTGACAAGCCAATGATGGGCAACTGTTCATAGCTGCGGTCACACGTTTACTACACATTGTTCAGTTGGCATGCGGTATATATGCATGTGTTGTGCTCCCACTGCAAATGTATACCATCTGTTGTGTTGGGTTGCTGGTGATATCTCTGCATACTGTCGTAGGTAATCCTGTATGCTGTTCTCTATCACTAAGCCATATGTGTGTTTAAATTGCAACACCATAGGCTGAATGGGTTGGCAGGTCCCGGCAGATCCTCCTGTCCCACTTCAGCTGACCATGACACAGGGCACTAGTACATCTGGGGCCCAGCCATTAACATCAACCTCTGTTGGCTCTGCACCACCTTCTGGTGTTACCACCACTGAGGATGGAGAATGTTCCCCTTGGGAGCAGGACCAGACAGGTACATATCTGCTGTCGTGCAGTCCCAGACCTGTTGCATTGGTGGCTCCCTAAGGGGTTACGAAGCCAGATACACCAGTTCAATGGCGGAGTATCACATTTACAGATTGATGCTGCCCCTCCTGGACAGCCCCCAGCACTGCCTCCTTTTCAGCTCTGTAGGTGCAGTGGCAGTTGCCCATGGCTGGAGACCTCCGTCCCACTGTTCCCATGGGCTTTTGAATGCCGAAGACCGAACCCCATCCAGGGTGTATCCCCCCCACATGTGTCATATACCAACCCTGTATGCTGTCATTTCTGTGCTCCTACCTATCCTCCATGGCCATACCTACACTCCTTTCCCAACATCTGACCCTCACCTATGGACACATAAGGCCATTCGGCTCCTAGGACACCATCTGCCCTATACATAGCTGTCCATTACACACATGTACCCACTGGACACATGAAACCCTTGTAATATGCATCATAACATACTACTGTTATCCTCACCCCTGTCCCTCAGGCGCATGATCCTGGCATACACATCACTCCTACATGGTCCAGGTACACGTGAGGAGGATGACCCATTGTACACAAAACACTACCGTTCCCTCTATGGTTACCCCATTTACCTTTATCATGATGATGATGCTGCACACAGCACATTGTAAGAGTACTGTTCACACATAATGATTGGACAGGTACTGTTGTGTTAATGTACATTACATGCACAGAGTGATATATACAGCCAATGTACAACTATTTGCGTGTATGACTGACACATGTATGTCTGATGGAGTCTTGTGATCACATAGAGCAACACCACTACATAATACAGGCGTCGCTGGTGTTTCCCATTTCATTCGTTTGTAATGCTTTGTTGCCACATGGTATGTTCCTGATACATCTCTATATATGTATGTACCTATATGCTGGACATAAACACTCACATGTACATCTACATGATGGGATACATTCCTATACTGTTGAATGACTGCGCTGTATGATATCCTCTGGTTATAGCCTCTTACGCTCGATTACGCTCTACATTGTTTAACCTGTGCAATACTTGCGTACTGGTAGGCAAACATGCTTACACCCACTCGATCCCGCACTTGCTAATGCACTGACATTGATGCTTGCATCTGTCACTCACACTCCTGTGTGTGAGCGAGGACCACAATATTACCTTGTGATGCCTATTACATCGGACTACATGACTACAGTGTTGGGATTGGCCGCCCATTAGGTGACGGCATGGTGTTCGACTGTACAGAATCAGCGGCCTGTCCAGTGACACAATCATATTTGTGTGTACCTCATACAATGTGCTCCCACCTTGTGATGCCTATTACATCAGAATACACGAATACAGTATCAGGAATGGCTGCCTATTAGGTGACAACATGGCGTTCGACTGTACGGAATCAGCGGCCTGTCCGGTGAATCATTCATATTTCTGTGCTCCTCTTACAATCTGCTCCCACCTTGTGATGCCTATCACATCGGACTACATGACTACAGTCATAGCCGGCCTTAGGCATAGGTCAACTAAGCGGCTGCCTAGAGCGCCACTTTAGTGGGGGCACTTTACCAGTATTTATTTGGTGTAGGTAGACCAGGATGGGGGCACTGGGTGGTGTGGTGGGGGTGATGTTGTGCCCTCTGCCTAGGGCACCAGTTGACCTAAGGCCACTCCTGACTACAGTATTGGAAATGGCTGACCATTAGGCGATGGCATGGCATTCAACTGTATGGAATCAGTGGCCTGTCCGGTGAATCAATCATATTTGTGTGTTCCTCTTACAATCTGCTCCCACCTTGTGATGCCTATCACATTGGACTAAATGACTACAGTATCAGGAATGGCTGCCCATTAGGCGACGGGATGGCATTTGACTGTAAGGAATCAGTGGCCTGTCCAGAGAATTAATCATATTTGTGTGTTCTGCATACACTCTGCTCCCGTCTGGCTGATACATGGCAACCAAGAAATACTCTAAATTGCAAACAGGAACACCACCATGGAAGGTAAAATAGAACCTTTATTTACGAATCCAAGTCCTGGTACCTCGGCTTTTCGCCTTCAATGGAACAATTTATCATTCAAAAAACTTCTCTTTAAATACAGCAGCAATTAATTCATCAGCCAACCCCCTTTATTAATCAGTTAAGCTAATTAATCCATATGCACTAAGAACAGCATCAATACATTACTTAAATCAAAACTGCATCTTACAAAAACACTTCAAATGCATAGTCCCTATTGCAAAAAAATTTTGTACAATGTCAGCTGTATGAATAAATAAATAAATAGATTAGTGGATATAACAATGCATACACCATAGTATAATAAAAATTTAACAATATGCCTTACCATACAATGAAAACGTTTTAACATTACAAAGAAACATATCATTCCTAATGCAAAACCTATTTAACAATTCACCCAAATGTAATGTGTAATAACATAATTCATACTGAAAAGTTGAATTTTTAAATTTTTCAAATTATACCCATGTCCAAATTCATGCCCCTCGGATGTAATGTATGATAATTTAAAATCATCTTAAATTCCAGTTTATTAAGTTCAGCTTTGAAATTGCCCACTTCAAAGTGTGGTCTAGCCAAAACGCTGAAAATAAACCCATCTGTGCAACTATTGTGGACACCAATAAAATGTGAAGCAACAGGGCTTTCCAGATTACCCCTTCTCATGTCTCCCAAATGTTCTAAAATACGAATTTTGATTTTTCTGGTAGTCTGATCAATATACCATAATGGTTTGGCACAGTCACAACCTTAAATATAAACTACCCCATGTGACAGACAGTTAAATCTTTCAAATGCTTGATATTTTTTTCCATTAATTTTCTTACCATCTAAATTTCTAACCAAATGACACACTGAGCATTTTCCACACTTTTCCATGCCAACCTTTAAACCATACGTCAAATAATCTAACTTTTGACTCAACAATTCTTTCAAATTGTTGAATCTTTTATGAGAAAAAGTGACATGATTGGGAAATAAACATCCCTCTGTCACATCTTCACAGACTAAATGCCAAAACTGCCTAACAATCTTCTCAACTATTAGTGAAAAATCTGAATATCTAGAGACGAAGAACAACCTTTCATCATTTTCAAATGGACTTGATCTATAACAGCCCTTGCCTGCATTAACCATCCCTCCACCAAATAAATGAGCTTTAATGGCTAACTGTTTTTACTGAATAATCTCTATCAAAAAGTCTAAGGAATACTTCATTAAGTGTTTCATCCCATAATTTTGGATCAGAAGTATTTCTGAGAATCCTCTTGAATTCCCCTTCAGGTAATGCCCTGATTAAATGTGGAGGATGCGTGCTACTTGCAACCGAGACCCTGCATTACAAACAAGTAGTTGGGTTGTGGTAGCCACATCCGTCGGACGGGTCATGCTACCACATACCTATTATAGGTTTGCCACCTTTTCAATTGGCAAAGGTAGGACTTTAGGGTTACCACTTGTCCCACTTTGCGAGGGACACTGCAAAAATATTCAACACATAGCACATGTCCAGATTACAGGACATTATTATATTCTATGTTTCATTAATAATTGCATACAACAGTTATTTTATATATGGCACTTCTATATGTTATGTGAAGTAGCATAAGCAATTCAAATGCAACTAGATTAAGCTTTTATTTCTGCAAATAAGTGTAATCCTGTACTATGCACAGCTGTAGGTATGTTTAGTCCTGAAATGTCTGACATTTCTACAGAACATGTCCCACTCTGGCCATTTGGAAAGGTGGCAACCCTATAGGACCTGTATGTAGAGACATCAGACTTTGCAGGGCAATACACCCTCAGCCAGTAGAAAGGGGATTACTTCACTGTTTTGCCTAAATAAAAGGTTACTCTTGTAGCATTATAGTTGCTTATACTGTTACCTATAACATTTAGGTGTTTCAGAGGAACATAACTGTTTTATGCAACTACTACAGACAATATAGGTAATCTTTGCCCTAAATCACAGGACATTTACCTTAATTACAGTTATTATGCAGGACACAACTGCCCAAAGGGGACTGTCCCTCGCAAAGGTGGACAGGTGGTAACCCCAACCCTATTATTCTATCAACTTTCTAAGGTAGTAGGAGGAACATGCGCTTTCTCTCACTATCAGACCTCTCATACGAATGGGGAAGAATGAACACTGAATCAGGGACACTGCATAATGACCTCAGGGACACATTTAGAAGGTTGGTGCTATTAACCTGACACACTGATGGACACAGAGCACATATGTATTCATACACATTGTCTGAGGTACATGCTGTTTATGACTCTTGCATGTTGTCATTATTCATTACGTGTATTCTGCAATCTTTGCTCCTAATATCACTAGTTCAAGGATGGTTTAGTTGGGACTGTGTTAGATTCTGAATCGTAATTACGGACGTCCCAGGTAATCGGGGACAGTTCAGTGATATGGTCCCTATGTGTTCCCCCAATGGTTTACGGACTGTCCAGTAGATGTGCTCTTAAGGTTTGGGAGGTATGGGCGTCTGCAATACCCACATCGGAATATTACTTACACCCACGGGGCGGTCCTAATATGTGTTTGCCAGCCAACACCTGCACGCCTAGCCCCATAATCGCATACCCATAGTTCCCCCACCTGCCACTAATCTACAGCACTCATCCTTACTATGGGCGCTGGTAGATGCAGGTGAGATATGTACACACCCCTACAAACTGCCCACTTTCCCTGTGTCGGGACATATGTTGTATGTTGTGTCAACCTATGTGTTATCAGGCTTGCATAACCTACTGTTCCGTGTACAGCTACATCCTGGTCATAATAGTGATACTCCATTGGTTGGATGTACCAAATTGTTGGTGTCCCACAAGGGATGTCGCTGTCCATGTTTAAAGTATAGACCTCCCACTGGTAGTTTCCAGCCGGTGGTCTGGGAAGCAGTGTTGTATGCACCTTTATTGCGTGTCTGTATGTCTCACCGGCCTAGCTGGGGGGGTGGGAGGTAGACATTTGTTGAGTGGACCTCCCACCAACATATGCCCTAGTCTAAACATGTTACCCATAACTGCTGTAACATAACCTAGGTATATACATGTGTATATTTACTGTAACATATATATATATATATATATATATATATATATATATATGCATATATATTTAAATTAATATATACAGACATATATCTATTTAAATTAATATATACAGACATATCTGCATATGTATTCATACATGTATATTCATATTTTGCTGTTTTATATATATATATATATATATATATATATATATATATATATTTATTTGTGTGTGTGTGTGTGTGTGTGTGTGTGTGTGTGTGTGTGTGTGTGTGTGTATATATATATATATATATATATATATATATATATATATATATATATATATATATATATTTATATATATATAATTATATATATGTACATCAGTGTGTCAATACATTCCCCGCTCATACACACTTACACATGCATAAAGGTGTTTATATGCTTCACCAGCATACTAGTGCCTTATTCATTATAACATCGACACACTACAGTTATCTTGTAATCGGTATGTAGCACCTTATACAGTGGTCAGATGTCGCTATATGTTCATGTACGGATTACCGATGGTAACTGGAATGTGATAGTGTGATTCGACCCGTCCCTCTTCTGCATACTAGTGCCTTATTCATTATAACATCGACACACTACAGTTATCTTGTAATCGGTATGTAGCACCTTATACAGTGGTCAGATGTCGCTATATGTTCATGTACGGATTACCGATGGTAACTGGAATGTGATAGTGTGATTCGACCCGTCCCTCTTCTGCACAGCCTATAACTCCATCTACTGTCGATGTTTGTATGGGCACATTCCTTTTATTTATGTCAACAAATGGAATGCATGTGTTACAGAATTTGTACTTCGACATATATTGTCGTCTGCATGTGAATATGCATATATACGTGTTACAACCTAGCTGACCTCCACTGTGCAGTCCATTAGAACCGGCCCATCCAACCCTGGCACGCCTGGATCCATAATTGCATACCCATAGTTCCTCCACCCCACCCATGTTAAAATTACACATTTAACATCCATTATCTATTTGTTATCACGGCCATGACACACCTTTACACATTGCCCTCTCCAGAGCTTTTGGGGGCCACACACATTCTGTCCCGCCTTGTGTATTCACAGGGTCTCCCGCCATGTATATTTGCACATACGTGCCTTTCCTGGGGTTATGGAATATAGGCCATTTGCGCTTTCCAATTTTTGGAGGTCCCAGCATGGGACTACATTCCGTCTGTGTGTAAAGTAGACTTAGCATTTCAACGATGTTACTCCCACTGGTAAAACCCTGCCTGTGGTGTGAGTAGCGGTGCTCTGGAAGTTTGAACTGTAACTTCCAATGGGTAAAGCCTAAGCTTTTTGATAGAATCAAATTATGTCCTCACCTTTCAAACAAATGTTCATATCTCTGGAACCATAAGGGGCTTAATAAAGAACTATACATGGCAAATTCTACAGCACAAACTATTTTATAGAGAGAGAGTATTATTTAGGTTATAGGTGTTAAACTGGATTTTGTAAGTTGCAGTAGTAACTATCAAGTTTGCAATATTTTGTAAAGAACTTACAATATCTCTGCAACTGCTCAAGTTGCATACATACTGTCAGTAGCATTTAGTCATTCAGCTCATATCCTTCATATGATATATAATTATATATATGTACATCAGTGTGTCAATACATTCCCCGCTCATACGCACTTACACATGCATAATGGTGTTTAAATGCTTCACCAGCATACTAGTGCCTTATTCATTATAACACCAACACACTCCAGTTATCTTGTAATCAGTATGTAGCACGTTATACAGTGGACAGATGTCGCTATATGTTCATGTATGGATTACCAATGGTAATTAGAATGTGAAAGTGTGATTCGACCCATCCCTCTTCTGCACAGCCTATTATTCCATCTACTGTCGATGTTTGTATGGGCACATTCCTATTATTTATGTCAACAAATGGAATGCATGAGTTACAGAATTTGTGCTTCAACATATATTGTTGTCTGCATGTGAGTATGCATATATACCTATTACAACCTAGCTGACCTTCACGGGGTGGTCCATTAGAACCGTCCCATCCAACCCTGACACGCCTGGATCCATAATTGCATACCCATAGTTCCTCCACCCCACCTGTGTTAAATTTACATGCGTAACATCCATTATCCATTTGTTATCGCAGCCATAACACACCTTTACACATTGCCCTCTCCAGAGCTTTTGGGGCCCACACACAATCTGTCCCACCTCGTGTATTCACAGGGTCTCCCACCATGTATATTTGCACATATGTGCCTTTCCTGGGGTAATGGATATAGGCCATTTGCGCTTTCCAATTTTTGGAGGTCCCAGCATGGGACTATATTCCGTCTGTGTGTAAAGTAGACTTAGCATTTCAACTATGTTACTGCCACTGGTAAAACCCTGCCTGTGGTGTGAGTAGCGGTGCTCTGCTCACTCCTGTGCAGCTTTTTATGACATACGCTGAAAGCACTATATAATACCTATAATACCAACATTGCTCTTGATTCCCTTCACATTCCTTGTGTATGCTTTATTGTTACAATGTCCATTCTTTATATATATATATATATATATATATATATATATATATATATATATATATATATATATATATATATATATATATATATATATATATATATATATATATATATATATATATAAAATATTTATTTATTTTCATGTATGTAGATATATCTGTACATACAAACATACATTTCCTATGCTGGGAGCTGCTTACACCCATGCAAGCGCACTCGCCTATGCTTACTGTGCGTTACATAACTTTACTCCCGCTTATTTGTACTTATTTGTGCCTTATACATTATGACAATACCACTTTGATTGAAAGGATCTGGTTAATAGTCCCATGCGATGCTCACTTTCACCTTTACATGTTTAAATGTCAGCTTTACAGCAGAGCAACATTCATTCCACAAGGAAAATTATATGTGCTATTGTCGACCTTGAACCGTGAATGCCTTTTTGTTAGGCGGATGCTCTAACCACTACACTATGGGTGTTCTGCTTCATTTATATGCATACCCATGGTGCACAGTTACCCAAACTCATGCCTCATTACTTCACTTACACAGCAGGCATCCATTTTCCTGTTGGGAAAAACACACTACTACACATGCGCCATTCCTTATTCCCTACTGCGCTGGACTTATGCCGCATGTTGACTCACTCAGAGAATATTCAGACCTTCAAAGCCTATAGCCCTGGCACATATGTGTGTTCGATTGTCAGGGTATTCATATGGTCATCCGGGTTTAGGCATGTCTGACTGGGGACAGGGAAAGTCAGACTTAGCACAGGGAGATCGTTCATTCCCCTTTTAGCGTACTACCTGTGGTTGGGGATGCAGATGTGTGCTCGCCTATGACCATCCTGATATATAACAGCTCTAACTATTACGGGGATTTCCTATATTGTGATTGTGACCATGTTCATTCTTCATATCTACAGATATATATATATATATATATATATATATATATATATATATATATATATATATATATATATATATATATATATATATATATATATATATATATATATATAGATAGATATATATATCTATATATATATGTGTGTGTGTGTATCGGTCTGTACATACACATGCAAATACACCTACATGCTCATTTACATTTCTCATACCATTGAATCACCGCCACTCGCCGTCGCGCATACACGCTTGCATACCTGCTTACTTCCAGGGTTGCCACCTTTTCATATGGCCAAAGCAGGGCATTTTTGGGACACACATCAGATTTTACAGGCCAACACATACCCATGGTCAGTACAAAGGTTAGAACTTTACTTATTTGCCTAAATGAAAGCTTATTCTTGTAGCAGTTTAGTTGCTTAATCTGTTTCTTGTAACTTTAAGTATTTTACATACAGAAATAAGTGTTTTATGCAACTATTACATGAAATGTGTGACATATTTCCTACAATCACAGGACATTTGCCATTGTATTATATTTGGTCTGGACACAACTGTCCAAAAAGGGACTGTCCCTCGCAAGGTGGAGCAGGTGGTAACCCAACTTACATCTGCTTTAAAGCGCCTTAAGCACCGTATATCCGACTGCCACTATGCGAATGTGTAAGGTATATATTCCCGATAATGCACGTAGGGAGACATGCATCATGGTCAGGTGTTTAATCCCGGGTCGTAGGTTCTACAGGACCAGCTGGAGGCTGAGTAGTCTTGTGGACAACTACTGCTCATACAATTTGTGTCCTAATGTATACAGGACTGGACATTGTCTCGTGACACCAAGTCTAATGTTTAGAACAGATACATATCCCATGAGGGATATCCAAAAATTGTGGGGACCAATGACCTTCTTTGGTTTACGGCTGTAAGATAGGGTTATACATGCAAGGGATACATAGTTTGCAATCCTGAGACTGCCTAGGGTGAGACTGCCTACTAGATATGGGTAGGCGTCACTATGTGCAGATATGGCCGTGCCTATCTAGCAGCCCTAGTATGGCTGGTTTTAGTGGACGTTCAGGAAGGGGGAGGTGGTGCTGTGAAGGAGATGATGGGTATTCAGTTATGTATCCAGGTGTGTTGGGGATGGATAGCTCAGTTCAGGCTAGACCATTATGTGGGTATGTGCCGGTAACGTTTCTGTACATGTGTATTGCACATTTTAATGTTCACAAGTTTGTGGAATTGTATTGCGGATGTGTATATTTGTTCTTTGGTTATCTTCCTGATTCACCCACTGTTCCCTCATAGACCTCCAGTTCACCTATTGTGCATCCAACCCAGTCTCCCCTTGGCAAATTATTACATTACCCATCATCCCCCACGCCCATTTTCCACAGACACCATTCATCCCTTCTCTAGTTGATGGCCCATGGCACAGTCAACACAACACATTGCGTACACTACATATCTCTAGGACCAATATGGTTGTGAGGTCTACACTAGCATTTTTGATCATCCACATGCTGTACTTCACGCACATAGGTACACGCAAATAATTATCTTTCATGACATGGTAGGTAGACCTGGGTAATACCCGTTCATCTGTGGGCCGTCCTGACAAGGACAACTTGGACCGCAACTGGGCAGATAATGGGCGAATGCTCTGACCATTGTTAGGGTTGCCACCTTTTCATATGACCTGGATGGGACATTTTCGGGACACACATCTGAGTTTAAAGGCCAACACATACCCACGGTCATTACAAAGGATAATACTTTAGTTTTATGCCTACATATAAGCTTTCATTGTTGTAGCAGTGTAGTTGCTTATTCTGTTTCGTTTACTTGCTTATTCTGTTTCTTGTAACATATAGGTATTTTATATATGGACATACGTATTGTATGGGACTATTACATAACATATGGGACATAATTATGTCCTACTTTTGCAGGACATTTCACATTTATTATGGTTTTGGTATGGACACACCTGCCTAGAGGGGGACTGTCCATCACAATGTAGGACAGGTGGTAACCTAGGCTTAGCAATTGGTGGCGCGCTAACACGATGCGCTTCACTTCCACTTGGTATAACTAGTGACACTACAATGGAATATGGGCACGGGGTTTTAAATATCATTTGTTCGAGGGACGGGGACTCAATATTCAGCTACGTGCCTTTGTGTTTACTTCTTATTGTGGTGTTCGCAATGATGTCTTGTATGCTTTGCATACATTTCACTATCCATGGACACTGACAGGAGTTATTACTATTAGAGGCAAGCTGTACTAGTCAGCATTTTAGGTGGCGCATATGCAGCCGACATGTTCATGCCTCCATGCAACTCTTGGACACGCCCCCTGCACTCGTGCACATTTCCTATGCATGTAACCATTATGACAGCGCACCTTCATTAATATGCATGTGGTGCTGCTGCGCCATCTCTATGCCGCACGGTCGTCGCAAGGCTAACGCCATCCTTGTGCCGAGCTTCATGAATCCCGGGGCTGATCTTTCCAAAGTGGGATTTTTGGTGGTGGCCTGCATACCCCTGCCCGCCATAAATGAGACTACATCTCCTACATTATCCCTCTTTATATATACAAACTCCAGAAGTAGACTACTCAGAACATTAGGAGAAATTCTTGTGAGTAGTTATATTTAGTGAAGTTGTTGTTTATGCAATGGATCACTCCCTAATTGATGCTATGAAACTGGACTACAATCACTTATCAAAGTGACATAACTTACTGGTACTTTTTATCTTTTACATTAAATATAGAGTGGTTTGTGTATAACAATATGACATTACTCTGTATAACACATTTAGTTCAAGTAATCAGATAATAATTAGAATAAATCATTCTGTAGGTTAATTTATAAGCAAAAATATCAGAACACTTCCTTTTCTTAATGAAAGGGGTGTAGGAAGAATCTCATAGAATAAATGTTTGGGTTTCCAAAGAATAAGGGAAAACAGCTAATGAATGAAAAATAATATTCTGTATAGTAGAGCTGATACATTTTTCTTGCAGACAGGTTCAGGCACAGTTTTATTTAAATGAACACTTTCAAACATGGTATTATGAAAATGCAGTATTGCAGTTCCAAACTTGCCATCCAACAGAGAAGTGTAGATTCTTGAGTTATGCTGAAATCCCAGTCTATTGCCATTCTCTCTTGTGTGTATTACCTGTGGGTTGATAATATAATTTAAGAAGCTATGTATATTTGTTTTCTTTTTTTTGGGGGGGGGGGGTTGTGCAGTGTGTCTTGACCCTTACATTAAATAATTAGTCTTTTGATGTCTGCTGATTTTATGTGGCTGTCTTCATAACTTTGTCATAGAAAGAAATTCTGTTTCACACAAGTAAAGTCCCACTAAATGCCCTTTAAGTTGGCAAAGCCATATAACATATTAAACTATGTAAACAGCTGCATACTTAATGAAACTAGTTACAGATGTCCTTCCTACATAATGAAAAATGAGATGGTATGTTTAAGAATATGAACTTGAGGGTTTCAGAAAATTAAGAAAAAGATTTCCAGGAACCTAAAGTTCTAACAGTTCAAAATCACTATTATGGAAATGGTAGACTTAAAGTAGAATTAAATAATGTTATGGAACTGTGAAAATTAACATGGAAGTTATTCTGAAAGAATTACATTAACTCCCTCCAATGGAGATCTGGAAGTTTGAACTGTAACTTCCAATGGGTAAAGCCTAAACTTTTTGATAGAATCAAATTATGTCCTCACCTTTCAAACAAATATTCATATCTCTGGAACCATAGGGGCTTAATAAAGAACTATATATGGCAAATTCTACAGCACAAACTATTTTATAGAGAGAGTATTATTTAGGGTATAGGTGTTAAACTGGATTTTGTAAGTCACAGTAGTAACTATCAAGTTTGCAATATTTTGTAAACAACGTACAATATCTCTGCAACTGCTCAAGTTGCATACATACTGCCAGTAGCATTTAGTCATCCAGCTCACAGCCTTCATATGAGGCTAAGCATCTCTGTTTGTGTTACTTGGCTGTCAAGATACTTTGAAAAACATGAAATTAATGACAATCATCGTCATCAACAACTTTCTTCTCATGTTTTTTTCTACATGAGGTCAGGGTGTCATGTTAACTGTTACCATCTCTCTCAATTCACTGCTACTGTCCTGTCTTCTTTGACATTCATGCCTGACTGTCACAGATCAACAAATTAATGACAGTATAAATAAAATTTATATGAACAACAATTTCTCTTTGCTTGCACTATACATAGATCAGCTATCAATACAGTTGTGTTTGTCAATGTGTAAACTTTAAGATGAAATATTTTAATACTTTATATGCAAAAGCGTTTTGGAATTATTGATGCAAATATGAACAAGCAATATTTGGCAGCTAGAGGTGTCAGTGGGGTATAACTACAAAGGAACATAGAGATATTACTAGGCTGTAATGGGTTAAAGAACATCAAAACTATGAGGAATACATGAGCCAATTTTTCCTGATGAAAAGAAGAAAGCCATGCAGGTAACATTTAAGGCTAGATGACTAAAGTATTTGATCACAGAAGAACATGAATTTAACAAAAACTTTATATAGCCGTATATGAAACATTATGTATGGAGTTCCATTGTTGGATATCCTTGCCATATAACCCATATGTTGCTGCCTCTATAATCAGTGGGCATCAAAACCCAGAAAAACAGAAACATGTTGCTTTATTTTCATTTAGATAACAAGTACTTCTTAAAGTTTTAACACAAAAATATATAAATTTGTCAGCAGAAAAGTCTTACCTTGGCAACTTAGCTGTAAGATTCTCCTGCCTAGCAGTTAAGTAAAATTCTTTCTCTTTATCATTCTGTTTATTATTTGATTTTTAGTGCATTTCTGAGTTGGCATCAAATACTGTAATTACAGATAGGAATATTAAGGCATGCTACTATCAAAATAATACACGTGAGTGTTGTTTACTTGGTAAATCACATGCTTTTCATGTTGGGGATTGGTATAATGGTTAAAGTGTTTACCTCCAAAACGCAACATACCCGGTTTGATTTTCACCCTTTGGGGAAAATGACTAGGCTTAAGGTGGCACACAAACATAGCTAGCCTTATGAAGAACTATGCACAATACATGACAATAATATTGTTTGCATATTCAGCTAGAAAATTGTGTTAATGAATTGGAAATTAAACTCCACTTCATTGAAAAAAGAAAATCAAACTGTCCCAGAAATGTAAATGTATATGAAATGCACCATTAATTTGAGACAGAGGAAGTTTATCCACTTTGCACCTACCCTGTGTACCCCATTAACTGTACTGTTAATTTACTGAATGCAGTCCAATTCTCATTAATTAATTAATCAAATAAGCAAATAAATAAATATCTAGTGTGTGTATGCATGTGTATGTTTGTCTATGTAATTTAGTATTTATCATACAGAATAATAAAAACCATTTGTTTACAGGACTAATATGACTACAGGAATCCATTTAGTGCAATAGCACAAATAAGTATAACTCATTACATTTCACCACCTTCACCAACTAATGTTTATCAGTGATCCATTGCCACCTCTCAGAAACTTTCCTGCACTGCAAAGGGGATCTGAAATATACAAAAGCCCTACCTCTTCTCCACTCGGAAAACATTTCAATGAGCTGTCTCCAGAATGGTTGGAGAAGTAAAGACAAACTGAAGATAATGCGTCCTAAGACTCAAATCAGAGTTAGCAATATTGTAGTTCTTCCATTGTCTTACTGAAATTGTTAAGCATCTATGATGCATTTTTGAATCTCTGTCCTGTTTTTGAATTATTAAGATCCTTAGTAGCAATTATTTCACAGAACTACAACTGCACGAAAGAAATAATTCCTAAAGTAACACAGAACCATTCTCTCTTTCTGTATTCTCCAACTGTGCCCATTTGGTTTTGAGTACCCTTTAAAATAAACTGCTGTCCCTGACTTCACTATCTCTTAGTTAATACATCTTTCACCCTCCAACTCCCAAAATTGCTGTCTCTTTGAAAAGGAGAAAACTTTGGGTAAAGCAACCCCTATCTTCTTTGACAATTGCAGTAATCACATGCCAGTGATCACATTATAAACAGTGCAAATCATTGTTGACTTGAAGCCTAACACCTATTAGTACGCATTACTTCTTTGATTTCATCTTACTTATGTTAGTTCCTTTCAGTGTTTAATTCTGCCTAAAACTAAGACATTTACCCCGGGATACATGAAGCTCGGCGCAAGGATGGCATTAGCCTTGCACCGACCATGCGGCATAGAGATGGCACAGCAGCACCACATGCATATTAATGAAGGTGCGCTGCCGTAATGGCCATGTGCATAGGAAACATGTACAAGTGCAGGGGTTGTGTTCAATCGCTGCACGGAGGTGTGAACATGTTGGCTGCATACGGGCAACCTAAAATGCTGACTAGTACAGCCTGCCTCTAATAGTAATCATTCCTGTCAGTGTCCATGGATACTGAAATGTATGCAAAGCATACAATAAATCATTGCAAACACCACAATAAGAAGTAAACACAAAGGCACGTAGCTGAATATTGAGTCCTAGTCCCTCGAACAAATGATATTTAAAACCCAGTGCCCGTATTCCATTGAAGTGTCACCAGTTATACCAAGTGGAAGTGAAATGCATCGTGTTAGCGTGCCGCCAATTGCCAAGCCTAGACCAATGGTTTGGGTTACCACCTGTCCTACATTGTGAGGGACAGTCCCCCTCTAGGCAGGTGTGTCCATACCAAAACCATAATAAATGTGAAATGTCCTGCGATAGTAGGGCATAATTATGTCCCTTATGTTATGTAATAGTCCCATACAATACGTATGTCTGTATATAAAATACCTATATGTTACAAGAAACAGAATAAGCAAGTAAATGGAACAGAATAAGCAACTACACCGCTACAACAATAAAAGCTTATATGTAGGCATAAAACTAAAGTACTATCCTTTGTAATAACGATGGGTATGTGTTGGCCCGAAAATGTCCCACCCAGGTCATATGAAAAGGTGGCAACCCTACCAATGGTCAGAGCATTCACCCAATATCTGCCCATTTGAGGTCAAAGTCATGCTTGTCAGGAAGGCCCATAGATGAAC
>NC_056731.1:1472615819-1472618319 GCF_019279795.1 Protopterus annectens
GGATGTTGTGTCCTACATAATAACTGTAATTAAGGCAAATGTCCTGTGATTTAGGGAAAAGACTACCTATATTGTCTGTAGTAGTAGCATAAAACAATTATGTTCCTCTGAAACACCTAAATTTTATAGGTAACAGTATCAGCAACTATAATGCTGCAAGAGTAACCTTTTATTTAGGCAAAACAGTTAAGTACTCCCCTTTCTACTGGCTGTGGGTGTGTTGCCCTGCAAAGTCTGACGTCTCTACATACAGGTCCTATAGGGTTGCCACCTTTCCAAATGGCCAGAGTGGGACATGTTCTGTAGAAATGTCAGACATTCCAGGACTAAACATACCTATAGGCGTGCATAGTACAGGATTACACTTATTTGCACAAATAAAAGCTTAATCTAGTTGGATTTGAATTGCTTATGCTACTTCACATAACATGTAGAAGTGTCATACATAAAATAACTGTTGTATGCAATCATTAATGAAACATAGAATATAATAAGGTCCTGTATTCGGGACATGTGCTATGTCTTGATTATTTTCGCAGTGTCCCTCGCAAAGTGGGACAGGTGATAACCCGAAAGTCCTACCTTGGCCAATTGAGAAGGTGGCAAACCTATAATCGGTATGCGGTAGCATGACCCTTCCGACGGATGTGGCTACCACAACCCAACTACTTGTTTGTAATGCAGGGTCTCGGTTCCAATCTATCAGCCAGATGGGAGCAGAGTGTATGAGGAACACACAAATATGATTAATTCACTGAACAGGCCGCTGATTCCATACAGTCGAATGCCATGCTGTCGCATAATGGCCAACCATTCCCGATCCTGTAGTCATGTAGTCCGATGTGATAGGCATTACAAGGTGGGATCAGATTATAAGAGGAAAACACAATTATGAATGATTTACCGGACAGGCCGCTGATTCTGTACCGCCAAACGCCATGCCGTCGCCTAATGGGCAGCCATTCCGGATACTGTAGTCAGGAGTGGCCTTAGGTCAACTGGTGGCCTAGGCAGAGGGCACATCATCACCCCCCACCACACCACCCAGGGCCCCCATCCTGGTCTACCTACACCAAATAAATACTTGTAAAGTGCCCCCACTAAAGCGACACCCTAGACGGCCGCTTAGTTGGCCTATGCCTAAGGCCGGCTATGAACTGTAGTCATGCAGTCCGATGTGATAGGCATCACAAGGTATGCCTAAGAGGAACACAAATATGCATGATTCATCGGACAGGCAACTGATTCCGGACAGTCAAATGCCATGCCATTGCCTAATAGGCAGCTGTTCCCAATACTGTATTCATGTATTCCAATGTAATAGGCATCACAAGGTGAGAGCACATTGCATAAGGTACACACAGATATGATTGTGTCACTGGACAGGCCGCTGATTCTGTACAGATGAACAGGATGCCATCGCCTAATGGGCTGCCAGTCCCGATACTGTAGTCATGTAGTCCGAAGTAATAGGCATCACAAGGTAATATTGTGGTCCTCACTCACACCCAGGGGTGTGAGTGACAGATGCAAGCACCAATGCCGGTGAATTAGCAAATGCGGGATCGAGCGGGTGTAAGCGTGTTTGGCTACCAGTACGCGAGTATTGCATTGGTTAAGCAATGTAAAGGCTAATCGAGTGTAAGAGGCTGCAACCAGAGCATACAGCACAGTCATTCAACAGTATAGTAATGTATCCCATCATGTAGATGTACATGTGAGTGTTTATGTCCAGCATATACGTGCATACATATATAGATAGGTATCAGGGACATACCATGTGGTAACAAAGCATTACAAATGAATGAAATTGGAAACACCAGCTAAGCCTGTATTATGTAGTGGTGTTGCTCTATGTGATCACAAGACTCCCTCAGACAGACATGTGTCAGTCATACATGCAAATAGTTGTACATTGACCGTATACATCACTCTGTGCATGTAATGTACATTAACACAACAGTACCTGTCCAGTCATAATATGTGAACAGTACTCCTTCAATGTGCTGTGTGCAACATCATCATCATGATAAAGGTAAATGGGATAACCATAGAGACTGGTAGTGTTTTGCATACATTTGAGTAGTCCTCCTCACATGTACCTGGACCATGTTGGAGTGATGTGCATACCAGGACCGTGCTCCTGAGGGACAGTAGTGAGGATAACAGTAGTATGTTATGCTGCATATTACATGGGTTTCATGTGTCCAGTGAGCACGTGTGTGTAATGGACAGCTATGTATAGGGCAGATGGAGTCCTAGGAGCTGAATGGCCTTATGTGTCCGTAGGTGAGGGTCAGATGTTGGGGAAGGAGTGTAGGTATGGCCGTGGAGGATAGGTAGGAGCACAGAAATGACAGCATACAGGGTTGGCATATGACACATGTGGGGGGGGATACATCATGGATGGGGATGGGTCTTCGGCATTCGAAAGCCCATGGAAACAGTGGGATGGAGGTCCCCAGACATGGGCAACTGCCACTGCACCTACACAGCTGCA
>NC_056731.1:1472623319-1472695819 GCF_019279795.1 Protopterus annectens
ACCTGTAAATAGCATAGCTGTTGTTGTCCTTTGTGCAAATATGTGGCCACAGCCATTACACACATGCACATGGAATGTAGGTCCATGGCTGCTGAATGCTAACAGTACATAAGGTGTGATATCAATGTTGACAGAGGTAACATCCTTTCTGTACAGGTCACTCGTCATATCATACAACAGTCCATGTGCCATGTATGTAATTACACATATCCACCAATTGCAATGCCTGCAAACATGACCAAATGTCAAGACTGTAGGACCTACACACCTGTACATGTAGTGTTGTGCATTCAGGTAACATGCATGTGCAGTTGCTGATGTATGCAGGTCGCATGTATCCTAGTACATCATGCAGTTGCAATGCAGCCTCAACATTGCCAACTGTATATGGTGATATGCTGAATGTACAGAAAGATGTACCACAGGTATGGACCAATGTGTGGAAATAACTAAGTGGTGGGGCATCTTTGCAGATGGATGTTTGCTGTGGAGAGCTCACAGGTGTGTCACAAGCAGTCCTACAATACCCTCTGTAACAGGTAAGCAATGGTTTCGTTAATTGAAGGACATAACACACAACTTAGACAGTAGTCAGGGTGACAGCAAAGGTAAATCACTTGACACCTGTTAATAGATATGACGTCCTTAGGGCATATATCAGCACTGTTGCTACAGGAAGTGTCAGTACAGTTTGTAACACGTGCAATACTGCTGTACATCTGACATACATAACATGAGCTAAGCAGGTCTGAGATTCACAGTACTGGCACGTGTGGTTGCGTGCGTGTCCATATGTGTCACATATTGTGGGGAATACATCTCAGTTGTTACTCACTCTCTTGTACACTAGTGTACACATCTGTACAGACTGCAATGTCGAAAGCAGGACATAGACAGGGGCATGTATCTCACACATGTGAGGTATCTGTATGTGCATGACATAGGTGTATTAATTACTGAATGACACAGTGTGTGTATGTAGGGCTGACTGGTCCCTCAGGTGAGGATGTATGTTACCATGAACTGATAAGACCCCTCCCACCATCCAGGCGATGCATTCTACTATCCATGTTGATGTCCCTGATCTTAGGCCGCACTCACTACCTGTACATGTGTATTGTCTGTGGCATGTCATGTAGGTGCATACTACTCTAATGATGATTTGCACATAGGCAGGGGTCCTCCTCATCCCACCAGTAGCAACTGTGTGCAAGTGTGTGTTACTGTGTTGGTGAATCCGTGAGTGTGTGGGTGTGTTACTGTGTAACTGAATACATGTGTGTCAATACCTGAGTGGGTAGGTGCAGTTGTGTGTTGGCATCCTGTCATGGGAATGTGTATTACTGATTCCCAATGAGGCATCACACTTCCCACTGTCCTTTACCCTTGTAATCAGCTAGACCACTCTCTTACCTTACCACTCCATGTAACTGTACCTGTGATGTCACCCTTTATGGATGTCACATCTGTGGCCACAGTAGCTTAATACACAGCTATCATGCTCTTGGAATGATAGATGTGTTTGCAACGTGGGACATTCTCACTGGTATGTGGCAGCTACATGGTGCATGCTGGTATATTCATACATACCTGTGAGTAGTCCACATTGACATATGGAAAACTAACTACAAACACTGGCATCCACCGGCACATGCAATTAGACCTGAAGAAGGACAGCAGAACATCATGACCAACATGCAGTTACTGTTGTTACACAAGACACATACTGTTAACAGTATTGTACACCTGTACTACTTAGTATATCTGCTGCCTTTCAACAGTCCTCAACATTTGTAAACTACATGTATCATCCTAGTCTGTCCACCCTGTGCATCAGACCATATGAGCATGTCTTTGCACTGATGGTGTGGACGTCAGGGTTGCAGCACAGCCATCATCATATGCACAGCATGTTAATGTTTGCTGAAGGCCTAGGCTGCACTGTTGTTACACAAGACACATACTGTTAACAGTATTGTACATCTGTACTACATGGTATACCTGCTGCCTGTCAACAGTCCTCAACATTTGTAAACTACACGTATCATCCTAGTCTGTTTACCCTGTGCATCTGACCATATGAGCATGTCCCTGCATTGATGGTCTGGATGTCAGGGATGTGGCACAGGCATCATCATATGTACAGGGTGTTAATGTTTGCCGGAGGCCTAGGCTGCACTGTTGTTACACAAGACACATACTGTTAATAGTATTGTACACCTGTACTACATGGTATATCTGCTGACTGTCAACAGTCCTCAACATTTGTAAACTACACATATCATCCTAGTCTGTTGACCCTGTGCATCAGACCATATGAGCATTTCCCTGCACAGATGGTGTGGATGTCAGGAATGCGGCACAAACATCATCATATGCACATGGTGTTAATGTTTGCTGGAAGCCTAGGCTGCATTGTTGTTACACAAGGCATATACTGTTAACAGTATTGTACAGCTGTACTACATGGTATATCTGCTGCCTGTCAACAGTCCTCAACATTTGTAAACTAAACGTATCATCCTAGTCTATTCACCCTGTGCATCAGACCAAATGAGCATGTCCCTGCACCGATGGTGTGGATGTCAAAGATGCGGCACAGGCATCATCATATCTACAGGGTGTTAATGTTTGCCAAAGGCCTAGGCTGCACCATTGGATGACATCATGTGTGTGGGTTTGTGCCTTTGATCTAATTGGGCATGTGTGGATGTTATGCATGTGTGTGTGTGTTGCGGTGCCCTACATATGTTTCCAATGTGTGCGTGTATGTATGCACACAGTTCTCCCATGTGTCTGGCCTACACAGGGGTATTATTGGCAGCTGTAGACTGTACGGGCGAGGATTTACAGTTCACATTGGCCGGCCACAGACATGTGACCTGTGCCTGCCAGGGGCTGCATGGGCGCTACCAGACAGAGGTGCAGATTGGGTACTGTCTGATGTCACTTGTCCACTGGAACCGTGTCCCAGTTGGGACCATCCCAGGCCACGTGGCCTGCTGTGTCATGGTGTGGACAGCACAGCACCAGATGCAATGCTGCTGCTAACCCAATTATGGGAGTGGGCATGTGAGGTAGCTCATACACGTAGACCTCAAACAGGTGATGTAGCAGGCCTACATCCTCGTGCCCGATGCCTCACTCCTACCAGATGTTCCAACACAGACAGCTCATATTCGCGGATTGTCATGCCATGGTCAAGGACTCCAACTATGTTACCTAACCATCTAACCAAAGCATCAGCAATCTGCTGGCGAGCATTTACCATTGCCTGAATGTTGTTGTTTAAAGAATGGACAGCCGCCTTCTGTAACCTCTGATCTTCTCTATTGCGCCATTGAGCACATGCCTGTGCCTCCATTACAGCCTGAAACATGCGTCTGGTGACACCAGCTGCTGCGCTCTGTTGTGCAGGAGCATGTTGGCCAGAGTTCCTCCTACAAGTAGCACTGGCCACATGCCTGTGTGGGGCACTACCAGTCATTTGGCTAACACCATGGTGTGCAGGCACACCTTCCATGGCCCCCACTCTTTCCTATTCCAAGCTACCATGCACCAACTGTCCTTCCTCTATGGCCACTGGTGATGGGGTATGTGCAGGTTTGTGATCTGTGTGCGGGGATGAGGGGGATATAGATGGAATGGCATCCAATGGCACACTTTCAGCCCCTGACAACTCTGCCTGTGTCTCAATAATACATTCATCATCACTGCTAGAGTCTTTGGGGACACTAACATCAGATGTACTGCAGGAGGGCAATGCACCTACATCACCTGGGAGGGCAGACAAGAACTGTACATTACAATCTATACAATAGACACACACAGACACACACACGCATGTGATATGACAGAAGGCATGCAACATGCATGTGATATGGCAGATGGCATGCAGTGCAGACAATAATAGTCGCAGTTATCATACATCCCTGGGTTGCACACAACAGCATGTATGTGTCATAGCAGATGGCATGCAAATTACACAATCATAGTAGTAGTTAGCATACATCCCTGTGTTACACCATGTGGACCAACACAGGTTAACAGTACACTTGCCTGATGTGTGGCATATGACCTTGATAATCACATGTAGTATGACATGTGATCTGCTGATGTGTGCAATGACATGCATACAAGTTTAACACAATGGTGTCCTGTCAATTATACAGTGGGGCAATGGTGTACCAATTCAGTGTTGTCTGTCCACCCTACTGATATACTGCACATTTAGCTGATGTGCATGGCCATTGCAGGGAATCATGAGGCATCTCTAGTGCTATACAGTGTGAATTACAGACAGGGTTCATAGCCATGATTGTGTTCAGATACAATACATATATACTTTGGAATGTGACCCACGTCACTGAGGTGTATGCATGCTAAACCATGATGTGGAAGTTGTGGCACAGGTCAGTGATGAGTATACAGATGACACCCCTGCATATCTGCAACCATATTTCTGCAGCCTGGCAACTATGGCCAGACATGGCGAACACATCGGTACATCATGTCCCACATGACATCTGTGTACACACACACACACACACACACACACACACACACACACACACACACACACACACACACACACACACACACACACACACACACACACACACACACACACACACACAAGGAGCTAGTGTGACATTTATGTCCAACACCAGCAAAGGGAATGTACTGTATCTGTGGCCTAATGTGGATACTGTACAGGTGACAGCTGTCATGTCGCAACACCGTCAAGATTTTCAACACATCTTATGTGATAGATTGATGTTACACCTACACAAGATGTGCACAGGCCTGTTGGATGTCTTGAGTTCCACATCTACAATATGACCATTATTCAAAGGCATGGTTGAACCATGTGTAACCATTGTACTACAGGGTGTACACACAAGCACAACACATATACTGTGTGTGTTGCTCCATGCCTCTGGCCATCCTCCATAACCATGTGTGTACATGTGTTGTCCAAATTATTGTGATGGGCATCTATTTCACATGTCTGTGTTGTCCCATATGACATATATGCTCCACTAACAACAGGGTTATTCAGATAAAGGGTGGTATGTGGGATATGTTTTCAGGTTAGGTAGGCAGTGTAGCAGCCAGGCCAATAGATGTCATGGACATGTCAAAATAGCACATCATACTGTGAGACATTCATAGCAGGGCTATGATCCATGCCAGTGAAACCTGTGTGCTGGCCATACTCCAGCCCACTGTGTAGAACTGTTTGTATTCATCACATGTGTAGATCAGATCTGTAGTACATCCCTAAAGTGAACAGCACCTCCACCATTGTATGCACAGCTGTCAACACATCTGGCAATGACAGTTTGTGAGGATTCATGTTGGTGAGATGATTCACATAGTTTGCAAGTGTTGCACATGGGTAGTCATTGTGACGCATTGCAGGTCCGACCTGTATATTGTGACAGGACCATACATTATGTGTACATGTTGGAAATGGCCACATGGCAGATAGATTTGTGCATTATGGTTCCTGATAAATAATAAAACTCTCTCCTGCAATGGGCTGCTGTCGCAGCGGAATGCCAGAGGTACCTAAATAGGAGTGACATAGCAGTATGAGCATAATTCACCCCTGTATAAAGGCTACAGGGTGCAATGTGCATAACACATACACCAGTGCATTAGACTATACTATGGTGTATGCACATGTGTGCATACACAGAGTAGCATACTATAGTATGCAGCATGTGTGTATACATGCCTTGCATATGATGTTACATTGCATATTGTACAGTGACTCATGCAACTATATGGAATATAGTTGTTATAGGTGCAGTACTGACTTACCAGGCAACTCCAGGCTCAGGGGTTGAGAGACACCTACCTCCACAATATCAGCTAAGGCTTGAGGATGTGGTTCTGCAGGTGTCCCCAGGTTGGCCAGTAGCTCCTCAGTACATATGATTGGGGGCTGGGTTGGTGGTCCACCACCTGTTGCACCTTGTTTCCTGGTGATTGCATTTGCACACTGTTTCACCCATCTAATGAGGTCTGTACAGTGTCTGCGCACATGCTGGTATGTGCGGTTGTGGCCACCCACATCATTAACCCTCCTGCAAAGTTCCATCCACAGGGCATCCCACTGCTGTGCATCCTGTGGCACATGGCTGAACAGGTTATCATGATTGTCGAGTAGGTATGGGGATGAGGGCCTCATCCTTCAAGCAGATAGAAAGGGGTAGCCTTACACACAGCATACCTGGAAGACATAATGATGGAGACAGGTCACAGTAACTCACAGAGACATACAGAGCTACAGCTGAACATACTTGTGTATCACATTAAGTTTAAATAGTTGTATTTGCAAACCCACATAACACTGATGTGTTTGTGTCACACACATGTGACACTCAATGTTAAGTGGATATTATCACCATATATGTGTGTGTGTGTGTGTGTGTGTGTGTGTGTGTGTGTGTGTGTGTGTGTCACCTGATTACATTACTCATACTTCATGTGGTTGCTGTCTTGATGTGGGCATGTCTGTTTGCCTGCACTGGTGTTCCTACCTACCAGCACATGGCTAGATGTGCCCACATTAATGCAGTCAACCTTGATGCTGTGTATATGTCACATATAAGGACTTACACTGCCTTAACAGACATGACCTGTGACCCTGCAGACATGCTAACTTAAGGTTTTACATCTATGTGTTCTGCCATATACATCTACATGGCACTGTACAGCGATTCAACATCCTGGCATGTATCACCTGTGTTGCACATGTGATACACATGGGACACTGCCTATCCAGATGGTATTTGCAGGGATGGATATCAACTATAGCATGTACAATCAAAGTCAACTAGTGGGCTATATGCCATGGGCTATGTATGAATCTAGGATGAAAGGTTACCTGGCAGCAGCTGACAGGCGGGTCTGTAGGGCCAGGTGGAGCAGTACCACATTACTGATCCACAGGTTTAATGATACATATACCATGCATTACCATGTGGTCATCACACCATGCCTGAGAGGGGAGCAATGTGCAGCTTTGATGGACAGGAATGCATAGTATGGCAGGACTATGTCAAGTGTATGGGACAAGGATCTGTCCAGCATGTGGTAGGTGGATGTCCATGAAGTATGTGTTCGAGATCAAGATGAGTATGTGTAGCATGTCCAACATCACTGGGTTGGACATGGATTTATTCAGGGCATGCATCATGCTACATAGTGGAGATGGGGAATGGGAAGGCTGGTGTGGGCCATCTGCACATGGCCAATACCCCTTAAAGGAAATATGAGATATGATATGGGTCACTGGAGTGTTGTGTATGGCTGGACAATGATCTCTATATTCATGAATGGCACCCTATTATTATTAGGGTCGCCACATAAGACTACCTGACAGGTGTGGTGACGTAGCTATCACAGGAAAGACAACTGCCCAGCTGCATCCCTCACACACTAGGTGGTAGTTCATGGGTACAGGGTTATTAACATAGGGGTGACAATGCAATATGTAGCTGTCAGATTGTGGCCATATGTCACACACACCTCACCCACAAAGCCCCTTCTGTATGTTGTACACAACACTCCTGAGTCAGCTATTGCTCCTAGGTCATAGTCATTCGCATACTTCAATAGGCTGATGACTTGTTTGTATGTGAGGTATGAACTACAATGAGGGGGAATAAAACTCATTAACCCTGACATACTGTAGCTGCTGCTGGTGTGATGAGCATGTATTATTCAGACACCTTCTGTAGTGTTGGTTCTGCCAGCAGTCCTGTTGCAAAACACTCCTGTGACATAGGAATGTACATCTAGTGTACTGAGTGTAGGTGGTACACAGTATGGGTGATGATTTCCTATGACCTGGCAAGGTTATGATATGCAGTGTGACATCAACCATACTGTCATCTACATCTGTACTGCTGACATCCCTCAATTGATCAAGGTTCATGGCCTTCCAGACAAGACCCAGTAGGGTAGTATTAAAGTATTTCCCATTATCAGTGGTGTCTCCCCCTTTTTGGGTTGGGATACCTGTTAGTGTGCACCATTCAGTGTGTACACAACCTGACATAGAGCTATGTTTTACATGATGTGTACGTGGAGAGCATCTTGTTTTGCCATATGTGTATGATACAACCTGTGATGTGGACAGGTCCCATGCAGACTGAGTGCAGCTTGTACCTGCATAGTTTTGGGTACAGGGGCCCCTGTGGTGTACATAGATATATGCTTGTGTACCTGTTGGTGGGAGGGGGCCATGTGTTTATGTTATCCAAGACCCTATCTGGAGTGCTTATTCATGCTAAGCACTTGTTCAGGACTTGTAAACACTACATAAGCTAATAATTACTATAGCACTCAAGCTTCCTCATTACCTACAGGTAAGGGTGAACAGGATTTGTACATACTTTTCTCACTTGCTTAGAGTAATTTAGCTCTTGTGCTCACTTTCCTCACTTATCTAGGTGAACGTAGTTCTATATTCAGGCATGTCCAACAGTCAACTGCCAGTGTTCTCACCTGTCTAGCTGATGAATCTGGACATCTTGAGGCAATGTACACATTGCTTCATGTACACAGACAAGCCTCTCCGCCTACCACCCAACACTACAACCTGTGAGAGATGCACTCATCTAGCCAAACTGGAGGTAAAGGTCTCTCCAACCAAGCCTGACCCTGACTGTCATGTGGAGAAGGTACACATTCGCACAACACCACACTCATCACATAAGTCTCACTGAATCTACCCCACTATTAACTGGGAAAAATACTTGTGTACCAACACATTAGCTCAATGGTTTCTGGAATTCATAAACACCAATGCCCTGACACAACATATCCACGCACCCACCAGGGGCAGCAATATCCTAGACCTAGGCATTACCAACATGAGTGACTGATGCTCCAAACGTGAAGCCAACTCCTCGTTGGTCCAATCAGACCCTGTGCTGAACATTGTTGATATCCACATCCCGCACCCACCCCCCCATTAAGGGAACCACAGTATAATATGTCTATAAGGCCAACTACATGCTTCTTAAGACAGATGTGGTAGACGTCATGACACCCATGCAGATGGACAGTACTGTTACAACTTCTGAATCCTACACAAATGCACTCTATGAGCACTTACATGAGTGCATGGCTTGTGTTATCCCAAACAGAACCGGGGCACTAATTAACTAAACCATTCTGGTGGTCCCCTGCCATAAACATATTGTACTTCAGGAGGAAGACACTGTTGCAAACGAGAGTACAATACCATGCGTGCTGGAGTTCCCTGGCCAGCCACATTAAGAAGGTGAGACCCCTTATAAGATCCTCCAAAGATAGCTACGAAAACTAAAACGCAACTAATACCAACAACAACCACAAAGCATTCTATGGCTATGTCACATATCTCAATGTCAATAACCAGATCTGCTCTGAGATACAGCACAAAGGCACGAACATTACAGAAACAATTTATACTGGCATCATCCTGGTAGATCTCTCTCAAACCTGCACACTCTAAAGGCAATATCACAGCATCCATGGGACCGGACTACATCCCAGGCTGGGTTTTGTATGAACTTCAGATCGTACTGTCTCCACACGTATGCACCATGTTCAATAATAGCCTCACATCTGGCATTGTGCCCCCTGAATGGCACACAGCAACAGTTATCCCACTCCTCAAATGTGGTGCCACAATGTACCACGGGACCTATTTCCCTATAGGCCTGGTCTGCAAGGCTATGGTGCACATCATGGATCACTGTCATAGAGACATTGGGTACTTCCAAACCTTTGACCCCTCCCTGTTTGGCGTTGGTTAGGGCAGGCCATGCCTCCTAAACCTGGTGGACTTCTTAAAGACAGTTACCAAGGCATTAGATGAGGGTAAGGAGGTCCACACAACCTACCTAGATCTCTCATAGGCTTTCAACACCATTCCTACTTCTGGTATTATCAACATACCCATCCACCTGAACATTATCCCCTACGTCATGTGATGATTTGCAAAGTGGCTCACAGACAGAACCCACACAGTGGTATTTGCATACCCTAGGTCTGACTGTATACCATTTACAACCTAGGACCCCTCATGTTCAGTATATACTTCTCTGATGTACAGAGAAGCACAGGAGGGCTTTGGCTGAAAAGGTTTGCAGATGACTGCAAACTAGGGGACATAATTGTTTCCCCAGCTGTTACAGACACCCTCTGGAAGGGTCGCACTGAGACGGATACCTGGTGTTAATATCATGGCGTCAAGCTGAATGCCTATAAGTGCATAGTCATCCCCTTTGGATATAACTAATTACCCATGGACTACCACATAGGTGCTAGTCCCCTACATACAGAAATGTTAATAAGGGATCCGGGAACCCCAGTAGATAGCAATCTCTCCTTTGATACCCATAATGACAAGGTGGTTAGAATATCCTTCTACATGGCCCCCCTAATCTCTAACGGGTTTGCATCCAGATCAGAGGTGCCATTGTGACTCTACACATGACATATAAGACCCATTAAAGGATGCAACACCCCATTTGGGATATACCTTACAAGACAACTGCAACAGCTTGGAAGACCACACCAGTACCACACCAAGAGGATTACTGACCTCAAACAGATGACCTATGCAGCCCAACCTAAGAAACTCCAGCTGTACTCAGTTACATACCGCATACTCACAGGTGATCTCTGCTTGACATACAAGGCCCATGTCCAACCCTGTATTGCTGGATATGCTCCACCTAAACAGAAGCCCCTGAGAGCCACATGCTGTAAGGATATACACCTAACCACAATGATGAGTAGGATGTGCTGGATGGATAGATTCCTGACCCGGACACTCCCCATGCTTTGGAACATGATTCCAATGTACATCAGGCAGGGCCCCTCACTAGCACTCTTCAAGGGAAATCTTTATGTGTGGATAGGAGACAGACATGTACCCCCGGGATCACTGCAGTGGCTCTGCTGGACAGAGGCACAGGGAACTGTTGGCTCTGCTGTTCAGAGGTACAGGGAACCAACCTATGGGGTGGCAAATCCAACACATGATAGCTAGGCTTACAGATACCCTTGGTAAGACAGCCTAGTACCTACCTTTGCACATATTACATGTCTTATGTGCATGGATAGTTAAATAGCTCTTCCATTTTACTTTGTTATCATGCTGATAAACTGTCAGCTCACTAAAATACATATGTATCCTGTTATTGTGTATTGTAAATGCCAATTGACATAACTAATGTTTGCCTAACATTACAGTAATGATATGTAGCTTGTAATACATATCTGCCTACAATACTGTACATTAAACAGTTATTGGCACAATATCCCATAATGCAAATCACAATTGCACAGTGGCCCAACCTTCCAAATGTTATTCTCTGTAATACACCCATACATATGGCTACAGTTACAATATATCAACATATACTATCCCCTGTTATAGCACATACTTTTTGGACCAGCCCTGCCACTGAAATCAGCTGGTGAGGAGTATTTCTGTTCAAAGCCCTTATATTGCATCCCTTGTGGTGTATGTGGTGTTTGCCTTGTGACCTACAGCAGTACACACAAATACTACAAGCATTATTAAGCTCAACAATACATCACTACAAGATAATTGTTTCTACTATGTGGATTGTGTACACTTTAAATACTACAGAAAGGTACTACATACACAGACATATTGACTGTTCTACATGCCTTATTAGTAACCCGAGGTGTTGTTAACTGTTGATTCAATCCTTTTCAGTTTGTGTTTCAATGTTCTTTGTAACTTTCCTCTGGTATATACAGATGGTTTGAATGTGTGATAACACATCCTTTTCTAGTTACATATCGGTAACATGTGGTATCCTGTCCACCAATTGCTGTTCCAAAGTAGTTAATTAGATGCACATCAGCTGTGCAGCTGCTCCCTTAACCGATAGCATGGCAACAGTGGTGTATAACTGTGTACTCCTTTTGGGCATTGTCCGTTTACCATACTTTTGAGGGAGACGGCCGAGATGTGTTTTTGCGATATATTTCAACAGTTATATGGAGACACACCGAGATATATTAGCTTCATGACTCCTGTGGACTGTGTGCAATGGCTAGACAATTTTGTTCTACATGTGAGTACAGCTGTTATATTTCGGAACAGTGCTACTTATGCAGGGTTTGTTTGTACCTGCTACTTCTGCAGATGTTTAAGTCTGGCAAGGATGTTTGGCCAGCTCAAGGCCATATGGCTATGCATGAACTCTTATGTGGTGTACAGTGTGCTCACCAGATATCCTTGATTTGGTGTACAAGTGTAGCATACTGTGCTGTTACTCACAAATTGCTAACACATACCGGTGTATTCACAACCCTCTGAAACGTGATTAGTGCAAACAAACCTTGTTACATCAGCAGCTGTTCCATTGTATAACAACAGCTATTTCACATAGGGCCATGTTACTGTGTCTCTGACAAGGTATGTTAAGGCGTCTGCAGATGTCGTACAATGAGTGAATGACTTGTGATGTTATTACAGTTTGTAATGTAATATGTTTGGGTGTGGGGGTGATGGTTGTGCTTAGCAGATGCAGGTGTGTAGGAACTACTTTTATACATAATCGTTATGTGCATAAGGGTTCCTTCCCTATTTGAACACCTATCCTTTTGTAGACTAATACACTGGTAATTGCAGGTTGATTCATTAAGGCACTGTTATGTGGTTCCTGTATAGCATGCAGGTGATGTTAGTCCTTGAATCCCTTCGGTAATACATCAGAATGTAATAATGTGTTGCTACATGATAGCTGTATATTTCTGTCATAGGTATTTGCAGTCATCGTAGTTGTGTTGGTGACTGACCCTCTTTGGCTAAGGTTGCCACCTTTTCATATGGTCATAGTGGGACCTTTTCGGGACACACATCTGATTTTACAGGCCGACTCAAACCCACGGTCAGTACAAAGGATAGAACTTTCCTTTCTTGCCTAAATATAAGCTTATTCTTGTAGCAGTTTAGTTGCTTATCCTGTTTCCTGTAACATGTAGGTATTTTAGATACAGAAATAACTATTGTATGCAACTATTACAGTACATATGGGACATAATTATGTCCTACAATCAGAGGACGTTTGCCACGTTTAATATATTTGGTCAGGACACAACCGCCCAAAGAGGATGCGTCCCTCGCAAAGTGTGACAGGCGGTAACACTATCATTGGCTCATGTCCATAGCACATATTTGTAACAGTGTTAGTGTACAGGCATATACTCTCCATATCCTTTGTTCATAAAGATTGGTAGTGGCGGAATGTGTGATTGCTATGGTCCATGTTATACACATATATGAACACTTCAACCATTGTATATGGGAGACCTACAGAATCCTGAAACCACAGTGTTCCTATGCACACAGTACTGGGACCAGAGTCCTATACCCTACATTACTGACATTGATAGTCACTTGTGAAAGTAACACGAACATGGAACACAAACACACACACACAGACATACTGCTACCCAACACATCCAAACAATCCATCATACACTACATATGAGCAGGTGGCCAAGCCCCAGTACATCCCTATGTAGGTGTCTGCGCCCCCCACACCACCCCCTACTTTAATATTCTACCTCCTAGGTCGCGCAAACAGACGCACAAAGGTAACCCACAACCACACATTACAGTCCCCCAAGAACACACACCACACACAGAACACACACTTACACACACTAACCTACCTGAACCGCAACGCAAGAAGCACTCACTAACTTTTCCATTAACATCATGAGATTACACCTCATGCATCTGGTGTTTTGGTACTGTATTCTTTCTGACCTTACGCCTCGGGATTACGCGCATTGGTATGTAAAGCAGTCGGTATGTAGTAGGTATCCCATTTATATGTACCCCCACGGTTATGTAGATTTTGTTAACCTTTCTATATATCTACATATATATATATGTATATCCCCATATATCAACATCTCTCTCTCTCTCTCTCTCTCCCTCTCTCTCTCTATATATATGAAGATGTGTATATATATATATATATATATATATATATATATATATATATATATATACATATATATAACATACACCTTTCATTGGGTACATGCCGGTTTGTCCTATTTCAACACATTCCTACCTTTTTTGTTTTATCCTTTCAGTATACATGACTGCCCTTGGTACATCTCAGGTAGCTTAGTGGTATGTTATTGTGATGAATGTGTACATGGCTGTGTGTTCTAATCCTGGCAGTGATTTCTTACCTCTCAAAGCAGGCACTGGTAGTGCAAGGGTGATTAACGCACATTTCAGCGGTTGTGTGTTCCACATGTTTATTATTCTATGGAGAACTATGTATATATGCAAGCTGCGTTTAAGGTATACTATGTAACATGTACACATCTGTGAAGATTCCTGTCAGGGATACTCCCCATTATTTGAAACTACATCCCTGATTACATTATACAAAACCCCTCACTAACACTCCGGGGAATCCTTGCAGAGTTGGTGGTGAACAGTAGCTACACCCCAGGGATCCCGCAAGTGGCTCTGCTCCACACAGCAATAGTTAGTTAATCAATGGGATGGCGAAAGCAGACACATTTTGCCTATGCTTATGAGTGGCCTCAGCGGTTGGGCATGTACCTACCTATGTATCTATGAACCTGTACATACAGTATGGACACATGCTGATAGCTTAATTTACTGTTCAGGTATTGACTTACCTTGTGCCAATGGTGGTTGTGTGTACAATAGTTCACTGCTACCTTTGTAGGATGCACACAGTAGAACACCTATACATGACAATTTGCAGGTGGTCGTGTGTTTGTGCCATCTGAGGCGTGGCCGGCACAGCCCAACAAGTTGCTGTATGATGTCCCTGTCCACCCTGTAATGCTCTACTATCTCCAGATCATGTAGCCTCTGGTAGGTTACCCTGGGTCTGAACACTCTTATCCTTCTCCAATGCCTGTGATGGTTGTCAGCATCATCCTCCACACCACAGTCAGTCTCCAACACATGCTGGTGAATCAAAGCTATGGCCGCCCCTAACATATACATATTAAAAGTTCCCCGTCTGTATGCAAAAATGGTGCAGAGTGTCTCTCTCTGTATATGATGATGTATATATAGAAATATATATATATATATATATATATATATATATATATATATATATATATGCCGGTTTGTCCTATTTCAACTCATTCCTACCTTTTCTGTTTTATCCTTTCAGTATACATGACTGCCATTGGTACATCTCAGGTAGCTTAGTGGTATGTTATTGTGATGAATGTGTACATTGCTGCGTGTTCTAATCCTGGCAGTGATATCTTACCTCTCAAAGCAGGCACTGGTAGTGCAAGGGCGATTAACGCACATTTCAGCGGTTGTGTGTTCCACATGTTTATTATTCTATGGAGAACTACGTATATATGCAAGCTGCGTTTAAGGTATACTATGTAACATGTACACATCTGTGAAGATTCCTGTCAGGGATACTCCCCATTATTTGAAACTACATCCCTAAAAGACAAGGCGCAGTCAAGCCACAGGAAAACTTCAGCCAAAAAGTATGGTTAACGTAAATTTAATAAGAACGTTTTCGCTCTTCTCATAGAGGAGCTTCTTCAGACAAAAATAAAAAGCGCCAAGCGCTACTTTTTAAAACCAAAACAGCTGGTGATTCTGATGTCATTTCCTTTAAGCTAGTAAGTACGGAACACTGAAAATAGCATGAATCTACATATTTTTAACAATACAATGCCACAGTAACACCACTCGGTGTGCCCTAGGGTTTATAATACAAAATATATGTTAAAATCATCAGTTTTAATAACAAATGCATGTATGCCCTAAACTGATAAACGGGTGATAAAATATGGGTGCAATACATTAAAAAAGTAATACTTAATACATAAATTATTAACCATTCCTATAAAATAGGCTGTTAGCCCTCACAGATTGACTATTCAATTTCTTAGGTAACTATTATATTTCAAAATAACAGAAATGTTACAACACTCATTTAATCCAGGGGGGGAAAAAGCATTTAATAACAGCTGCCATTCGAGTTCTTTTAATTCAAGCATTAGGGACTGTGGGCCCCCCCTAATGCCAACTTTAACACAATCAATGCCCATAAAACAAAAACTGTGTCCAATATTCTCCAAAATATGTTTTGAGAGTCGTTGTCAGTTTTTATTTTTATAGTAATTATGTTGGTAAACTCGGTCACGCATCTTTCGATCCGTTTTACCAACATAAAACAACAGTTACATTGTGCTATATAAACAATAGATTTGGTTTCACACCCAATCTTGTGTTTAATGTGATATTTCACATCTCTGACAACAAAGGAGTTCCCTGTTTTTAGTAACTTACACCAGTTACAGAAACCGCATGTAAAACAGCCAGTTTGTCTCACTAGAAAATTTGTAGAGTCACTTGTCTGTAGTAACTCTTTTAAATTTCTACCTCTCTAAACACAAAATGGGGAAATAACCCCAAAACATCCAACAAGTAGGCACTATTCACTATAAAGTGCCAATTTTTCTTAACAATTGAACACATGCTGTCAATATGTTTATTATGTGTAAGAATTAAGCTGGTCTTAAAGTCATGAATTGTACTGACATTGACCAAATTGTTGCTACAATTGTCTGCTACAAGTGTGTTAAATCTACCACTGGGTGTAGTTGTTCCCTGATTTTCAATAATCAAGGGGTCATTTACTTCAGTGTAAAGGAGTAGTGGTTTATAAAACCCTGACGTCCTTTTCAGTGATACTTATTAAACTGTCTATGAGTTCACAGGGATAACCTCTATTCAGAAACATTTCTTTTAAGTTTGAACACTCTACTTCAAAGGCTGTATCTGTGTTACACATGCGTGTAGCTCTAACTAATTGACCCTTGACAATGGACTTTTTCTGTTTCCATGGGTGGTTACTAGTGTAATGTAAGAAAGCATTACAATATGTGTGCTTTCTAAAATACTTGAAAGTAGCGGCTCATTGTCAAGGTCTTTAGTCAAGTAATCAATTTCAGAGACAGAAAAGTGGTGGGTAAATGAAAGAAAGTGGCAAGAATTATTCATTTTTCAATTAGATTAGAGACACATTCTTCATCTCCTTGCAGAATGAAGACGTCATCTAAAAAGTAAAATTTATTTATCTCTTTAAACAGGTTGTCCTTAAATAAAAAAGACTTTTCCCAATAGGCAACCACTAGGTTGGATACACTTCCCCCACATGGAGAACCCATGGCAATGCCTTTTTTTTGAAGGTAGTAGTTGTTGTTAAAAATGAAGAAGTTTGACGTTAAAATAATGTTTAATAAGATGGTAACAACGTCAATTTCATCTTTAGGAGCACCCAGATCTAGTAACATTAATTCAACCCATTCAATGGCCTCACCGTGTGGTATGCAAGTGTATAACTCAACTACATCTATAGTTAAGAAGTTATATGAAGGGTGAAAGGGAATATTGTTGATAGACCTTAAAAAGGACCATGAATCTTTACAGATCTGGGGTAACAACTTGAGGTGTTTGTTTAATATGTAATCAACGACCTTAGCACAAGGATATGTGATACAACATCTGCCATCCACTAGAGCACGCATAGGGGGATCAACCAAACATTTATGTATTTTGGGGATTCCAAACATTACTGGCACTCTAGGAAAGAAATGTTGATGAAATCGAATGTTTATGTCTATCCTACCTTCTATGAATAAATCTCTAAGGTACCCTTTAATTCGCTTATATTCACCAGACATCTCATTAAGAGATGAGATTTCATATGCTGGTGTATTGAGAACTTTAAGCATCTTGAGGTTATACTCGTCTTTATCAAAGATGACCAACCCCCCACCTTTATCAGGTTTAATCACCCTGATCGAAGCATTCCTAAGATTTTCCAAGCTAGTCTTTTGCTTATGTGAGATGTTGTTCCTAGTGTCAGACCATCTAATTTTTTCAAATAAGTGTCTGAAATCAATTTCACAGGCATATTCAAATGTCTGTAAAATAGGGTGGAGGGGGGGGTTAAAGGTACTCAGCATTTTAAAGGGGTGCTGGTCTGTGTTAACATCACCTCTAAATAACACCTTGAGATTTAACTTACGAACATAACCTTTTAAGTCCATCAAAACTTTAGGCAGGCTAATCTTCTGATCAGGAACAAAAGATAGCCCAAAAGCCAACAGTTCTATTAGATCTTGGTCAATGCTGACTTCGGAGAAGTTATAGATGGTAAAGTCACCTTTCAGATTTTTCAAGATGACCGGTTTACCAGATGGGAAAGCAACAAGTTCATCTCTCAGTTGTTCTACTTGTTTTTCCTCTGGTTTTTTCTCCATCCTAAAAAAGGCTTGTTCTGATTTTTATAATTGGAAGGGTGCCCATTTTTATTGTAGTTGGATTTAATCCTGTTACTTCTTCTTGGTTGTTGTGTTGATGGACCTTCGTCGGCATCATCATTTTCAAATTCATTTTCATCAAGTGGGGGGAGTACCTCTCTATCAGTATTATTGTTACTAATGAGTCCTTCTTTATTCGAAGGCACATTAACTTTCTTGACTAAATTTGGAAACGCCGTATCAGAGGCGTATGCCTGGCGGTCTCTAGCAAGTTTTTTAATTTTGTTGGTTTTTAATTTAGCCAAGAGGGAATCGATGCTGTCAAAAATCCTGTGGTAGTCATATTTGTAACGGGAAAAGTTAAGGTCAACATTAATTTTATTGTCAAGGGCATTGGTTTCAGACAATAAAGCTTCAATGTGTTTTTCATAGTGCTTAACCATGACACCCATTAAGTCCAGTCCTTGTTGGTTTAAGACACTGTTAAGTTCTTCAATAAACACAGAATCTGAAAATAATCCAGTAGGAGTAAAAGTGCTCCTTAAACCTTTAGGCACAATCTTCTCTCTTATACATTGTTTAAAATAGGAGACTTCCAATTGAAGTTTCCTAATTTTCAGCATGTTACTGTCTAAGAGTTTTAAGTTAATGGTAATGTTTTCATCAGAATTACCTGGTGTACTAGCTCCCGAAGCCGGCAGACCTGTTGAGCAGAATGCAAACACGTCCGTGTTATTTGCCCATTCAGAAAAAGAAGGAACGCCAATAAGCCCAGGGGCAGCACGATGGTTAAGCACTATGAAAAACACATTGAAGCTTTATTGTCTGAAACCAATGCCCTTGACAATAAAATTAATGTTGACCTTAACTTTTCCCGTTACAAATATGACTACCACAGGATTTTTGACAGCATCGATTCCCTCTTGGCTAAATTAAAAACCAACAAAATTAAAAAACTTGCTAGAGACCGCCAGGCATACGCCTCTGATAATTTCCAAATTTAGTCAAGAAAGTTAATGTGCCTTCGAATAAAGAAGGACTCATTAGTAACAATAATACTGATAGAGAGGTACTCCCCCCACTTGATGAAAATGAATTTGAAAATGATGATGCTGACGGTCCATCAACACAACAACCAAGAAGAAGTAACAGGATTAAATCCAACTACAATAAAATGGGCACCCTTCCAATTATAAAATCAGAACAAGCCTTTTTAGGATGGAGAAAAACCAGAGGAAAACAAGTAGAACAACTGAGAGATGAACTTGTTGCTTTCCCATCTGGTAAACCGTCATCTTGAAAAATCTGAAAGGTGACTTTACATCTATAACTTCTCCGTAGTCAGCATTGACCAAGATCTAATAGAACTGTTGGCTTTCGGGCTATCTTTTGTTCCTGATCAGAAGATTAGCCTGCCTAAAGTTTTGATGGACTTAAAAGGTTATGTTCGTAAGTTAAATCTCAAGGTGTTATTTAGAGGTGATGTTAACACAGACCAGCACCCCTTTAAAATGCTGAGTACCTTTAACCCCCCCCTCCACCCTATTTTACAGACATTTGAATATGCCTGTGAAATTGATTTCAGACACTTATTTGAAAAAATTAGATGGTCTGACACTAGGAACAACATCTCACATAAGCAAAAGACTAGCTTGGAAAATCTTAGGAATGCTTCGATCAGGGTGATTAAACCTGATAAAGGTGGGGGGTTGGTCATCTTTGATAAAGACGAGTATAACCTCAAGATGCTTAAAGTTCTCAATACACCAGCATATGAAATCTCATCTCTTAATGAGATGTCTGGTGAATATAAGCGAATTAAAGGGTACCTTAGAGATTTATTCATAGAAGGTAGGATAGACATCGAAACATTCGATTTCATCAACATTTCTTTCCCTAGAGTGCCAGTAATGTTTGGAATCCCCAAAATACATAAATGTTTGGTTGATCCCCCTATGCGTGCTCTAGTGGATGGCAGATGTTGTATCACATATCCTTGTGCTAAGGTCGTTGATTACATATTAAACAAACACCTCAAGTTGTTACCCCAGATCTGTAAAGATTCATGGTCCTTTTTAAGGTCTATCAACAATATTCCCTTTCACCCTTCATATAACTTCTTAACTATAGATGTAGTTGAGTTATACACTTGCATACCACACGGTGAGGCCATTGAATGGGTTGAATTAATGTTACTAGATCTGGGTGCTCCTAAAGATGAAATTGACGTTGTTACCATCTTATTAAACATTATTTTAACGTCAAACTTCTTCATTTTTAACAACAACTACTACCTTCAAAAAAAAGGCATTGCCATGGGTTCTCCATGTGGGGGAAGTGTATCCAACCTAGTGGTTGCCTATTGGGAAAAGTCTTTTTTATTTAAGGACAACCTGTTTAAAGAGATAAATAAATTTACGCGTTTTTTTAGATGCTTCATTCTCGCATAAGGAGATGAAGAATGTGTCTCTAATCTAATTGAAAAATGAATAATTCTTGCCACTTTCTTTCATTTACCCACCACTTTTCTGTCTCTGAAATTGATTACTTGGACGTGAAGCTTACTAAAGACCTTGACAATGAGCGGCTACTTTCAAGTATTTTTAGAAAGCACACATATTGTAATGCTTTACATTACACTAGTAACCACCCATGGAAACAGAAAAGTCCATTGTCAAGGGTCAATTAGTTAGAGCTACACGATGTGTAACACAGATACAGCCTTTGAAGTAGAGTGTTCAAACTTAAAAGAAATGTTTCTGAATAGAGGTTATCCCTGTGAACTCATAGACAGTTTAAACGTATCACTGAAAAGGACGCCAGGGTTTTATAAACCACTACTCCTTTACACTGAAGTAAATGACCCTTGATTATTGAAAATCAGGGAACAACTACACCCAGTGGTAGATTTAACACACTTGTAGCAGACAATTGTAGCAACAATTTGGTCAATGTCAGTACAATTCATGACTTTAAGACCAGCTTAATTCTTACACATAATAAACATATTGACAGCATGTGTTCAATTGTTAAGAAAAATTGGCACTTTATAGTGAATAGTGCGTACTTGTTGGATGTTTGGGGTTTATTCCCCATTTTGTGTTTAGGAGGGGTAGAAATTAAAAAGAGTTACTACAGACAAGTGACTCTACAAATTATCTAGTGAGACAAACTGGCTGTTTTACATGGTTTCTGTAACTGGTGTAAGTTACTAAAAACAGGGAACTCCTTTGTTGTCAGAGATGTGAAATATCACATTAAACACAAGATTGGGTGTGAAACCAAATCTATTGTTTATATAGCACAATGTAACTGTTGTGTTTTATGTTGGTAAACGGATCGAAAGATGCGTGACCGAGTTTACCAACATAATTACGCTATAAAAAATAAAAAAACTGACAACGCACTCTCAAAACATATTTTGGAGAATATTGGACACAGTTTTTGTTTTATGGGCATTGATTGTGTTAAAGTTGGCATTAGGGGGGGCCCACAGTCCCTAATGCTTGAATTAAAAGAACTCGAATGGCAGCTGTTATTAAATGCTTTTTCCCCCCCTGGATTAAATGAGTGTTGTAACATTTCTGTTATTTTGAAATATAATAGTTACCTAAGAAATTGAATAGTCAATCTGTGAGGGCTAACAGCCTATTTTATAGGAATGGTTAATAATTTATGTATTAAGTATTACTTTTTTAATGTATTGCACCCATATTTTATCACCCGTTTATCAGTTTAGGGCATACATGCATTTGTTATTAAAACTGATGATTTTTAACATATATTTTTGTATTATAAACCCTAGGGCACACCGAGTGGTGTTACTGTGGCATTGTATTGTTAAAAATATGTAGATTCATGCTATTTTCAGTGTTCCGTACTTACTAGCTTAAAGGAAATGACATCAGAATCACCAGCTGTTTTGGTTTTAAAAAGTAGCGCTTGGCGCTTTTTATTTTTGTCTGAAGAAGCTCCTCTATGAGAAGAGCGAAAACGTTCTTATTAAATTTACGTTAACCATACTTTTTGGCTGAAGTTTTCCTGTGGCTTGACTGCGCCTTGTCTTTTTCGTTGTTTCAACTGGTGCCTGAAACTACATCCCTGATTACATTATACAAAACCCCTCACTAACACTCCGGGGAATCCTTGCAGAGTTGGTGGTGAACAGTAGCTACACCCCAGGGATCCTGCAAGTGGCTCTGTTCCACAGAGCAATAGTTAGTTAATCAATGGGATGGCGACAGCAGACACATTTTGCCTATGCTTATGAGTGGCCTCAGCGGTTGGGCATTTGCCTACCTATGTATCTATGAACCTGTACATATAGTATGGACACATGCTGATAGCTTAATTTACTGTTCAGGTATTGACTTACCTTGTGCCAATGGCGGTTGTGTGTACAATAGTTCATGGCTACCTTTGTAGGATGTACACAGTAGAACACCTATACATGACAATTTACAGGTGGTCGTGTGTGTGTGCCATCTGAGGCATGGCCGGCACAGCTCAACAAGTTGCTGTATGATGTCCCTGTCCACCCTGTAACGCTCTACTATCTCCAGATCATGTAGCCTCTGGTAGGTTACCCTGGGTCTGAACACTCTTATCCTCCTCCGATGCCTGCGATGGTTGTCAGCATCATTCTCCACACCACAGTCAGTCTCCAACACATGCTGGTGAATCAAAGCTATGGCCACCCATAACATATACATATTAAAAGTTCCCCGTCTGTATACACCAATGGTGCAGAGTGTCTGGGAATACCCAAGTGTGTGTGTGTGTGTGTGGGGCTTTCACACCTTATACTATTGTGCAATGGATGATGCTGGTGTAATTGGGTGTGTTTGTGCTATTCCAGCTGCAGGGTATCTTAATTATTGGTTTTACAGTAGGTACTGCTATTGTGGGGCCTTTGTTGTTGACTTACGCTTGTCTGCCATGATTCATTTATTACCCTTTACTTCTATTTTCAACCCGATTCCCCTCCCATTGTCAGGCATGCATCCAGCTGTCACCTTTCTTGTTTTGTGCTTCCACAACCCAGAATTGTGTTGGGAAATGTGTTATGTAGCTGATCTACTGCAAGTTTGCTTTGTTCTGCTGTGATAGTTCTCTTTTCTTTGCTGTGCAGCACCTCCCCTTTCCAGTTCTGCAGGTAGCTGCTAGCAGCCTTGTTAGCTGTCTATGGCCCACTGTGAGTTTCCAGGTGTTAATTACTCATTTGTACTCCAATTAACATGCTGCAGCATTTCCTTATTATCTTCCTGTATCCTTCCTGTTTCAGCTGTGGTGCGTGCCGTGTACAGCCGTTTACCGGGTTTCATGTGTGTTTTCATCCACGTTCACATGAACTTTCAGTTTCCTTGTGTAGTTTCAGCTAAGCAAAACTATGGCTACTTCCACACCCCTATCCTGCGGCTTTGCCTAGCAACACGCCACATGGATTAGCAATAATTGAATGTGCTTACATCTACGGTGGCACGCTCCTCTGTTGATGTCATGTTTACCAACAGGCCACTCCTAAGTGTTGTACCACTACGCCGTGTGGTACATCCTTATGCCGGCGGGGCATTTGCGATTCAGTATTACTTGATTCATTTGCATGGCATTGACTGCAAATTCCTAGTTACCGCATGGAACACTGCCTCAGACCCTTAGCAACCCTTGCGCTATGGTTGTGGTGTAGCATACATGCCATTGACTATTATGGGGATATCATGAATTGCATTATATTACAGTTTTATGACATCTAAATATATTTTCCTTGTGATGCCATTTGTGCACCAATGCACTGTGGTTTTACTTTGCATTGGTGTAGCCATGACATTAAATGTTATTTTTTATATGTTGTGCATGTTGTTTTATGCCATTGGCTATATATGTAGCCATTGGTATATATTAACATTATAATACGTAAGTTTGGTCTGCTTTCATGGCTTCAGTTTTATGTTTGACAAAATATAAACCATTTTTTTTTTGGTTTACATTTCTACATGCTTAAGCTACACCTGCACCACTTTATGAATCGCTTTATAGCTTCATTTGCATGCTACACTACTGCGCATGGGGTAATTAGCATACATGTGCCAGGAGCTGCGCAGCTCTGGCATACGCTGGTAGTGCACGTGGAAACAGCTCTTACCTGTATCACTCGGTGGCCATATTTGGCACTAGATCACCAACGCTACTCCAGCACATGGCGCAAGCTTCATGAATCCCGGGATTATTTCGTTAACTGGAGTGGAATACAGGTCTTAATGAACCATTCTTTGGTTCAGTCTGGATGTACAATTACACACATCTGAACTAACACAAAAGAAATACAATCAAGGAGAGAAAGGTATATACTGAGCGTGAATCATTATGTTTTAGCAGTTATGGTTTTATATTTAAGTATATTTTTTAAATGTTTCATTCTTTTCTTTTGTATTTGTTATGTATTGTACAACTGTATTTTTCGGTCTGTATGCAGAGATGTAACTGGGACAATTGTCACCCTCTCCAGTGCCCAGACTGGTACTATCCACAATGAGAGTTGAAAACAAACAAATAAACAAAATAGTGTACAGGCCAATAGCTAATGGGGTGGATTCTAGACAGACTTGGGCATGGAGTTGCATGCAGTACTTATTTATTTTTATTTATTTATTGCAGTTGGTTTACCAGGATAGTCCATTGGGCCATAAAGAACCCGTTTTCAATGGAGTCCTGGGGAGAAAAGCTCCAAAAGAAAAAGAACAAAAAACAAAATGTACATTCAACATTTGACAGTGACAATCTAGGTACAGAGAGTTATTAATACAATGTAGGCAGAATAAAAGTAAAACTAATCAGATATAGAATATATAATGAGGCAGTGAAATGTTTTTCCAGCATAGTGAATTATTCTATGCAGGATATTTTTAAAAAAAGGAAAAAGTGTCTTATAATCTAACAAAAATGAATGGGAGGCTTTAACGAAGATGAGATATAGAAAATATATTATATTTAAGCCCTGAGATAAAGGCAATAAGTTAGTTATAATGACAGTAGAACAGTATTATAAGATGTGTATGGATAATTTAAATAATGAGGAAGTATATAGAATTGCTATATGGAAGGAATATGAAACAGCCTTGTCAGCATATAATGAACTAATAAATAGGGGGTATAGACTTGGCTATTTTACCAAAAAAGACATAGAGAGGAAATTTTCCGTAGAAACTTGTACTATGGCCAAATTGTACTGTCTTCCTAAACTACATAAAGATAGATATAATCCCCCAGGTCGTCCTATAGTGTCTGCTTGCAACTATTTTCTTCATAATATAGGAATTGTGTTGCATGAATTACTTTTACCAAAGGTTGTGCAGTTGTCTTCCTATATTAGAGATACCTTTGACTTTCTGGAGAAAATTAATAAAATTCAGTGGAATGAAAATAGGTACTGGATAGTAGTAGATGTTAAAAATTTGTATACTCACAAGAAGGCATAGGGGTTATAATTGGTCACTCAACCCAAATCTTTTAAGTAAAAAAGAGATAGCAGATGGAATTATAAAATATTTGAAAGAATTTACAGATAGCTTGAAGCTCCAAAAACATACCCCTGACATTGAATGGGCAACAGCTAAAGCTCAAATTAGAGGATTTCTTATACAAAAAGCCTCATATTATAAGAAAATTCATAATAGTGATATTCAAAAACTAGAAGTAAGAATAAAACAACTTGATAATGAGCTGATTCAGAATTTTAACGCTCAAACTGAGGAGGAAATGTTGAAGCTTCAAAGGGATCTCTTTTTGCTTCATAATAATAAATTAACACTTCAAGAACATAGGTGTTTAGTGAAATATGCTAATAATGTTCAAATACCATCAAAAGCACTGGCAAGGATTATAAATCAATCAAAACAACTGGATATATTTCGAAATTCAGTATAACGACACAATATATTCTAAAACTGAGGATATTGTTGATGTTTTGGGAAAATCTATACTAAGGTGTATGAGGGCAAACTGATAGGTCTCTACATAACCAGAATAAAAGTTTTCTGCAAAAATTAACTTTCCAGAATTAGAAGAGAGCCTGCAAAGTGACCTGATTAAACCTATTTCTAAAGAAGAAATAGTATATACAATTCAACATATGAAAGTACATAAGTCGCCAGGGCCTGATGGTATTACAGCTGAATTTTACAAAGAGTTTGCTGATAGTTTGGGAAAAGAATTGTGTCATGTATTTAATTATATAACTAAAAATAAAATTAGTGACCCCCACCTCAATGCGTCAAAAACAATTTTCATACATAAAACCAATTCGGATCCCCTTAACCCAGATAATTACAGACCAATAGCACTAATGAATGTGGATATGAAAATTTTAACATCAATTATAGCATCAAGACTAAAGAAGGTTTTGATATATTTAATTTCTAAGGAACAAGCTGGATTTATGGCAACTAGACAAACCAGCGATAACACACTTACACTGCATAATATGATGACGTATGCTAAAAAAACAACTTTAATATCTATGCTCTTATAATAGATGCCCAGAAAGCATTTGATAGAGTAGACATAAATTTTTGTTTGATGTGTTACCCTATTTTAACTTGCCCCAAGAATTCATTCAGATACTACAAATATTATATAGTAATCCATACACTACGCTTATACATCAATAGGACTTATTCTAACAGAATACAGATTAAAAATGGTACTCGTCAGGGTTGTCCCATGTCCCCCTTATTGTTTAACCTATATCTAGAACCCCTATTTTTATATATCAAGCAAAATTTGTATCATAATGCACCAATAATTTATAGGAATAAAATATTAATGTCAGCATTCGCCGATGATCTTATTATTTATTGTACAACCCCAATTTCAGACAGTGAAAAGATATTAAAGCTCATAAACGAATTTTCAGTAGTTTCCAATTATAAAATTAATTTACAGAAAACAAATATCTTCCCATTAAGAACCCCAAAACCTTTTTCACTAATGGCCCTGATGGGAAGTTAACATGTAAAGAAAATATTAAATATTTGGGTATCAACTTCTCTACGGATAATAAGGACTTTTATAACAATAATGTTAAACAGTATGGGAACACATAATAGCTGATTGTGACAGATGGAAGAATTTAAAACTACCGGTATTAGCAAAAGTATCAATAGTGAAAATTAATATACTACCACGAATGTTATACATATTTAGGTCTGCCCAATTATCAATTTCAAAAACAGTTTTAAACAAATGCATAAAGATCTAGCTAAATTTATCTGGAACCCAAAAGAACTAGAATATCTTATGAGAAATTAATGACCCCTAAAACAAGAGGGGACTTGAGCTACCAAACTTTGAAGCATATTATTTGATTGTAAACGCTAATAAAATTTTAAGAATTGCTAATTATGATGTAATGAATACAAAATGGATACCAACTTGGGTGGTCTTGAATCATAAGCATATTTTGGATAGGAAAATAAATCCTAAAGCATTGCCCTTTATGGACAAAATTAGTCTGATAAAATATGGGGTCATGGACCACATAATAACCTGTGTCTCATCTTTGCAAACTTTATTTCAGTCCGTAGATTTATTGCAATATATGATGGTTCTTCAACCTTTCCACAGGAATCCTAATTTTAAACTAAATAATCAGCTGATCGATCTCAGCAAATTTCCATTAATACTTAATCTGACTCTATTTGATGTTTTAATAAACTTGACTTATCGGCTTTACAAATTAGACAGGAAATGAATCTACCTAGAAGTTACATTGTTATAATGAGACAAGTTAAAGAACTTGCCTTGAGCTACTTTAGGAACTTTAAATCTGCAGCGGATTTGTGGATAAGTGCTCTGAATTGTGGCAAGCTATCCAACAAGACACTAAATTTATAGCAACTGCATATAAATTAATTAAGGATTTGAAATTTCAGGACAAAATTTTGCTTTCAGAGTATTGGGTAAAAAAGTAACAGTAACAGACAATCAGATATTAAAAGCAATTGATATAACTAGGAAATCAGTTTCTTTTCAAAACTGATGTACATGCAATTGATGATTTGGAACAATGCATATTACACACATCTTAGATTACATAAATTTAACCCTAGGAATTCTCCAATTTGTCCATACTGTGCAGATCAAACAGCGGATCTTCTTCATATGTTCTGGAGTTGTAAATGCGTATATAAACTTTGGAACTCTCTTAAAGTACAACTGCAAAGATGGGTTATCAAAGTTCTACACTGTCATGGGAATTTATGATTCTACACATTCCTCCAAGAGAGCTTTCCAGATCGCAAACTATTATCTGTATGAATATTTTTTTGCTGATGAAACTCTATATAGCCACAAATTGGCTAGAACCACATAAGACATCATGGAATAATTTTAAGCTTGTGGCTATAAAGCATATACTAGCACATAAATTACTTCTGAAACAAACTAACAAAAATATTAATAACCCGAAAATATGGGAAAAGGTCTTCAATATTATATTAGCATGATACTGATTTTAGGAATATATTAAATATAGGAAGCATTTCATGTAGATATTGTATAAATGGTTTGTAGTAGTTATAGTGTATTATGTGTGTGATGTTTATTGTATTTTTGTAATGTTTTTGGAAAATATATTTCAATAAAAATTTATTATGGAAAAAAAAAAATTTGTATACTAATATTACACATGAATTAGGGGTGGAAGCTCTTAAATTTCATTTGGGTGAAACTCCACTTACTTATTATACAGTTGATTTAATACTGTTTTGTCTTAAAAATATTTTTTTTGAATTTAATGAAATTTTTATCAACAAATTAAAGGCACAGCGATGGGAGCAGTTTTCGCTCCAGTATATGCAAATCTATTTATGGATTATTTTGAAACCAAATTTCTATATAGAATGTGCTTTTTCAGAAGTCATGTAATAGAATATTATCGTTACATAGATGATTTAATCTTTCTATGTGAAGGGGGTAGTTTAGATGTACATAATTTTATTCATGACCTAGACTGTAATAATTTTGGTATAAAGTTTGATGGAGCTCAGTGGGGAGATAAAGTTACATTTTTGGATGTAAATTTGCATGTTAGAGGTAATAAGGTAATAACATCAGTACATCATAAATTTGAAGGTGTGAATAATTTCATTAATGGGACTAGTTGCCATCCTCCACACTTAATATCAGCACTTCCCTATAATGAATTATTGCGAATTTCAAGATTAACTAGTGATGAACAACAAAAAGAATTAGAAATTGAGTTGACTTGTCAGAAATTTATCAAAAGAGGTTATAGTGTAGAAAGTGTAGAACAAGCTAAAATAATTTGAATTTTAATAATCAGATTCATAAACAAGTAAAATATAGGGCTAAATCAGATAAAAATGTGCATAATCAACAAGTGGATAAAATGTTTTTTGTTACAACATATGGAACATATACAGAGAAATTAGTAGAAATTGTTATGTTTTATTGGACACATTTATTACAAGATCCATGCTTGGGTGAATTGTTACCTCAAAAACCTATGGTGTCTTATAGACGTGGAAAAAGTATTAAAGATATGCTAGTTCATGCTTATTTTATTTTTCTGCTGCTAGTCTAACTAAATGTATTTCTGATTATGGTTTTAAAGCATATGGTCATTGTAGTATGTGTAACCAAACAGTAAATTCTTTTGACTGTATAAATGGAAAGAAATTTAATGTGAATGGTAATTTTAGTTGTAACACAGAGTGTATTGTATATGTGCTCAAATGTGAATGCAATTTATTTTACATAGGTGAATCAAAAAGAAGTTTTCGAGTCAGGTTCTTAGAACATTTGAGAAATATTAAAAATGAAAAGGTAGAAAGCTCTTTAGGCTTTCATTTTAAAAAATATCATAACAGTAATGGTAAGAATTTAACAGGCACAATTTTGGAAAAAGTACATTGTGTGAAAGGTATGTGCTTGAAGAATAAACTACAATGGAAAAAAGCACTGTTTATTTTAAAATTTGATACTTTACACCCTGAGGTTTAAATAGAGAGCTTGATTGAAAATGGCTGCTGTAATTAAGTGTTTTTTAATTGCTTTATTAGGATAGTGTTTTACTATATAAAGGAATGAGAAATGGGTTTTGTTATACTCTGTTAAAAGGCTTATGCCGAGGCGCTGGAGAACATCAATTATTGGTACTATAAAATAAATTCTTTGGATATACTGGCTGAGCCATTTCCTGGACTATTTTTCCTTCTTGGTTGTTTAATGTACCACATGATATGTTACTGATACCAGCCTGACATCATATAGGTGAGATGGAGTACTGTTAACATCTTGTACCCATGTTGTGTCAGGTCCTGGTTATGGATTTACAACAGTTGGTATGGTATTGCAGGGCAGACGTGCTTGGCTGTTGTATGTTGTTTGGGCCCCCTCACCCCCATTAATGGTGCATGTGGACATATATATTTTTCTTAAGTTGTCTTTTATATCTATAGGTATATGCCTGTTTAATACCTATATACATAAGACTGTGGTGTTGGTCTGCGGTAGCGTTGTTGCCTCACAGTTAGATGTTGCCCGTTCGATTCTCAGTTAGAGTGTCTTCTGTGTGGCGACGTGCGTGAAAGGGTGTTCCTTCATTGAAGGTTGTGTGTTAGGCCCAGCAAGCCAGCACATAAAACTCTACTGCCAATCATTAGCGGACCAGAGTTTCGCTGTGGCGACCCCTAACCGGGAAAAGCCGAAAGACACAAACAATATATATATTTTTTTCTGCTGCTAAACTAACTAAATGTATTTCTGATTATGGTTTTAAAGCATGTGGTCATTGTAGTATATGTAACCAAACAGTAAATTCTTTTGACTGTATAAATGGAAAGAAATTTAATGTGAATGGCCATTTTAGTTGTAGCACAGAGGGTATTGTATATGTACTCAAATGTGAATGCAATTTATTTTACATAGGTGAATCAAAAAGAAGTTTTTGAGTCAGGTTTTTAGAACATTTGAGAAATATTAAAAATGAAAAGGTAGAAAGCCCTTTAGGCTTTCATTTTAAAAAATATCATAACAGTGATGGTAAGAATTTAACAGGCACAATTTTGGAAAAAGTACATTGTGTGAAAGGTATGTGCTTGAAGAATAAACTACAATGGAAAGAAGCACTGTTTATTTTAAAATTTGATACTTTACACCCTAAGGGGTTAAATAGAGAGCTTGATTGGAAATGGCTGCTGTAATTAAGTGTTTTTTTAATTGTTTTATTAGAATAGTTTTTTACTATATAAAGGAATGAGAAATGGGTTTTGTTATACTCTGTTAAAAGGCTTATGCTGAGGCGCTGGAGAACATCAATTGTTGGTACTATAAAATAAATTCTTTGGATATACTGGCTGAGTCGTTTCCTGGACTATTTTTCCTTCTTGGTGGTTTAATGTACCGCATGATATGTTACTGATACCAGCCTGACATCATATAGGTGAGATGGAGCACTGTTAACATCTTGTGCCCATGTTGTGTCAGGTCCTGGTTATGGATTTGCAACAGTTGGTATGGTATTGCAGGGCAGACGTGCTTGGCTGTTGTATGTTGTTTGGGCCCCCTCACCCCCATTAATGGTGCATGTGGACATATATGTTTTTCTTAAGTTGTCTTTTATATCTATAGATATATGCCTGTTTAATATCTATATAGATAAGACTGCGGTGATGGTTCTGCTGTAGCATTGTTGCCTCACAGTTAGACATTGCCCGTTCGATTCTCAGTTAGAGCATCTTCTGTGTGGCGACGTGTGTGAATGGACGTTCCTTCGTTGAAGGTTGTGCATTAGGCCCGGCAAGCCAGCACATAAATCTCTACTGCCAATCATTAGCAGACCAGAGTTTCGCTGCGGCGACCCCTAACCGGGAAAAGCCGAAAGAAACAAACAATATATATATATATATATATATATATATATATATATATATATATATATATATATATATATATATATATATATATATATATATATATATATATATATATATAGATGGAGATGTATATCTAATGAAGTATGCATTGTGTATGTATATATGTTTATATTTATATATATATATATATATATATATATATATATATATATATATATATATATATATATATATATATATATATATATATATATATATACACATATATATACATATACATATATAGATATGCTACATCTATTTAGGTATAAATATATACACACATACAAACACACACACATGCACACACACACACACACACACACACACACACACACACACACACACACACACACACACACACACACACACACACACACAGACACACACACACACACACATACACACAAACATCTACATGTTTAAATACAGATCCTGTACGGTTGACTGACTGGGCTGGATGATATATTTGTGAAAACATCAGGGTTATGTATATCTTATATGACTTAGTGGTAAATCACTTTGGCTATGGTGTGCAGTGTCCTGGGTTCGAGCCTTGCAAAGGCTGTTTATTTTTTTGCTGGGCAGAACAAGGGCCACTGGATACAGAGTGATTAGGGCACCTTTAAGCAGTTGTAAGCAGGTTTGCATGGGTTGCGTGGAGGTAAGCACCGCTAACATCCGGTTACAGTTTTTCATACTCAGTTACCTTCTAAATTGCTTATCCTGTGTAGGGATTGCTTATCCCCGTGCAAATCCGCTTACTGCTGCTTAAAAGTTCTTACTCCTGCTTTCCCCCGCACTAATTTATTTAAAAGAAAAGAAAAAAGGGTTGATAGGAAAGTGGTGAAAAAGGGGCACAAAGAGGGAAAGACAGTGGGGAAAAAAAGCTAAGGATGTACATGAGAGTGTAGGGAAGGTCCATAGCAGCCCATTTCTTCTACAGCAACAGCTGTTTATATACATTGAATTTGGAGGTAGATTTGGACACTCAAACCCCTGAAAGAGGGGTGAGGACAACAATAATATGTTGTGATGCCAATTAGACTAGATTACATGTGTCCAGTGGACACGTGTGCAAAATTGACAGCTATGTATGGGGCAATTTTTTTGGGGGGAACAGATTGCCCTTTTATTTTTTTTTCAGGTGAGAGTGGGATGTTGGTGAGGGATAGTAGCTATATTTGGGGAGGTAGGTTGAGTAGGTTAACAGACAAGCAAACAAGATGCATAAAGGGTTGGTATATGACACATGTGGGGGTTAAACACCTTGATGGGGAGGGGTGTTGGGAAATCAGAAGCTCAAGAGCCCCCTAGTGGAAACAGTGGGACTGAGGTTCCCACCCATGGGCAGTCACCACTGCACCTTCACAGCCCCAAAGGTGGCTGTGCTGGGGGCTGAGTCAGAGAGCTGGGCCGACCCTCTAGTTGCAACACGTGGCCCTCGAGCTGGCATAGCAGATCTCCAAATTGCTGATTGAGCTTGTTACACACCACAACCCAGACCTGGTGACTGATGACAAGTTCCTGTCTGTGCCTGCTCCTGGGGGTCCCCATCCCCTGAAGCAGTTCCACCCAAAGGTGGTGCAGGACCAATGGACGAGGAGGTCCTTGGTTTGGCCCCAGATGTGCTGGTGCCCGGTATCATGGCCAGATGAGGTGGGACAGTTGGGTCCACTGGGACCCGCATTCCCCATATGTGCTATGGTGTCACATTGTAGGATTAGGTATAACAGCATGCATAGATATTCCCATTAAATCAGACACCAGATATGGAACAGTTGCATAGCAAACGGAACACATGCATATATGGTACCACAATGGTAATAACAACAGCATGAAGGTACATTGATGGCACCATGCCACCAATGTTAGGATATTATCAAACAATAGGACATATGTTCCAACATGACAGTGAAGTCATCACGTACCAATTGAGGTGGGTATTTAGTGTATTGTTGGAGACATGGTGGGGGGAGAGAAAGATGTCAATTAACAACTAGTATATTCCTGTAGTTTGCATTACTTTCCTAGTCAGTGCTGTTATCTGTACCTTACAAGTATTACTACACTATCCTATTGCCTTACTTTGGACAGTGATATGGCTGTCTACTTCTATATACATGAACTGGTTTTACCTGCAGTATTCACCTCTTACCTGGTACACCTGTGGAGGAATTGTTTGTTAACACTGTTTCTACACATACTCCCAGATTCCAGGTTGATGACATGCACATACCTGTCCATCTCTTTTTTTGCACAGACTCTGGTCATGTCTTGACCACATGCAGGTGAACCGGGACATATGCAGACTATTGTCCTCTTCAACCTTTAGTGACTTACAGCACTCTTATACAGGAGTTCCTAGACAGTTATATCATGTAGCACAGTGTGGGTGACAGTGATCAGTGATACCTTATTATTCAGAGCAACTGCAAAACTCACAATGCCATGCAATACCAGAGTAAACAGTAGCAGTACAGGGTATCAAGCTTTTATTTCCCAGCACAGTATTCGTATCTGATATACCTATGAGAACAATGTTTGTTAGCACTACCAGAATGTTGCCACACAATGTACCAGATTTCACATTAGTATTATGCACATACATCTCACTCTGTTACTGTACACACTCTGGTCACAGCTTGAGAACATGGAGGTGTAGATGGGACATACTTGGCTCATTACACTCATAACAGCTTGGGGAGTTGCTACAGTAACAGGTTTGTTCTTATAGATATGTGACAATCAGTTGTATGTATTGTTTATAGCCTATACGCATGGGATCATCCCACTGATTTCCCAGGGGGACAGGGTGACAGGCAGCAGATTTGGGACACTATGCTGGACATTCTGGACATATCTGTACAGTTGTGGGTATGATTCTGTATGCAGACTACTTCCACTCCCAGAATTCAGACCATGGCTGTGTCTGCTAACACTAAAACACTGTCCATCACGGTTGGTTGTGTTATATGGATATTGCTGTATACCTCATATCTGATTTCTGTCTATAAGCCTCCTGTGGATTTACATTCTGACCTTGTATTGCATCACTCTTATACATGATTTCCTAGACAGTTATATTATGTAGCAGAGTGTGGGTGACAGTGATGAATACTACCTTATTATTTAGAGCAACTGAAACACTAACAATGCCATACAATACCAAAGTAAACAGTACCAGTACAGGGTATCATTCTTTTATTTCTGGGCACAGTGTTCATATCTAACATACCTGTGGCAGCAATGTTTGTTAGCACTACCTGACTATTGCCACACAAAGTACTAGTTTTACATTAGTATTATGCACTTACATCTCACTCTGTTACTGTACACACTCTGGTCACAGATTGACAACACGGGGATGTAGATGGGACATAGTTGGCTTATTACTCTCATAACAGTTTGGGGAGTTGCTAGAGTGACTGGTTTGTTCTTATAAATGTGTGACAGTCAGTTGTATTCCTTGTTTGCAGCCTATATGTCTGGGATCATCCCACTGATTTCCCAGGGGGACACAGTGACAGGCAGCAGATATGAGCCAATATACTGGACATATCTGTTCAGTTGTAGGGTATGATTCTGTATGCAAACTACTACCACTCCCAGGATTTGAACCATGGCTGTGTGTGCTAAAATACAACAGTTCAAGTCTCAGTTGTGTGAGCTATTTGGATTTTATTGTCCATATTCTCACTGTTTTCTGTCTATGTCTCTCCCAGTTGTACTAGCTGACCTCTGGGGATTACACCAGTCATTCCTGCACATTTTTAATTTATGTTGCACAGTGTGGGTAACAGTGCTTAATAGAGCAGTACTATTAAGTAATTGCAAATCTATATTACAATATGATACCAGAGTAAACACATGCAGTCCAGCAGTTAGACCTTCATTGTCAGGCTATTATGCTTTTATTTACATACAACCTATATGAGACTCTTCCTTCCATATTCACTGTTGTATGCAGTACTTGCCTTATACAATACAGGTGTTATACAGGCAATTGACTTACTAATACAGTTAGATTTATTTCCTATGACAGTACATGCAAGAGTATTACTAACCTGTCTCGTGTCGCAACCTCTTCAAGTGACAGCCATAGGCCTCCTGGTTCACAGCCCACTCACTTGCCACTGTGGAGGACATAAAAGGAATATTTAGCCATACCTATCCATAATATACATGACCTGGCAATTATTAAACAGGTAGTGGAGTGTATACTTACACATTACTGGGACCTCCCTGTCATTCTAGCCTCTTGGATCCACTGATCAAAGAGATCTCCCTTTCACCACTTTAGGTGGGCATAGTGATGCCTGACCTGCTCTCCAGTTTGGGGTATGCTAGTGGCACTGGTGAGGTCACAAGTGAGATGGTCCCAGGCTTCCACTTTATATTAGGAACCCTGGTACTAGCCCTGCAGCAGTCTCTGCTCATGGTCTTTGACAAGGAGTCCTGCCATGACTCTGGACTCCTGGATGCCCCAGGACTGCACCCAAAACCGCACTCCGTCTCCCATTCTTGTCATGGTGCCTGCAAGGGGAAGCTATAACCAGTTATAAGAGGTATTCCCACCTGCTGGTTTAAGTAGGGCCAATTTCCCACACTTTGCCATGATTGGACAGCTTTGAAAAGGCTAAGCTATAGGCAAACCTGCTTACCTAAGGTTGGCATTGTTTAAAGGGGTATATCAATGGGCAAATTGAGTTAGCTGGCCTACACATTGCTTACACCTACTAAGCTGGCCTGTGCAATGCTTAACATTGCTTAATATTTACTTTGCATTACATTTGCTTTTTGGCATTGATTTATTATTCATTACATGTTATATATATATATATATATATATATATATATATATATATATATATATATATATATATATATGTCTGGTATGCATGCTTCATGTGTACATACACTGTATGGGGTCCTTGTGTTTAATAAGGGACTTCAACATTCTATTACAGTTACACCTCATATCTGGGTTTACTTCAGTACTCCAGTTCAAATATTTATGTTATGTAGTAGGTTATAGAACATATGACTGTATACTGCTTCCTTTCACATGTTCAGTTTGATTTTACTATAGTGAGGATTTGTTTGGTGATACCTCAATCTTATGTACTGCTGTGATGGCTTGGTGGTTAACTACTGTGACTATAGTGTATATGGTCCTGGGTTCAAGACCTGCAAGTCTGTTTATTTTTTTGATGGGGAGAACAGCGGCTGTTGAATGCAGAGTGATTAAGGCACTTTTAAGCACTTGTAAGTGGGTTTGTGTGGGTTTGCTCGAGCGTAAGCAATGCTAACCTCTGGTTAAATATGCTTACAGAGAGTTAGCTTCAATATTGCTTAACCTGTGTGCACATTGCTTACCCCAGTGCAAATGGGCTTAAACCCGCTTACTGGTGCTTACATATGCTTACGCCCGCTTACTACTGCTTAATAGTGCTTACACTTGCTTACTAGTGTTTACTCCTGTTTACCACTGCACTGATTTAGACAGTAATGTCTAATGGTTCTTGGGAAGGTGGGGGATTTGGAAGCTGTAAGGAGTTATCATTCATTACACATTTTACCTTCCATTTGTATCCCTGATTCCTGTGTACATATACTGTAAGGGGCACATGTGATTATCTGTGGACTTAGCAACATTTTGACACCGACACTTCACATCTACATTTAATGCAGTACTCCAGTTCCCAAATATATGTTATTTAGTAGGTTATGTAACTAAACATATTGGTCATAATGTGATTTGACATGGAAAATGGAATGTGTTGCAGTGGGACTCAAACTGGGAATGACTGCTCGTAAGGCAAATGCTCTGCCCACTACACTATTGCTATACTGTTTCTGTGTATATTTCTTGCTTTTTATCTTCTTCTGCCAATTAAGCTGCATTAACCGTAGCTAAGCGATGGGCAAATCCACGCACCTATGGCTTAATTTAATCTGTTTCATTAAAAAAAAAAAAAAAAAAGTATCTTTATATTTTGTGTGTTAACTATTGCTCTTATACATGTGGGGGGATGTTGCTGGGGGCATGCCTACACCTATGAGCAGTCTTGCTCATTCTTTTAGGGCTTTCTGCTGTTCTTCCTTGCAGGGTCATGTATATTCTGAAAGCTTTTCTCTCAGACACACCCCCTGCACTCTTACATGCTCTGTGTAAGATTAGGAGCTCATGCAGCGCGCCTTCATCAATATACATGGCACAGTGCCATCCTGCTCCTAAATGGCTGCTTCCATGCAGGACTAAGCTAGTTCTGCATGGAAGAATAGTAAATCCGGGGGACTGTTTGTTAGGATAACATTACAAATGAATAAATGTTACTAAATCTCAGGTTGTCTGCAATTGCAGTTAGAAATCAAGTTAACTGCTAGGAGTTGTTTTAGTAATGTGAAAAACAGGTAGACATTAGATTTCACTTTAAGTTCAGGAGAAGAATGTTCCAGAGCTTGGCTATATAGCTGCAGTATAGTGAGTCTCAACATTGATTATGGGCTCTAAGAACAGTTAACTGTTGAAGATTTTAGGATTGTAAGTTTCTAGGTGGGTTGTACATTTGTAATATATGCTAGATAAATGGGGATTTGTGTAGTTTATGTATAATGGTGTGGGCCACTTCAGGTTGTGTTAAGGTTAAAGTCTTTTGCAATTTTAACTTCGGGACTTTTTTGAAAGCTAAACAGTAGTGGTATTGGCTCTATATTTTGCAGTTTTGTTCCAGTTTAAGAAGAAACATTTTTATAATTCTATTGAGTAAGGGAGTACATATAGTAAAGCCTGTTGAAGTTTTTTTGACAGTTTCTTTTTATTGAGTTTGATGATAAAACAGTCAATGTGTTTATTAAATTTGATACTGTGGCCTATAATGACTTCCAGTCGTTTTTTTATGCTGGACTTGCTCAATTGGTATTGCTGAGAGATGATGTTGTAAGTAATATTTTTGGTCTATTCCAATATTCTGTTTGGAACACTGTTAACTTTTTATTTTTTTTTCTTCTAGCATTCATAAAAAGTTGTGAGTATCCAGTCAGCTTTCATTTTTTGTTAGTGAGTCTTGTGTTATTGTTTGCAGATATATCATTGGCTTTGCATCTTTCCTCCTAAGCTTCCTGCACTATCCTATTAATCAGTGGTTGCTCCTTTCTTGTGCATACCTCCTTCTAAGATTGTGTCACTATCCTACTATTCTACATGTTCACATATGCCCCCTTTCTCTGTTTCAGAGGAAACAATATGCCCCCTTTCTCTGTTTCAGAGGAAACATTTTTAACTACATCTGTAAAAGATGATGACACAGAGTGACATTCTTCTGTGACCTCATGATGGGTATTATTTAACAAAACAACCACACACACACACACACACACACACACACACACACACACACACACACACACAACACACACACACACACACACACACACACACACACACACACACACTCTCTCTGCAAACATATCTAGAGACAACTTAAAATCACCAGTCCCCTATTACATGTCTTTGGACTGGAAAACCCTGAGAATACCTCAGACAAATATAGGGTGCGCACACAGACTCCAAACAGAAGGCATCTAGTCAGAAAACCAAACTGAAGTACCTCTTGATGTGAGGTAAAAATGCTGCTTACTCCATTCCCTGCACTGTCCATTAGTAAATCATATTAAACTGTAATAAGAAGCACTTAAGACACCTTTGATGCATTAATGTTGAACAGAATATCATCCTACAATAAGATAATCACATATTTGGAGTTTCAAGGCAGAGGGTTTTCTTTAGTGTCATGGAACAGTAGTTAAATAGTAGTTGACTGCTTCTGTCTGACTTGTCATAAGGTTGAAAAATCTAGAAAATCTGCATCTTGCCAGTTGCAAAAATAGTTACAATACCACATAATAATGAAAGCAGCTCCATACCTCCAGTATTTTGATATAGACATTTTTTTCTAATGGCATACTGTAGTTTTGTTTTCTCTGTTGTAAGGGAAAGTTTTTGATTAAGACAGTAATTTTATCTTGCTTGCCTTTGTACCTCTTACAACTTCATCCATGAAAGTGCATAATTTTCACAAGCTGTCTGGAATTTTCAGGGACTTTGTCCCCTATTCTTTCCACCGGAGGATGGGAGGTGTCAGCCGATAATGTTGAAAAAGACTAACTGATAGCTACAGTACATATTTTTCTCTTCTCGCCATGACTAATTTGCCAGTGTCGTAAGATAACCACGTCTGGTGCATGTGTGTGTGTGTGTGTGTGTGTGTGTGTGTGTGTGTGTGTGTGTGTGTGTGTGTGTGACAGAAGACTGAATGTTTATTGGGTTCAGACTGATTAACTGATTGACAGTCTAGCATGGAGAATTTTGTCTTTGCAAATATTAATTATTAATAGGTTGTCAGAAGTTAGCCTTCATTTCTGTTAGTACTGAGGCCTGAATTGTTTACCAGTATATCCCAAAACCAATTGTCATCCATTTATAAGTCTGTGAAAATCTGAAGTCATTCATTCTCAGCCAAGGATATACTCACCATGCAAGTTGTACATGTTAATGGCTTCTTATTGATGCAAGCCTGATAACAATACTTCATTCCTTAGTGTATATTCTTGCACTGAGTTTTAGATATATCTTTATATATCTATCTATGTACATATATATATATATATATATATATATATATATATATATATATATATATAGATATACGTATGTATCTATGTTTATATATAGCTATATATCTATATATATATATATATATATATATATATATATATATATATATATATATATGTGTGTGTGTGTGTGTGTGTGTGTGTGTATAAACACATGTATGTATATTCGACTGTATATGTATATATATATATATATATATATATATATATATATATATGCAGCTTGCACCTCAACATCATTTCTCCATGCATATTCTTGTACTCGCTTTCTTAATATATACATCTCCACAGCTCTCAGCCAGCCACTGTCATCCTCCAGCTTATACTCAGACAATTGAACCATCTACTACTGAGTTCATCAGTTGCTCCTCTGAAGGTGATCCTTGATATAACTCTTTACTATGAATGCTGCTTGACTTCATGATGGGACACAGGCTTGAACCTACCCATTTCTAGGGCTGGGGATCAAGGACTCAAATATGGAGAGACAGATGTCTGTCTAGCTAGAGTCATGCTGTGGTTGTCAAGTCTGAATTTCCTAAACGGAGGATACCATGTACATCAGCATACACATGATGTGCACACCTTCACACCATGAACTGGATATGTGCCATTCCCACTTCTACAACTGGAAGCCTGTCAGGTGCCTGTTTACCACCAAAGACTGATCAGGCTGTCCTCCCTCTGGGCCAAAATACATTTCATGCAATTGCTCTGTCTGACTCATCAGGCACATCAGAAACATTATCATTCTATTACCTATTTTATCCTTAATATGCCGCCCTTCCCCTCAATTGGTGTTGTCTCTAAAAGTCAAAAAAGGGACCTCACCCCAACAAAATTGCTTTCTTACATTCTCTTCCTCATTACTCTCTGAAAAGTATTCTATGAATCTCTGTTTACTTAATAGCACCCTATCCTCACCATCATACAAAATTGCACTATCTGTGACTATTATACTCCATCTTTATCAAAATGGTGCTGCTGTTATGCACCTTTGTCATGAAACACAATATATCTAGTAGCACAAATGTCTACATAGTAAAAATAACTGGATTCCATAGATGGCTTGTATTGATGTCAATGTGCTGTTTATCCCTGAGTTTACTTGTGGGAGTGGACTCAGATTCATATAACATTGTACTCATAGTCTAAGTTTGTCACACTGTTTAAGCTTAGTATGATGAGTGCAAATCTGTTGCAAAATCTGGTATTCTTGGCAAAACTGAAGTGAGGGCTTTATGCCAATTAGTTTGTTGGTAAAGTAGTATTAAAGGCAAGCTCAACACCCCTCACTGTCTTGATAATACAGTGCTGCAGGCTGTGATCCCCTCACAGTATTAGTAATAATATATCAAAGGGTGTTAACTCCTCAGTTTCTTGCTAATACACTACTGCAGTGCTGCTGGCTGTACCCTTCTCACTTTCTTAGCAATGGAGTTATGTATGGGGTGCATTCTGCAATTTCTTGGTAATGCAGTGCTATAAGCTGCAAATCCATCAGTTTCTTAGTAATGCAGTAAAACAGGCAGTGTACCCCTCACTGTCTTGGTAATGCAGTAGTGGTGATGGTGCATACCTAATTTTTTTTGTAATGCATCACTGCAGACTGTGAATCATTCCGTATTCTGGATATGCAATACTGCACTCTGAGCACTATCATTTTCTTCATAATGCAGTACTGCAAGCTATACATTACTGCAGGCTGTGCACTCCAATTTTCTTGGTAATGCAGCACTGCAACTTATACACCATATATTTATTTGCAATGCAGAACTGCAGGCTATGTACCTTTTACTTTCTTAGTATTAGAGTACACCAGACAGTGTAATTCTTGGGTTCTTAGCAATGCAGTTAGGCAGGGTCAACAACTTGCAGTTCCTTTGTAATACAATACAGCAGGTTGTCCAAGGCGCACTTTCTTGTTAACTCAGTTGTGGAGGCTATGCACCCCACAATATCTTGGGAATACAATATAACAGGTTATACACTCCACAGTTTCTTCATAATGCAATAGTGTAGGTTGTGATCTCCTCAGTTTGATATCTAAAATATAACTTATGCAAGCATATAACAGATAGTTGACAATATCTTCTATTTATTATAAAAATACTTCATCTGAATGATAATACAACCAGGCACTCAATAATTATTAAAACTTATTCTAAGGTGGGTCCTTCTTCCACCTTCATCATAGGCTGAGCACATGGCAGTACAGTTTATGTGAGTTTCTTCATTCAGAAACTTCCTAAAGTATTCTTTCCCTCTGCCCTTAATGTCCTTTGGACTGGTTAGTGGGGACTGTTACTGGCATCTCTTTTGATTGGGGTGTGCTAATTATCTTCCTTATCTTTCTGTCATTACCTTTTAACCGGGGGAGCTTCCTTGTGCCATCTGCTGATTCACCTTTCAGAAGCTGGTATAGATTCTTTGATGTCCTGTACTTTACTATTGTGACTCCTCTTTTAGCCTGTTTGTTAGCCAATAAATATTATTTTTTAACCTGGTCCATCTTTTCTATATCAGACTTGTATCTGAACTCCTTTAATTTGGAAATGTTCAGGACTTCTGCATTCCACTGCAAGCTTCTGTTATGTTCCTTATTTCCATACATGCCTCAAATGCATATGTATTCTGTTGTCTTCACATATGTCACTTTGAAAAGTAGCCATTCATCTTTGACTCCACCTATTTCCTGAGGTGGTTAATCCATGACTATTTCCTTGAACTCATGCGCTTTCACTACAGTAAACATCCAGGTCTTTAGCAAGGTCGCTATTCATTTTAAATCTTTCTCTGGTCATCAGTAGTTTTAACTGGGAACTGTTGATTTCACAAAGGGCAATGTTGCAATCTCAGATTTGTTGCAAGTGTCACTTCCTTTCTAGGAGAAATCTACCTGAGTTGAATATTAACCACTCTTGTATTTCGGTCTTGTGACTGTTGCTCCTGCTGAGCCATGTGCTGGCCACCATTAAGCAAGTTTGCCAGGAAGAAGTCAGGAATTCCTTTTTCTTCATTATTCCAGTTGCCCCACTCATGTTGATCCAGGCAATCCTCATAGCCTGATCCATCTGTTCTTATATGAGCATTCATGTATTTCATTATCAAGACCATTTCTTTTTGTTTGGATTTATCAAGGAGGTCCTGCAACTCTTGCCTGGATGCCCTCTTTTCTTCATCATAATGATCATTCTGCAAAATCTGGTATAGCTGGGAACTATATATTACAAAAAATGCTAATATCATTAATGGTAGCTTAACAGCTCCTTTCCAATCATTCTACAGCTTAAACATGCCTATATTTTTATGTGTGCCACCTACTACCACTTCAGTGGCAGCTTCTGAAACACGAAAATTCCATGCTCAGAAATGGTATTTAAATTCAACTTGTTAACTGCTACAGCAATCAGTTTTCCAGAAAAACACTTGTACTACTAACACATTAAAACGTGTACTGCTAACATTAGAATATATTGTCAGAACAAAAAGATTTTTACATACATAACATTGAAAGTGGTGTTTTGCACTATCACTTGTGCAAGTAGGTATTGGCCACAGATAAAGCATTTGCAACATGGAGGATTATGATCAGGTCTTCAATTTTAACAAGTATGCTACTTGTTAAAGAAATTGTTACGCAGAATTTCACCTCAAGAGAGAAGACTGAGTGGTGAATTTTTACCCTTTGTGTCAAGAACATATAACTTTCCTGGTTATGAACAGAAAGATTCAATCACAATTATTTGTAGTGCATGGAACTTTTCCTGTTCCCATGTACTATAAACCTCTCACCGGCCAGCATTTTGATGTTTTGGTTTATGTTTTTTTTTTTTTTTTATGCTGAATAGTGTTTTTGTTTTTTATTTGCCTTTGGTTGACTTTCCCATGATGTTTCATTTTGGAAGCAGGTGGTCACTCAGAACCACAGGATTTGACTTTATTGACACAATGTTTTTCTCAAATGACTTTGAAAATGGATAAACTCCATTTGACACTAGAAACTTCAGCATCCAAGGCAGTTACCAGTTCCTCTGTGATTAGCAATAGGGAATATCAGTGGTGAAATGAACTTGAGACTCAGTACAGGTGATTCCTCATGTTACAAAAAGTTAAACCACTGGTTTGTTAATAAATACAATTTCAGTGATGGCCCTAAAGTTTATCCTAATGAAGACAATGATCAAGACATCTGTTTATCTGCTAAAATGGGCAAGTGTGTAGGATTACTAAAAAAGTACAAAGGTTTATAGTGGGCAATTTATTTTTTCAGGATTGTATTAAACACAGGTGAGTGCCAAATAGTTTGAGGAATTACAAATACTGTGAAGTCTTAAAGGAATGCTTTATGTTTCATAGCAAGCTATCGGAATTATTTGATAAGGTAGGGGTTAAGATGATGCATCTTCTCATCTGTGATAATACTAGGAAATAGCAAAGCTCAAACATCAAAGAAAGGATTTAAATGTGGCTATTATTTAGGACCTCTCTTTTCAAGTTACGCTATTTGTTTTAATGATGTGTTCAAAAAGGTTGAGGACTATGGAGATATAGCCCCATATCTAGGAGCCGGCAGGGCAAAGCTAATCACAGTGGTGTAATCCAAGGCACAATCTAATATACAGTCACTAAGATGTTACAGAGACCAGTTGAACACCAGAAACACTTTATTCAGCTATAACAGCAAGCACTTTTGTCTGTCAGTTCAGAGACTTTCTTGAACTGACAGAGATGAAAGCACTTGCTGTTATAGCTGAATAAAGTGTTTCTGGTGTTCAGCCGGTCTCTGTAACTTCTTAGTGACAGTATATTCGATTGTGCCTTGGATTACCCTACTGTGATTAGCTTTCGCATGCCGGATCCTGGATTTGGGGCTTACTTTTGGTATTTAGTTTTTGTGCTTTTGACTTGGTTTGTGGACTATGGAGATATGGTATTTCAGAAGATGCAAAGGAAAATTTACAGGGATGAAGCAGACTACAAGAATAAATGTGCTTACCATACACCAAATTTTATTACTAATGGTACAAACAAGGCTAACTAGGGACAATGGTTTGATCGAGGGGGATTCAAGAGGTGCCACTGAGGATGATTTTCTAGACAAGCAAAATCTGAGGACGTCACAGACACAGAGATTGCATGAAAAATGCATAAGACAATAAAAGGGGAAATATGGCTTTACCATGGTAGTAGCAGTGGAATCCACCACTGAATGGTTGGAGAGCTGATTGAATTGGAGACAAGGTTATCAACTGTGCAGGAATTAGATGAGTCACATAAAAGTACTGTTATAGATTTAAGTGTCTTTATGATTTTTAATTACATCCATCTTTCTCCTGTGGCTGATTCCTAGTTTTAAAATGGGTTCAGTTTTATTTCCTCTAGAGGATTCAATTTGGTGGACACAGCTAACTCAAATTATTTGTTATAAAGATGAAAACAAAAAGAAGTACCACTTGCTCAGCCTTCGACACAAGTAAAAGTCCACAAAAAAGATAAATTATCCAAAAGCAGAGTTCGTGTAGAGATTCTCCTTACTACGGCTTTACCCAAAGATCATAGAACCAACAAACAAATGTTCGAAACTGGAACAAATCTTCTTTATTCAGACATAAAATAAAACCAAGCGCTTTCGCCTGAGAGTCTCAGGCTTTTTCAAGGTGAATTAACTATGTGGCCATGGTGTTTATATATTGCATTTAATAGGCCAATTTCATTAATTAAATTGTGAAAAATTAATCAATTACGAACAGTTGTTACTGCCTTCAAGTAAAAATTCATATTTAAAGTGCAACAGTGCATTTAGAACCAGAACTCATGTTGATTTAGGTTTGTAAACCTTCATAGTTTCAGCAAATCTGTGTGTACTTTAAAATAAAATAAAATCAAATTATGCATACAAATGCAAACTTTTAAAAATCTTAAAAGGCTTTGCAAAAAAACACTAAATAACATTAAATATATTTGAATATTTAAATATAAAGATGAACATATAACATATTTTACCTACTAGTAACAAACATGATGGTGACATAACTTCTTTTTCTAGGAAAAGTACATTCAATCCTCCTACATTACATCCTTTTGTTTTATTTGAGAAGCTTTGTGAACATGACATTAGGTTTTGTCATGATAAAAAAGGCATTTATTTATCAATCTCACTAAAGATGAGAACATTTTGATTGATTATATTTCTAATGATAAAAATTGCATGTTATGAAGTTTGACAAAGGTTGGGGGGGATTGTGATAGTGAACAAATGCATGTATTCTTGGAACATACTGGATTACTTGAACAGTGGAGACTACTTTACTAAGGTATATATCAATTAAGTCAATATAGCTTATAGTAAGATAGATTTATGGTTGGAGGAATGTGTTTATGACATATTATCTACCTAAACAAATTAGAGATTTTTTGCAAGTTGGAATACCTGTTGAGCTATCGATATTCATAACATCTATGCTCCATAAATGTACAGTGGATCCACCTCTCAGACCAGTTGTAGCAGCTAGAGATTCTAAAACTGAGCCACTTGCTAAATATACTGATTGTAAATTAAAACACTCGTTTGGGAGGACAATGGTTACCTTTTAAAGGACACTTAGCACTTCTTGAGCATGTTACCTAAAAGTCAGTTTTTCATGATGCATTTTCTTTTGTTACACTTGATGTTGTTATACCACATGACACAGATATGAAGTGGTTTACTAAAGTCATCAATGCAGGTATGAAGTTTATCAACCAGGGCATATGCATTAGTTTACAATGTACTGAAATGGCATTAAAGAACATTTCTTGTTTATGGCAAATATTGCAAATAGTTGAAGGGTATGAAACTATTGGCAGCATCAGCTTCCATATTTGGAAACATTGTTTTATGAGTTTGGTAAAAGAGTTTTATCTTTACTTCACCCTATATGTCACTCATTAAATTTTATGTGAGGATTTCGGATGTCATGTTCATTGTACTGCAAGATGGCATGGACAAATTGCAGTTTTTTTATTTATTAGATTAATCCAACTTCTGATATCTTAAGTTTTACCTATGACATTGGTTGTGTGAAAATTATTTTTTTAGATGTTACTATTGCAAAAAATTTGAATGAGACAAGATATGAATTGAACATTTATAGAAAGGAAATGTATTCTCATAGTTATCTTCATTTTGATAGTCAACACTCCTCTTGGCAAAATGAAAACTTGTGAAAGGGCAAATGATACAGCCTAATAGATTGATTTCAAACATTGATGTTTTTGATAATGAGATACTCTTTGTCATATGCTCTCCCAGAGAGGTTATCCTTATTTATTGCAAGAGCTGAGGGATTTAATCAGAGGACAAAGGGCCACAAAATATCAAGCCCTTTTACATCAAGAGGTGTTATGATTAGTAACTGGAATGGTGGTGCAGATTACACTAGGGCTAGCATCTTGGAATACAACAAAGATGATGAGGACCTTAAATAAATGTTAATAGATACTGAGGGAACACATTTGAAGTGCATAATATGAATGAAAAATTAGGCAAGACTCCATACTTTGTTTTTAAAAATGGTGAAAGAGACTTTCTCTTGGAATTAATGCACCAAAATTGTAAAAATTGTTAAGCACATTTCTGATGTCATAAAGGAACTAAATAAACCTGCCTTTGCACCACTTTCAGAGTGTAGACACAGCACTCCATTTACCCTATTTACACAATAGTATTTTGCAATGCTGATACATAGCACAAGTGCCATTTCATTAATATTTCGGGGTGGGTTGGAATAATGATTAAGGTCTTTATCTCACAGATATAAGCTACAAGGTTGGATTCTGAATTCTAGTTATTGACTAGGCTTATAATAGTCAGCAGACTGATAGCCTAGTATTTACAGTAGAGAGTTGATTATCCGAATGTTGATTATTCGAACAGTCAGTTATCAGAACCGGCCTTCCATAGCTTTCAGGTAGGAAAAATCATGAAGTCTGAATATGTAAAAATTAAGCATTTTCACTTGAGCATGTTTTTTGAGCTTGTAGCCAGCTCATGTGATAAAAATATTCTATATTGTCCACTGGAATTGCTGAAAGGTCGAAAAGTGTATTCCTGCATGTCAAAAAACAAGATTTTGGATATTTTATATCCTGTTCATTTATATGTTTGATTATCCAAACTACCCTAGGTCACAATTAACTTGGATAATTGATTCTCTACTGTACCTATGAACATCAAAAACATGGTGGGCAGCTAAAGAATGTCCACAACATATTACAAGCATAGAGGGACAAAATGGCTAACTTGACCATTCATAAAAAAAAGAAAGTGACTGCTAATATTGACTGCATGTTATTAGTCTATGCCATCTGCATCATCTGACATTTGTTTTTTTTTCTGAAAACACCAAAGTTAGTGACTTAAAAAATAGATGTTAGTAACAGCAGATGATTTTGTGACAAATGCAGCCACTCTTACTTTTCTAGAGGGCTCTTTCAGTATACTAATATATCCTATTTGAACATTGTGGAGCCCATTTTCTGACACACACACACACACACACACATACACACACACACACACACATATATATATATATATATATATATATATATATATATATATATATATATATATATATATATATATATATATATATATATATATATATATATATATTTTTTTTTTTTTTTAAGCATATGTGGCTCTGTCTACTGGCCATCTATATGTATCTTCTCTTTTTGCATTAAGCCTCTGGAAACATATTCTAGTATTTAGAAATCCAGTCTGATTTTGCTGGCTAAGACTTTTAAATGCCAAGTTTCTCAGAAATGTATCTGAAAAGGACAGAAATGAAACTGTTGCTGCTATTCAATCTGCTGATGTATCATATAATCAGAAGTAAATAAATGAAAAATAGAAATAGAGAAGAGCAACGTGTGTGTGTGTGTGTGTGTGTGTGTGTGTGTGTGTGTGTGTGTGTGTGTGAGTGTGTGTGTGTGTGTGTGTACGCATGTGTGTTCAGTCAGTGTGCATTCATTAATCCAATTAAATATTTTGCCTCAGTGTGTGCCTCTGCAGAATACATAGTGTGGGTGACATATGCTCTTTTCCATTCTAAGTGACCTGTAAAACGAAGAGATCTCCTGTCTGAGAGTATTATATTTCCAAGTAAATGAGAAATGTATCATCCAGGCGAGTGAGTTCTCACCTTTTAGAAAGAAGGATTTTTATAATCCTTTCTGAATGTTGAATGTAATTTATTTTTTATCTCTTCTTCATTAAGAACCCCATCCTCTGGAATTATTTCATTTGTATATAGAAAGGCAGTTCTTGACAAGCATTTTTTTTTTTTGTAATCAGACTAAGGGAATCTTTGAAAGCTTTCTTCAGTGCTTAAATTTATTTTTATTCTAAGAAATTCAGATATTTAAAAGAGTTTCCATATTACAGGCATCTCCTATAAGAAGTACCTACTACATTTCCAGCATCTGTGCAACCGCTATTTGTATGTAATCTCTATTTGATTAGATGAAATGTGTAGCTGAATACAACATGTTAGTAAATTCAGCAGGTGTTCTTGATGTTTTATTTGCAGATTGTAGTGCTAAGGAGATTATTGTATCAAAAGAATCTACGCAAATCATCAGAAGTAAATGATAAAATGACACTATAGATTGCTATTAAAGAAATATCTGTCAAGTAATTTACAGTTCACACCTTGTACAGTGATAGAATTCTTTAAGAAGAGGTTAGATGAACAATTATATTCTGATTGGCTGTTACCTATGCATCAGATGTGATTGTTGTACAGATTAACAAAGCACCACTCATTGACTGCTAGTACATGCCAGCTAATATTGCTACAGTCAAGGAATTGATCGACTATCAGAAATGCAGCTGCTACTTTTTACATAGTTTTAGCCTTTGGATTTGTTTTTTTAACTATCATGGGGAAAAACACGAATGAAGGATATTTAAGTATTCCATGATAAACATTTTAACCTGTGCACTTAAACAAACAAACAAAAAAAACATACCTAATGTTTTTATAGATTTTATTACCACCATTTTTTAATCTGAACTTCAGAATTCTGCCTATTCCCCTGTACATTATTTTGTTACCTAATGTCTGCCACTAGTATAACTGGAACAAATGCTGATTACAGTCATTCCATGGTCAAAATTATATTTTAATATGCAATTTATTTATTTATTCTTTGGCAAATAGGTGGTAGCGAAGTGATCCAAAATTACCCACATTTAGTTATGGCCCAGGAAAATAGCAATGTAAAAGAAAACTGAGGGGATGCATACAGTGAACTGTAAAGATAAAATCAGTAGCAAATGGTCACCTGATTATGGGACTGATTAATGGCAACCAACTGATTGGATACTAACTCAATGAGTTCTCAGCTTGCTGATTAATGCCAGTGATAATAAGTCCCATTTATTGATCTCTACTCTTTTACAGTTTGCTTGTTGAGTAGAATATTGTGCAAGCACGGAGAAAAGGAAGCATGTATTATGTACTGCTATTTGCCTTTTCTCAACTTTATGTGATCTCAAAGTTAGAGCATATAAATAGCAGTGGATGTGGAAAGCATAGTTCCACCTACATTAGAGTAAGTAGGGCTTGTACCCCTGTAAGTTTACATTTTGTATTTTTTTTATATATTAATGTTTTTTGTGATATGTGAGTTCACTTAATGAGTGGTTGATGTGGTGTATGTGTTTGTTTTTGGAGAACTGGCCACCAAAGATTATAATATCTATTGCGTTTATTAGCCAGGCTGCAGTGAATTAGCTCCTGACTATTTATTCTAGGATGACATTTTCAGTAACAAATCAAACACAGGTACAATGCTGACAATGATGTAAAACATGCCTAGAGGAGTCTAGTAAATTGTGTAGATCTTTGTGGTATCTAACAGTGGCTTAAGAAAAAAGTGTAACAACCTAGGGTAAAGTTTTGGAGAAATAAAGAAATATTTGCATCCATATATATCTTGTACCATAGCCAAGGTATAATTGTGATATTTAAGTGTCAGTTTTCTTTGTCTTGCTACTGTGCAATCATATATTGGATATCTTGTACAAATGATGAGATTTGAACCAGTTAAACTTAATCTGAGTTTATTTCTTAAATGAACATTATTTATAATCTAGACACAAGTTTTCATTGAAAACACTGTATCATTTATCAAACAAACCCAATCTTTGTAGTATCTCAGAGTGGGTCCTAGTCTGAACATCAAAAGTACATTTAAGCGAAACGTACTTGAGCAAATTCACTTTGGCAAAAGTGCATTTTATCAACAATGCACTTTCACAAAAAAAAAAAAAAAAAACAACACACAGTTTGCATATAGATTTAGTTGTACATCAACATGTAGTGTTGATTGTACAACTAAGCAAACTGTTGCTTAGATCAAGGTACAGTAGGTATAAGGGAATATTCCGTTTTCACCAATGTAGTGTGATCTTGGAGTGAGAATATTAAGTTAGGGGGTGCAGGGGAGCTTTCCCCCCTGTATAAATGTGAGTAGTGTTTTATTTATGTAGGTTTTTTGACATGATGTTTTTTTTTTTTTTTTTTTTTTTTTTTTTTTTTTTTTTTTATGAAAGTGCATTTTCGATAAAATGCATTTTCGCAAAAGTGAGTTTGCTCATGTTCGTTTCGTTGAAACGTACTTTCAATCTATCAACATAAACTCCTCAGAGTATGTATAAAATGTCAATCCAGTAAGTCTATTTTGAAAATATCTTCAAAGAAAACTCTTATTATAATAAGTTATCAAATGCAAGTTGGCAAAACACTAGATTACAAATCAAAATAAGTTTTAAAATCATCTTATATAGGGAACATAATATAAAAGGCACCCTTCTGGTTATGAAATTGAATATAGATACATTTGCCTTACTGCCCTAGTCTTGATATTTTCAACATGTTTCTTCTGTGTAAGTCCCTAATCTATTTGCATACCTAGGTCCGCAATTATATTAACTACTTTTAGTTGGAATTTATTTAGTGAAACTCTTATACCTTTGGATTTCCCATCTAACATTACCATGCTCTTGTTCACATTGAAGCTTAATCCTGTTCTTGTAGCTCAGGTATTAACTTCTGTTAAGTCATTGTTTAGTTATGTATGATGTCACTTTTTTGGATGACTGCACCAATATTACACTCATCAGCATACTTGCTCATCCAGAAATCCGAAGATGCTGAAAAATCTGAAAATACCAAATTAAAGAGAACCAGTTCCAGTATGAATTTACCATGAGATGCCAACTGTGTTACTTTTCCATGTTGATCTGCCTTCATCTATAACCACCATTTACTGTTTAAAGTCACCAAGTGTAGTAGCTGATTTAACATCAAGTAATATTTACAAACAAGATAAGAAGACATAATCAGATTATCTGTTTGTTGTATTTGTTAATCAGGGTAAATAACTAAGCATTTTCAGACTCAGCCTTGGAGCAGTAGCTTGTTTAGTGACTTGCTCGGATTTCCATAGTTAGCCAAAGGAGGCTGAGGGAATCAAACTATGAACCACTGGAGTATAGGAAACAATTTTTAGGCAGATCCTTAGTCCTCTGTGCCAACTGCCAGATGCAGTTAGGGTACCCCAAAGTTTTAGATCTGGTAAAATATTATATTTTCATCCTTTCTTTCCAGTAATGTTGTTACAAAATATTTCACACATAGGATTACACCAACAGTTTATCGATGTTATTAGACATTATGTCAACCTTATTTTCTTCCTATGAGCAGTTCAGGTTCATCCTTCCTTTTGCTTAGACCTTGTGTATTACCGTAGTAACAATATATAAAGTGATCTATTATATCTGAAGAGTCACCTTTCCCCCAGCAGTGCCCCTATATCTACCTATATCTATTCGGGTCTATATTAGAGCATGAAAGTTTCAAAACTTCGAATGTTCTAATATCAAACCCTATTCAGTGAAAGCTGAAAACATCGAACATACAGAAAAGCAATTTTTTTTCCTAGGGAAAAAATTTGCTGTTCCAAAACACATACACACAACACAAGCACACCAAACAAACAGCAATCCACACACATACACCTAAAATCTTACACCTAACCCTACACTAAACTATACACACATCACTAACTATCCACTTACCTTAACCCAAACCCTAACCCTAAGGTCCGTCACTATCGCACACTCACCTCACCTGTGCCGTAACCATAACTCACGTAACCCGTCATAACCCTCACATCTACACAATTGCACACAAACCTAACCCACACACAAACCATAACTAACCTAACCCGCACACTTACCTGAACCTGACTCGTAACTTCCCACCACAGCACTGAAAATACCAAAGCAATAGAAACGGACAACCGAATTCTTTCCCTAGGAAAAAATTTGGGTTTCTGTTGCTTCGATATTTTCAGCTTTCGCTGAATAGGGTTCGATATTACAACATTCGAAGTTTTGAAACTCCGATGTTCTAATATAGACCCTATATATTCTGCTTCTCTCCTGTTATGCACAGAAAATTAAAGTAAACCCTGTTTCAGTCACTTTATTCTAACAGCATTTCTGCTTCACTCCTGCTTTTCTCTTTTAATGAATTCCATGAGTGCCTAGACTCTACATTGATTCTATTTCTTGCCACTAGCTCTGTCCCCACAATGTGCACACATCAAACACAGAAGGCTATAATACCATATAGTTCCAAACAAACGTATGCCATCTTATGCAGGGGAAACCCTAAAGGGAATTATATCTGTCTGCTTTTATGTAGACCAATTAACTTCACTCTCTTCAAAGCTTAGACCATGGAACGTTACTCGTCTGGGTTTATAGACTGGACACCTTTTTAATATTACTGCGCTCTCCTTATAACATCTTACACACCTATATGTTGTTCTACTAAGTTTGTTTTCACTCTTTCCTTTCACTCTTCAGTGTCCTCCAAATACTATTTTTGTTGTCCGACCCTGTTTGTTACCACAGTTTCTTCCCCTAATTAGCATCTTCCATGTCTATCCCCATCAGAGTGCTTTCATCTTCTGTGTTTCTTTTCCTTGGCAGCCTGGTTGTTGTTGATTTTTTTTTTTTAATCTCTGACCCACCTATTGTTTCTGCCTGCATTAACTCTCCTGCTAAGCCACCATTTTTTAAATATGCCCCCTTTCTCTTACCCTATTTCTACTTTTTCCAGATGCTTGCTGAACTAATATATGTAAAGGTAAAAATGCAATATCGTCCCTCTACTTTAAGTATAGGCACTTACTGGAGCATATGTGATAACAATTAAAATGAGAATTCGGTACTATAAATAGTGGCAGTTTTCATAAATAACAGCAACTTGCCCTTATTAAAAATTCTGTAGTTTTCCTACCATCTGGTACCATCTTCCCACGCCAATACATACAGCAGAGATTCCAGACATAAAACAGAAGTGCAACACTGGAACTTCCTTAGCAGCTGGAAAAGTTAGCCCTAAAAAAATGACTACAGGGAAAGAAGTGTCCTATGTAATGTATTAAAGTGAATGCAAATGAAGAATAATTATAGGCTTTATAATAACATAACCCCTGACATTTGAAGTTGAAGGTGGTCACCAATCTAACCTCCATTTCCCCTCTTTTTAATAATTCCTGTAGGCTGATTTTTCTCAATTCCCCCTTATTTCTCTGTGATGCTGTAGGTGATTACTCAGTTGTACTAGTATCAAATCAATTCACACAATAGCAAGTGTCTCAAAGTTCATACAGTTTTAGGAAGTTAGAGATCATATTCACATTGAGGTTTGAATAAAACAGATAGCTTAACTTCTGCCATTGGGATATCCTTCACTTGTTGGCTGATATAACTCACACTGTTCTCCTATGCTACTCACAATTCCCACCCATCTTCTTACATTACATTTATACTAACCAGAACACTCTGCTTCCCATTCTCAATCCATGCATAACTCACAAATTAAACCCCTCATGTAAAACCCAAACTCTTCCTCCTGAATAACTTCCTTCCAATCCCCAGCATCACTTCCTCTTTCTTCCACTGTCAGCTCTACCCTGCATCTCCTTCTACTCTAATTCATGTCGCTTGTTATACATCATAATCTCTAAACTTTTAGTCTTCGTATCTCCATCTCCTAAATGAACCACTTCTTACTACTGTTAGACCATATCCCTACTCTTTCTATAATAATTTTTCTCATCATACCCCTTAATCTTCCTGCACACATACAAAATGTACCATCAGAACTGTCCAATTTTGCACTAATTCATACTCTGACATTTCTTCTTTCCTCTGTTACACCACTTTCCATCACGTAATAAAGTCTTGTTATTTTTCACCATCCACTTACCAGTTCAGCCTACATCTCATTTATTCAGCTACACAACTACACAAAGGTCTTAAAAGTATCTTCACTCTATATTCCAATAGTTTCTACTCTGTGAAGACATTCATCCTAATCCAGGACCAATGCAAACAACAGGGATCCCCACTGATAACATATTAAGAAACACCAGCTCTATAAAACTATCCCATCTCAATGCCCATAGCATAGTCTACAAAATACCTTCTCACCACTGTTGTATTGACAAACACTCACCAGATATACCTATATTGATTGAAGCATGGCTTAAGCCAACATCTGAAGAAATTGGTATAGTATATTATGCCTTGACCAATTAAACAAAAGGGAGGAGGAGGTATAGCTCTGCTCCACCAAAATAACCTTGAACTTTGTCTGTATCCAAACTCAAACCCATCCTTCTCCATACCTGAGCAAATGTTATCCCACCTTATAATTAAAAAAGCCATCTCCATCTGTATAACAGTCCTCTACATTTCTCCCCTAAAGCAGCCAACTGGATATTCTGGAAAATATTATCTCTTTTGGGTATCCTACAACATACCACTAGAAACCATCATCTTACACAATGTGAACCTCAATTGGCCCACTACATCACTATCTGACCAACACCCATGAAAAAATATCTATATATTCACTCATTTAAATAACTCTGCCACCAGATACAACAAATCAATGGGCTTTTTATTCACAGTGGACTGGATCCTAACTTATATTCCTAATAATATTACTCATACAAGTGTCATACCAGATTACCTTAGTGAATACAATCTAACATTTGCCCTCTGCTCACTACCAAAATATAATGAGCCTACAAGCAAAACTTTGTCAGAAATCTTTTTTTAAATTTAACAAAGACTTCTTCTCATTTCTTCTTTTTCTTCCTCCTTAACAAAATGAAAGTCCAAGTATACACTGACAAAAAGGCCTACTCCATCACACAAAAGAATAACAACTCTACTCTTGCTTCAAGAAAATCCATAAGTGTATGCGTTGTCATTCTACACTTAGTTTCTAATATGTCACTATATCCTTCAAACTTCATGCAGCTAAGGCATTCATTTTGGTTATACCTGTCGCATTTGTAATGTGTCAAGTTCCAAGTAGCAAATCCAAATATGCTCTAATAGTCCTTGCAAAGAATAATTATTTAAAGATCCCAAGCTTTGAATCTGATATGTAATTTGTGCACTTTTTATGTACAGATACACAGACCATCTCAGCAATTGAAACTGACAGACTGATATAATCAATTAATAAAAGTACTAACATCTAAATGAAATCACTGGGTAAAAAATGTAACACAAATTTTAAGATGATCACAGTAATCTCAACTTTGATCTTAAAGTTAACACTCTTCAAAACCAGAATTTCCAAGTCCTTTAAACAAGGAAAATATATTTTAAAGTTTACAGTACAGCTATATTATATCATAATTGATAAGTACTAGTCATCAGAGAGAGAGACTATAATTAAATGATGCAAAACACAGAAACTGTAGTGAATACCCCCAGTGGTCCTGTCACAACAGTTACCTCACGGCAGTTTAACATTTTTTTTTTTACAAATCAACGGGTCAGGAATGGCAACATCCATATCTCTCCTTTTTGCAAAGTAGATTAACAGGTCGGGGTGTTTTTACATGCAGCAGAAAAGCAGGAAGTAACCATTAGTTTCTACATGGGAGAGTGTAAAGCATAATGAAATAAAACACAGAAAATTAACTGAACAACCTTCCCCCACCCCACACCAATGAGCTTGCCACAACAGTTACCTCACACCATTTGAGCAAGTAAATGCTACTGCAATCTGTCAACTCTCTTAATGCTTGACATTTTTTTTCAAAAATATGTTGATTTTTATTTCTTTGTTTATACTTAAAGCACAGACAACACAGTAAAGACATTATCAACAAATAGAATAATACTTTTGAATGCTATTACATTGTACATACAAAACTATATACAGTAAAACTAATGAACTATATACAAACATGCTAAATGCCCATTCAAAAAAACAAGATGAGGATACAATGTCTAATTTAGTCAGTTCAAACAATGACAATGTGATTTTGAATGCCCAAATCCATCTCAAGGATCAAGATAAAACATGTTGTATTATTATTGCAGAATGTGGTCAAATAGTATATTCCTTTAATTGATGAAATGTTAATTTTGTTTTTGGCTATTCATTAAGTACATATGGGCCATTAAGTATTCGACAGCCATTTGTTTAAAGCCTGTCCATGAAAGTATAGATTTGTTTTTCCAGTTCTGAGTGATATACAGTTTGTTTAATGCAAATATAGTGACTAAAATGTAGTGGTGCTGCAGTAGCGTTGTCGCCTCACAGCAAGACGTTGTTCTGTTCAATTCTCAGTTAGAGCATCTTCTGTGTGGAGGCATGAATGGGCGTGCCTTTGTTGAAGGTTGTGCATCAGGGCTGGTAACTCGGCACATAAAAATCCACTACCAAACATTAGCGGACCGGAGTTCCGCTATGGCGACCCCTAACCAGGATAAGCCGAAAGACACAACAACAAGTGACTAAAATGTATGTTTGTAATTTTGATAACCCTAGAGGGTGATATGCAAAATGGCAAATTTCCAGGAAAGTATAGATTTCTCATAACCCATTTTTTGGGGTTTAACTTTTAATGAGCATGAAAGCTTGTAGGAGCTTTTGCATCTCCAAAGTATGTGGAATAAATCAGCCTTCTGATTGTCACAGTATGCACAGAATGGTGAAGTTGAAGTGTAAAATGTATATAATAGAACTGGGGAAAGGTACACATTGTTTATCATAATTTGTGTACAGCTAAGTTTTTTGAATGAGACAGACTTTTAGAATACGTTATATGGGTAGGTGTAATTGTATGATCTTAGTCAGTCCAGTAATTGGAGAAGAGTACATTGTCTTGGAATCTAATTAAAGTTATGTTTGTAAGAATTTGAGATAATTTTTTTCTTCATTAACAGTGATCTCCATAATGTTTGACATACATTTAGGTTAATCATATTTAATTTGGAATTATCCAAAATTTTTATAGACATATCTTTAATTTGTCTGAAAATAATAACATAGCTTTTGGGAAGGTCCATCACTAGTCTCATTTCAGTGATAGATTGATTCTTGAAAAGATAAATATCTAATAAGCTTTTCTTTTTAAGGAGCGGGAAAGAATTTAGATTAAGCATTTTGTTGTTGAGTTTAAGATTGGGATTTAGAGTAATGGCTGTAAAATATTAAAAGTGTTGGTCAAATTTAGAGTTTCAAAAATTTTTTTAGATTAGTTGCCTTATTCTTTAAATATGTGTGTAGTCTGACATTCTTCAAGTTCTCTTGATTAAGGAAGGGAAGAGCTTTGGGATTAAAGTTGAGAGATTTTACATAGTTGTAGAATAATTATGTCCAGGTTGGAACTCATAGGTTCATAGGTTCATAGGTTCATACTAGGCTATCTGCCCTAGGGCATTTATAAGCCTAGCCAGAGTGTGTTTGGCTTTCGCCACCCATTTTAAATTAATTTTGCTATGCCCTTTTTCAAGGTTAGTATACTGTGCCTCTGTCTAACAGTGACACAGAAGTGATACCCGGGGTAAACCTACGATCTCCCATCCACTCATCAAGATTCCTCTTGAAGAGAGTCAGTGAGGGACTCTGCCTAACCTGGACTGGGATTTTATTCCAGAGTGAAGGGAGCCTCTGGGTTATGAATCTGTCCCTCCAGCATGTCCTATTTATTTCAGTGCTGAGGTTCAAGTCTCTCGAGCATGTAGCTCGATGGGATTTGGATTTTCTGAGGTGCAGCATGTCCCTTAATTCCGGGTTGGACATGGCCTTATACGTCAGGCACAGGTCACCTCTGAGCAGTCGGTATGCCACTGAGTAGAGCTGGAGTTTCTTTAACCGGCAGCATATGGCATCTGTTTGAGCCCTTTGATCCTCTTGGTGAGGTACTTTTGGGGTCTTTCCAGTTGCTGCAGATGTTTGGTAAGGTACATCCCAAAAGGGGCATTGTACTCGATTATGGGCCTGATGAGGGATGAGTAAAGAGGCACGATGACCTCCCCTAATCTAGATGTGAATCCCTTCATGATTAGGTGGGCTATATAAAATGTTTTTCTAACCACTTTGGACACGTGGTTGTCAAATGAGAGATTGCTATCAACTTGGGTCCCCAGGTCCCTAATTACTTCTTCTGTACTTAATGGATTACCACCTATGTGGTAATTTGTGGGCACTTTGTTTTTGCCAAAGGGGATGACTATACACTTTTTGGCGTTTAGCTTGAGACCATGGCTCTGGCACCAGTTGTTGGTTTCTGTGAGGCCCTTTTGGAGGATGCTTGTGTCGGCTGGAGAGTCGATTATGGCACCCAGTTTGCAGTCATCTGCGAACTTGGTCAGCCACAGTCCTTCCGTGTTGGTCTGTACCTCCGAGAAATATATACCAAACAAGAGAGGTCCCAGGACTGAGCCTTGTGGGACGCCACTTGTAACTGGTTTGGAGTCTGACATGGCTCAAGCAATTCTAACCATGTGGGTTCTGTCCTTGAGCCAGTTTGCAACCCATCTAGTGACATAGGGGTTTATATTTAAGCTGGTGAGCTTATCTATAATGCCCGAGTGGGGTATTGTATCGAAGGCTTTTGCGAAGTCCAGATAGGCTGTGTGGACCACCTTCCCTTCGTCAATGGCCTTGGTGACTGTTTCAAAGAAGTCAACCAGGTTTAAGAGGCAGGATCTGCCCTTAACAAAGCCAAACTGGGTAGGATCCAGTGTCTGTAGGTCCCCAATATCTTTATTTATGAGGTCCATGATGATCCTTTCCATAGCTTTGCAGACCAAGCTAGTCAGGCTTATGGGGTGATAGTTTCCAGGGTCCGTTGAGGCACCACCTTTGTGGAGAGGGACCACTGTTGCTGTACGCCACTCTTTGGGTACATATCCTGTAGTAAGGCTGAGATTGAACAGTAGTTTTATGTTTGGGTTTAGCTCTTCTTGGAGTTCATGTAGGACGCAGCCTGGGACACCGTCTGGTCCCATTGATGCTGTGTTTTTTGCTTTGGAGAGGGCGGCTCCCACCTGAGCATCTGAGATGTCAGGGGGGCAAAACTCTGCTGGGATAGATATTTGCCATTTTGGTGGGGAGGGGGGGGGGTTTGCACTGAACCTGTCAGCTAGGATGTTGGCAATGTCTGTGGGATCAGTGTATTTTTTGTCATTTTGGACTAATTCTGAGCATATCTGGGAATTCCCACCCAGGTTCCTAACATAACTAAAGAAAGCCTTGTGATTATCCTTAGTGTCCTGTGCAATTTTTCTCTCGAAGCTGGCCTTTGATGATTTTATGAGTGCCCTTAGTTTTTTGCTCAAGTCTTCCTATTCAGGTTGTAATCAGAGATTGCCAGAAACCTACTAGAGTTAATTATGTAGTAGTATAGTTTAAAGTCAGGGAGGCCAATCCCTCCTTTATTCTTAGGGTATATCAGATTTTTACAGGCAATTCTGATTGATTTGGGAGACCATATAAATTTAGAAAAACAAGTGAAACATTTAAAAAAAAATTGTTATACACCAAAACATTAGAGGTATTGAATACATATTATATTCTTGGCAGGATGATAATCTTAAAAATGGCCACTTTTGTCAAAAATGAGAGTCGGAGCTTTTCCGATCTAAGCAGGTCTTGCTAAAGAGTTGACCAGAGTTTTGTGATATTACTTCAATAAAATAATTTTGAATCTTGTTGAAAGGATATTCACAGATATTTTAATAAGTGATTTACTTTAATTTCCTTAAGTAAGGGGTAATTGGATAATTGGCAAAATGGGTTAATTGGAAAGATTAAAGATTTCTCCAGATTTAATTTGTAGTTTGAGAATTTTAAAAATATATCAATGGAATTCAAAATTGTAGTCATATCAGAATTAGGTAGTGAAAAATATAAGTTTAGATCACCCACATAGGGAGATACAGTAATCCTACTATTGTAGATGGTAGGTATATGATGAAACATTTTCTGTGCAATAAATAAGAATAGTGGTTCAATATATAGATTAAAAAAGTATGGGGACATTGGAAAACCTTGTCTTATTCCATTATTAATATCAATATGGGAAGAAATAGTCTTGTTAGTCTGTAAAACTGACTTTTAGAATAAAGTATTCTGATGCATTGGATAAAATCACAGAGTATACCAAACTGAGGTAGGACTGAGAGTAGGAAATTTATGTCTAGTCTATCAAAAGCTTTTAGCTGCATCAGTTGAGAGGGCAAATATCAGGATATGGTTTTGATTAGACAGAGTTATCATAGCATCCAGAGTAAGTATATTATCATGTTTGTCTGTGCTGTATGAATCCAGACTGATTAGATTATACCCTTAACTTTGACTTTTACAAATCAACTGCTCAGGACTGATTGCTCCTTAGGTTCTGCTTTTTATCAATCAATAGTTCAAGAAGGGAAGATTCCTTATATCTATCTTTATTCAAAACAAATCAACAGGTTGTATTAAAACAGAGTTTAACATATAAACTGCACTGAATACCCACCCCTATGTGAGCCTGCCATGTCAGTTATCTCACAGCACCTGGAAAAAAACATAATTGCCAACACCTTTAACCCTGCTTAAACAAATCAACAGATCAAGAGTAACAGCTCTCTTAACTCTGTTTTTAAATAAAATTTTAAATAAAATTAATGTTATAAAAAACTTGTATGAGTACAGTAGTATTCACATACAGGTCATCATATAATCTTTAAAATTAAATATTTTCCTTAGCTTATGTGTAACATGATTTTGCAATTATTAATGTAAACATGAGCATGCAATGTTAAATTTCTAAAGGCATTTATAGACTGACCCTATAGAATGCCTTAAGGCATCACAGTTTATCTGAAACTTATACAGTAACATTCATGCGAAATCTGACCTCCCTTTTCCAACTCTGTGATGTAGACAAATAAAGCCCTGACTATTACTCAAAATGACCTGAGTTCAAATAGAAACACTGGTGCTTGAACGAATGGGCAGATGAGGTGGGAATGAACAATAAACAAAAGTTCTGCCTTCCTGAACGGAGAAAACATTATATTTTGGTGGCTAAACACCAATATGCAAGTGCAATATAAATTAAAATACAGGATTGAGGAAGTGGGCTTGATCATCAGATGCATTTTACAGTGGCCCTCTATACCACAGAATATGTAGGACAGCTTCGAGTAATGTAGCTGCTCATGCCAGCCACATGGGGCATAATTAGGGCTTTTACTAAAACTAATCTCATTGCTAGGATGCTGGTAAGAATATAAACTACTTCATGGCTGCTTGATTAATGACCCTTCTGGCCAAATCTTATAGATACATGGAGATTCCAAGGCCACTGAGTCCTGTGGCAATACCCTTCCTCAGGCCACATCTCTTTTCCCCAAGGGGTCCATGCCAGTCAATCCTGGATTAAATTTGTGGATGCCCATCTAGTCATCTATGTTATATTTAAATGAGGATAGTGAATCATACTGCTTAACATGCAAGGGAAGCTTATTGCAGAGGTTTGGAATACACTTGGCTATAAACCTGTCCCTCCACTGTGTTTGCATTACATAGTGCTGAAGATTTAGGTCCTTGGTTTTAGTATGGATGGTACACTGGACTTGTGGAGAAACATGAGATGCAGAACAATACAGTATCTAATGGTCTGGTGAACAAAACAGAGATAACATGACCCCCCCCCAAAAAAAAAAAAGTTTATACAACACTGAATAAATGAATAGAGCTTCCAGTCTATCTTGCTAGATCAGGGACTGTAGAACTATTATCATTTTGGTCAGAACCCTTTGAGGCCATTCTGAAGATATGAAATGTTTAGGGAGATACATCCCAAAGGGGTCATTGTACTTGATAACTGTCCGGATCAATGCCGAGAAGAAGGGAGTGCTTACTTCTTTAGACATACATGACATTCCTTTGACAATTAGCCTGGCAAAATAAAAGATTTCCTGACAACTATTGTCACTTGGTAGTCAAAAGAGAGGGAGATGCCAATCAAGTACCCAGATCCTTAACTATGTTTCATTTTGTAGTCATGTGTTGCCTGTACAGTAGATTGAGAGTATTCCCAGTCCTGGGAAATGAATGGATTCAAACCAATAGGGGACAGTGTTGATGATCAAGAGGCATGGAGACAAACAACACATAAAAAAATATCTGCCCACTATGAACACTTAATAGGTGTAAAGATATACATAAACATATGCATAATAATGGCATGCCCAGATACACTCCAACCATTCAATCTTTAATATGTTCTGCTTAAAGTCAACAACTTAAAAAAAAAACAACAACAAATTTCTTCTAACACAAATCCCAGACATTGATGCAGCTGAATCCTGGATCAAGTGGATAATCCAGTCCTATTCCAATACTTTCATAACTACAACTATATTTTCAATTCTCACCCTGGTAAAGCAGTGGGGGTTAGGACTGTCATTCTAATCAAAAAGCATCCTTTAACCCACAAAACACATATGTTGGGATACAAGCCCCAGATGCAGTTTAGCAACACCTACAAATTTTCCCTAACTATGCATTACACCCCCCTCTAAAGCGACCATAACAGATTCTAGCTCCTGCTTAATGAAATACTGTTCTTCCTCTATATCCTCTAAACATACTTTGCATTGTCTACCTAATCAAAAACATAATGCTTACCTAATAGAAAGAAGTCATAACTAAGCCATTACTAAGCCCTCTGATGATGCCTTTATACCACTGATGCCTTAATGTCAGGTAGGGAGGGTGTCCGCTGTTGGGAGATGGTGAAATTCTTGATATGTAGGCTAACAATGGGCAACTGCAGGCAGGAATTCCCAAGACTCAGTTCTAAACTACTATGAACTTACACAATTATTGTACATAATACATGTTATCAGGCGACACCCTTCAAAACATAGACAAAGGCAACTTAACAGGAGCAATACTCATTAACCTTACTAAAGCATTTGACCTGGAAGGTCATCACTTTCTCATCGCTTCACCGATTCAAGCAAGAATGAGTAGCAAAGCCCCTCCTTAGTTTACAGATTTCATCTTGTGGAAGAGGTTTTCGCTATACATTATTTCTTTAAAATCATCTTTAGCCTCATTTCATAAGGGTGACACTAGGGATTAATCATCTCTACAGTTCTCTTTTCTCTATTCTTGAACAGACTTGCGGCCTACCTACCACACATGCCCATTATCTTAAAAGTATATGACATGGTAGTCTGCCAAAACATTCCTTCACATACAACCATTAAAACAAAACAACAAAACACAGCTCAGATTGGACCTTTCACATTTCTACCTCCGTCTTGCAGATAACAAATTACTTCTAAACACTTAAAAAAAACAATAATTTCAGAATCAAGCAAAAACGGATCAAAGCCTTCCAACAGTGAATGTAGTTAAAATGATGAAGTGACACTGGGAATTGTAAAATACTTCAACTGTCCAGCTATTTGGCTGGTTCATCACCTTATTTTCCATCACAATGTCAGTATCACTAAATATAAAGTCAAATCAATGTTATTCAAGACAAAGAAAATCTCAGCTTTCTTTTCCTGAACGGAGGTCTCTACTGGGCAAAAGAAAACTCCTTGCCCAACCAGAATGCAAACTATACTTAGCTGCAACTGCTTCTAAAAGAACTTATTATCTTTATAAACCACATGTAATAGTGTCTGCTGAGTCATTCCACTAGACTCACAAAGGGAAGACTACCATCAGGTATTGACAAATTCCAGATGTCTTCCAATTACTCAAAGAGCTAAAGTAGTGCTTGCAATATTCACCTTTAAGTTACACATACAAGACAACTCCCCTTTACATGAAAGCAGCATGACCCACCACTCGTCAATCAGGAACCCAAGATCACTCTCTTCTTCAACTGACACATGCTAATTCCCCAGAGAAAATTATGTTGCAACAAGCATATTTTCTCTATCATGGCTTCGCAAACATGTAAATCCTTCCCTCAACACATTAAAGAAATGAACTTTTATCCAAAATTCGTGTGCTACCTTATGAAATTCTAATTAAAGAGACACTTGGCCGGGGTATACACAACTGTACAACATATTTCTTGTTGTGATTGCTTCTACTGACCATGACCTAATTGCCAATCCCTAGACCAGAAGGAAAGTGACTAAATCTGCATTATTTTCATTAATGTGTAATGACTCAAAGCTGCAAGAGTTATCACTTATTTTTTCAAACGGATTACACATTTACTTACTGACTTCAGTATATATGTATTTATTTATTTATTAATTTATTTATGTTGGTGAGAGAAGTGAACTTATTGATCCTTCACCTGACATGGATGTGATTAATTTAAATAAAATATACTGTGTTCTAGCTCAAATCTAAATCACCAGAAGTGCTGCCATTAATACCACAATTGCTTGTGATTTGTTGACTGAGTTGCTTTGTAATCAAAAAGAAATTGGCCATTTCTTGGGTAAAATTTCAATCTGCAGGAGTACTAATCTGTAAGGTATTTGCTGACTATTTTTTTATTGTTGCTGTTTTCTTGTGATCTGGATGAGTCTGAGATCTATTTGCTTGGATTATTACACAGCAGTAGGGAGCTTTGCACTCCACTACTTCAAGCCATTTTAAAAAGATCTTTGACTATAGCCGTAATGCTCCCTGTTTTACTTACTTAACTCTGTTTGACTTAAACTATTCGCATTAATACCACGGGAGGATGATTTTCTTCTTTTTTTAGCATCTCTAAAGATCTTATTGTTAAAAACTGAAGATTCTGTGCTGACTACTGTGCTGAGAGAAGCTTGGTTTATATCATTTTTTTTTGATTTTTCAATTATGTAGGGTATAAATTGGAAATCCCACTACTAGGTCCCCAAAATTAATTGCACATTCCTTTGTAGGTACTAGACATAAATTACATTTCCCTCCAATCCTTCTTTTCAACTTGTTAGGGCAATACTGAAAATCTGATAGGTGCTCCCAAGTATTTTGCAAGTCCTTCTTTTACTATTAAATGTACGTTCTATCAGGTATCCTCAAGCCTGTAAAATTATGAGCATGCCTTTATCTACTGGAAAGTATGGGTCCACAGTTTACCACTGCACCTTTCATTCCTAGCTCGTTCATTCTAGGCACCCTGAGGCAGGGTACAGACTGCCTCATGCTTAGTGACCAGCAATTACATCTTTACCACACTGTACATGTGTGAAGTATTGATACTTAATAAATTTGGAGGCTGACCTCTCATCAGACCATTGTGGACCGGAGTTCCGCTGTGGCAACCCCTAACTGGGAAAAGCCGAAAGAAGAATAAAACAAACAAACAAACCTCTCATCACAGCATACTGCCAGCACCCATACACATTCCATGCTAGCATGCCACACAATTAAGCTTTCCTATGATGTGGTACGTAAGGAATTGCTCCATACAAGTGTAAGGCCTCTGAAGCATAAAATTGGCAATCAGTGCTACAGATGGGGTGGTACTTCTGAAGTATAAAAAGTGTCAATCTGAGATACAGATGGGGTGGTACCTCTGAGGCATAAATATGTAAATCAGTGGTACAGAGGAAGAGGTACATATGGGGGCTGTGAAACAATCCTAACAATCTGAAAAGTTCACTGGAAACACTCAAAATCATTATCAAGAATGGGAGGGTCTAAAGAATCAAATATTGCCAGATATTGGATAAACACAGAGCTACTATAAGACAGAAAAGACTAGTACATTTGCAATAATTACAATATCTGTATTTGAGTGAATCCTTCCTCCAGATTCTACACAGTCACATTTTGGGCAGACCAGTATAACACAATCAGTATCACCACAAAATAAAAAAAAAAAAGTTTTATGCTGTGTAGCATACCTAGGAGTGCCTATTAGTGTGATACACTGAAACAGCACAACCACATTGTCTTTCACATAACGTTTCCTTTCCCTTCTTCATATGCCGGGACAGTCTTTAACAGGAGTTGTGACATAGCTTTTAGAACATCACGCTTTGAACCAATGTCTTACTCCTTTGGGATATCAGTGTAAAACCGTAATGACCTATGTCATTTGTGATTACCCATTATGTTTAGAACATCAAAGTCTTATCATGGCTTAATGCCAACTTTGGACTGAATCATACGAAGGAACTTAGCCAAGGTAGACAAAAATGAAACATCTGAAAGTGATACAGTAGCTAAGGAAATCATGGATTTAATATAAGAAAATTGTAAGCCAATGGTTTAGTAAGTGAAGCCGTACAAATGGTCTATTGCGTGATGTGGCCAGTTTTAGAAAACATAACCTCATTACTGCACAATGCCTCAATCTTTCTGCAATTATTTATTTTTTTATTTTGCTTTATTTTATTTTATTTTGATTTTTTACCAGGTTTATTGAACTGAGTTTAGTCAAGGATCCCTTTTCAGCAGAAACCTCAGACCCGAAGAGAAAAGCTCCCAACATATTAATGAACATTTTTGAATAGACATTCAGTAATATACATGAACTGGCAAAAAGTAATACATATATATATATATATATATATATATATATATATATATATATATATATATATATATAGATATATATATATATACATACACATATGAATAATTACATATGCATTTGCTAATTAGATTTCATTCATATGAAATAAATGACACAATTACAGTGTAAAAGATACTTATGGACTTAGTGGATGCTGAGCATAGAACATTTAAAGAGGTTAATTAGTGGGTTTGTCATACAGATAGATCTTGTGATTGGTGATTAGAAATTCAAAGAAATAGAAGTGAGGAAAGGAACATGGTAGAGCAGAAAATGTTAATGTTGCAGATAAGAGGTAGATATTAAGCAGTTTCTTTAATAATTATATATGGCAACACAAGTACAATCCATGAATGTTAAAGGCTGAGAAGCACTCACTGATGCAAAGAGACAGTGACTATCAATGCAACAACTTGGCAATGCTGGAGCATTGCTTCACACTATTGACTGGGCACAGGAACAGCAAACTGAGAAGGAATGGATTCCAGAAGATTAAGATAATCAGCCGAAGATGAGGAAAGGAAAGTTTGATTTATTTTATCTATGAAATCACCCCTACACTTTTTTATCCTCACTTTGGGTGTCTCCAGTTAGAAAAGATTCTACTACTGCTGACAGTTAGCTTGATGATTGCCAATATGTTTGCGACCGTACATTTTGGTTAGCCTGAGTATCAGTAAAGCTGCCTGGTAACTGATATTCTGGGTTGCCAGAGCCATCAGGAATGCATAGACTTCCCTATTCATTCCTTGAACAGTTGCCTCAATATCCCTCAGCCCACTGTGGGGATTTCATCTCCAGATCTTTTCGATGTTGAGCCTGTAGAGAGAGCTGTCAAGCTTTATCATTCAGGGAAAGACTACCCAGTCAGTAGGGCCTTCTACTTTTTAGCAGTGTAAAACCAGGACCTCCCCGTTTAAACCTTCCTACTGAACATGCTACCTGTTGGCATTATGAACAATAAAAGCAGTGATATGAAAAACTTGGACATCCTGCCTACACACAGCAGCATAATAAAAAACATTTAAACAAGTCAAAAATAGTTTCAAAAGTAATACACAACCACAACATGGTGAAACAGATGTACAATGTATGATCAGACCTGCATGACAGGAGCATAGCTCTGTAATTGAAAGGAATTTCCTGTAATGCAAAAATGTTGGCAGTAAACAGAATTCTGGGTGAGACATTCATATTAGCTTGATTGATTTTATCTTGGTTACTTGCCTTCAGTGTCAGCCAGATGAAGAAGTGGCTGAGCAGGAGTATGAATTTGGGCTGTTGCAGGAAAATATATTTGTACCATCAGACACAGTTGCTTAAGTTAGACAACTGGGTTATCGACAGAAGAACTTTCATAACTGACTCAGGCTATGCTTACCCTCTGTCCTCACTTTCACTAGGCTGTCATTGAACTGGCATGTCTGAGATATGGCAATGTAGGCTTGGAATGAATCAGTAGCATGATAACTCACCACACAGGTAAGATATATCATCTGACTCTCTGGCTATTTCAACAATATGGGTGAGATGGTATAGTTTTCACTGAAGAATAGCATGGCACATGTAGAACATTGACCCATGTACTTTTCATTGAGGAGAAGGTTTGTTTTGGCATATATGCAACAAAAGAGCACATGTGAAAGATGATCTCCAAGAGCACCTGAAACAACTTAACAGTGATATTCTGTTTCCATTGGTTCCTCTTATACCTGTTACTCTACTTTTTCACCTGTGATTACAGCAAGTTGCTGAATGCAGACCATAGCTTCATAACATCCAGGTAGTATGGCATTCTTGCCACAGTATCAGCAATGTGTGGTCATGGCCATGGGCAAGTACAGAATAAGGTTATTTTGCAGCATTTGTGTACCTCTAGTAACATTTCATAGGGATGTTGGGCATTTTTTAATAATTCTGCATCCTCATGAGCTTGTATTGTACTCGTGTTAGGGCACTAATTTATCTTTTTTATATCTTACTCAAGTGTGGCCTAGTCAAGTGCTATCTGTAAAAATGCAAAGATCATGTGGTTGAATATGAATGCATTAGTGTGATTGTGTGCTAGTGCATCTATCTCTCAATGTACTGGAAGCATTTTCATGCTGCAGATTTTGTATTGGACGAGCACTCTATTTGTCATGTCCATGTGCTGCTAACTAAGATACTACACATAAGCTCATTGTCATCTGCACATGTTACTGCTCTATGTTTCCTTTTCTGTTTTCTTGTGCTGGTAATGCCTGTTATTATACTTATGCTGAGATTCATGAAGCTCGGCGCAAGGACGGCATTAGCTTTGCACCGACTGTGCAGTGTAGAGATGGCGCAGCAGCACCACATGCATATTAATGAAGGGGCGCTGCCGCAATGTCCACGTGTATAGGAAACGTGCACGAGTGCAGGGGGCGTGTCTAAGTGCTGCATGGAGGAGTGAACATGTCAGCTGCATACGCGCAACCTAAAATGCTGACTAGGACAGCCTTCCTCTAATAATAATCACTCCTGTCAGTGTCCGTGGATACTGAAATGTATGCAAAGCATACAAGTCAGTTTTGCGAACACCAAAATAAAATGTAAACACAAAGGCACGTAGATGAATATTGAGTCCCCGTCCCTTGAACAAATGACATTTAGAACCCCGTGCCTGTATTCCATTGTAGTGTTGATTGTTATACCAAGGGGAAGCGAAATGCAGCATGTTAGCATGCTGCTGCCATTTGCTAAGCCTAGCCCAATGGTTAGGGTCACCACCTGTCCCACATTGTGAGGGACAGTCCCCCCCTGGGCAGATGTGTCCATGCCAAAACCATTATAAATGTTAAATGTCCTGCAATTGTAGGACATAAGTATGTCCCATATTTTATGTAATAGTTCCATACAATACTTATTTCTGTATGTAAAATTCCGAAATGTTACAAGAAACAGAATAAGCAACTAAATGAAACAGAATAAGCAACTAAACTGCTACAATAATAAGCTTTCATGTAGGCATAAAATTAAAGTACTATCCTTTGTACTAACTGTGGGTATGTGTTGGCCTGTAAAATCTGATGTGTGTCCCGAAAATGTCCCATTTTGGTCATATGAAAAGGTGGCAACCCTACCAATGGTCAGAGCATTCGCTCATTATCTGCCCATTTGCGGTCCAAGTCGTCCTCGTCTGGACGGTCCAAAGATGAATGGGTATTATCCGGGTCTACCTACCATGTCATGAAAGATAAGTATTTGCGTGTACCTATGTGCATGAAGTACAGCATGTGGAAGATCAAAAATGCTAGGTTCGTCCTCACAAACATATTGGTATCAGAGATATGTAGTATACGATACGTGTTCAGTTGACTGTGCCATGGGCCATCAACCAGAGAAGGGATGGATGGTGTGTAATATGGGTGTGGGAGATGACGGGTAATGTAATAATGTGGCAAGAGGAGACTGGGTCAGATGCACAACAGCTGAACTGGAGGTGTATGAGGGAGCAGTGGGTGAATCAAAAAGAAAACCAAAGAACAAACATTCACATCTGAACTACAACCTGACAGGCCATACTGTAGAACACAATCCCACAAACATATGAACATTAAAATGTGC